>NC_090437.1:360442249-360745279 GCF_031143425.1 Pleurodeles waltl | reverse complement strand
AAAAAAAAACATTGACAAAGTAAATAGATCTCGCATAGGTAAAACCTATTGGCTTTGCCAATGCTTGTTTACTATGTCTCTTTTAGGCACACTGAAGCCCTTATTCATGAGCAGTGTCCGGTATCACGACAATTCTCTTGCCTACCAGATTGCCAAGTGTGTTTTATGGCTTGATATCCATTGGCAGACCCAAGGTTTCTTCCAGCATCATATTTTCTGCCAGTAGCATGTTTTCGCCCAGTAGTTCTACAAAGAAATGACCTCTTTGTCCACATCCCCAAATGCAAAGGTCATCCTGAGCCCTTCAATTTTCCAAAGCAGAACTCTTGTGTTATATACTCTATGGAGGCCTTCAGCCGGGGGAGGACTAGCCTATAGGGCAATCAGCCAGTCCCCAACTGGCAGATCTGATAGGTAAGTCGGTGGGCCGTTTCTTTGGCTGTTTGCAGGCCTGTTTTATGGTCTTATGGCCCATTTTTTATGTTATGTTCTGTGATATTAAAACAAATATTGCCTGCAACAAGCACAACTACATGCAGTCTCTCATACCTTGCAAACCACTTATACAGCATGTTTGTACAAGTTCAAAACTTCCCCCAGTTACACTCAAGGGCCAGATTTTTAGCTATCTAATTGTCTAATGGGGCCACTTATATTTTGGTGCCTGGGCTTATTTTCTGTCCCATTCTGCCCCTGTCATCAGCTATAATAGCTTAAAGCTAGCTTTTATTTACACCTGTCTAGGAAAGCTAAGAGTCTCACATGTTGATGTCCGTCCTGATATCTTGTTCCCATGTGACCCAGAAGTCACCAAGTTCCCTCTGTCTGTTGACCATTAATGTGGTGTATAGTAGGGATATTGCTTTTCTTGCCACAAAGGCTCCCACCAGTCTTCACTGTAGATGTGAGTCTGGGAGAGTATCTTCGTCTATCGCTATGTTTGAAAAGACTGCATGCTTAAATTGAAGGTACCTGAAGGTCTATGCTTTGCTTATTTTGAATTTGGCTTAGAAGTGTGTGAATGGCTCGGCCCCAATGGCATCCCATATCTCACTCACTGTGCCTATATCAATAACATCCTAGTGCCTAACCCCCCTCCCCTACGAACGTTACTGCCTTCAGTCTTGTGTCCACCCATAATGGTGGTCTATTTTCCACACCCAATTTTTTTTATTAAACCTATTCCGTGTCTTCTCCACTGTGATAGCTGCAGGCAGTACAATATGCTGTATTATCCCTTTATATAGTACATGTAAATAATCCTTCCATCCCAGTGTGTGCCTTTCTATTTTTAAAGGCAGATTCATTCAAGGGTGCTCATTTGTACCCATGGACCCTCATCTCTGTAGCCTCCTCTGTGTAATCCTTGGTCTTAACCCTCCCACTACAGCATCCTGGTCATATGTTCTGGTTTCTTGAAAAAGCCATAGAGGACTATTTAAGGAGTGTTCCTTAATATATAACTAAATCCTGGAGTGGTGATAATTTGTATAATGCAGTCCTTCCTAGCAGCGCTAGAGGAAGCTTGTGCCTGTGGTAAATCAGTCAGTTTAATAGCGGATTAAGATTATCAACATAGTATTTTCATCGAGCATTGCCTATCTACCCAGATATTTCAAGTGTATGTATTTCACTTTAAGAAGCATGGGCAACACTCCACACAACCTCCAGGTCCCCACAGTATACAGCAGGGATCTCCAAACCTGAGAAACCTTTCTATGTATCAAGCAAACATTTAATCCAGGCAAGTGAATCCTCCCCTATGTCTACTATGTATAGTAAAATGTCATCGGGTAGTGTGAAATTATTTTACCCTCGCCTGATGTCCACGATTTAATTTGGGCATCCCTCCATATTCACTCTGCCAGTGGTTCCATCGTCCAGAGGAACATCGCGGACAGAGGGGATCCTTGCCTTGTCTAGATTGGTAACATCCTAGACTGAGTTCCACTAGCCCTCACTTTAGCTCTTAGTTCATTACAGCAAGACAGAAAGGGTGGGCCACACGCCAGTTTTTTAAGATCTAAAGTAGAAATTGCCTTTCTAGTGTTTTGTTTTCATCGACCACTGTCGATTAGTTCCTCCACTTTTTGTGGTTGCTACCATGTTATTGTAACGTCGAAGCAAGTTATTAGACGTATGGATTCGTATTGGTCGGAGAGGAAGAAGCTAGTAATTAGAGGCGATTGGCTTTTTGGAAAACACCTTGGTCAATATTTTGGTCTCACTGTTCAACAATAATAGTGGGTGTAACACGTTCACATGTACCTGTGTTTACCTTCCTTGTGCACCGGAACTACTCTTGCTGTTATCAGGTCTGCTGACAGTTTTACTTTCCCATGGGAATGCATGAGCATGTACAAAGTAGCTCAATGTTGAACTTAGCTTTGTTCTTATAAAAATGCTACGGGCAGTCCATTTGGGCCCGATGTTTTCCCTAATTGTATTAGGACCATCCCACATTCCTCGTTCATTATCTCTTCTTCTAGGGAGAACATTGCTCTTCTGCCAAGAGTCAGTTAGAAAAGTCTGATCCCACTTTCAATAATTCTCTTTATCTATCATTTTGGAACTGTAGAGGTTCTGAAATTAATCTGTGAACACTTCTGTAACAGCAATGTGTCTCTCTAGTCCATGCCATTATGTGTCTTACCGTACTTCTTTAAGACAGGCCAACAGCTTTCCATCTTTATCCCCTACATCCCCTATATGAAGAGGCTTAGTGTTTGTTCTTTGTTTGTGGGTATTAACCTGCATTTGTCGTTCTTTGCTTGCACCCAGCTCATTATTCTGTTGAAAGCCTTCGGTGCTTGTTCCTCCTCTTATATGTTTCCTTTCATGTCTCCCACTTCCCCTGTGATCTGGTATCCCGCATTATGGCCTTGTAGGCTTCCCAGTGAGTAACAACACTCTTAATAGATCTCTCATTCTCAATCAACTAAGTTTCTGTCACTCCTAGTACACCACTTTATGTGTCACCATAAAGGGTGAGTGGTCAGATTCCCTTGGCTGTGCAGTGTGTGTCTGTGCTCTATTGGTTGTTACCTGTGGTGTTAGGAAGTAGTTATCCTAGAGTAAGAACTGTGGGTCCCCTTAGTAATAGACACATCTTTCAGTTGTGTGCATGTCTCTCCATCTGTCACGTCTAGGGCTTGGGCAAATCCCTTGTTTGAGAGTTTTATCTGACAGTTATTTGGGTTATCTCTGTGTTGCTGTGCATTCATTACCAAATTAAAGTCATCACTCACCAACGACACTGCCAATGAAGGTCTGCCATCAATATTTCCATTGTTTGTAGTGCATCACTCGGTATCCCTGAGGGAAATAGGCATTAATCAGGTGTATTTGATCTTCTTCCCAAGTCCCCAGTGTTACTGTATATTTTCCCATGCTGTTTTTCAATCTTGGTGTGGGTGGAATGACACTGACTTCTTAATAAGCTTTGCCAATTCAGCTTTACTGCCTTATAGTTTGTCAAGCCCCTATTTGGTGATCTTGTTTACCCTCAGAGAAATTCCATTTCTGATCATCCCTGTCCCTCCACCTCTTGTTTAACTTTGTGCTAGGCAGAAAGCTGCAGACGGTGTTTGGCTCTCATCCAAAGTACGTGACCTGTCTCCACCAAATAGCCATTTCTGACATTCGGGGTCCCGCTTTTGGTCAAGATGTAGACGCGTAGCGCCTCCTCTCTGCTCGACTGTATGAATGCAGGTTCAACGCACTCCGCTGCCAACTCTATGCTATGTTTCTTTCGGTGCAGCCTGCTGTTATGCATTGTACACCTACCCACCCTCCACCCCCATTCAGAAGGTACTTCTGCCCCACAGCTCCAGCCATTACCACTTTTTGTCTGGATCTATTAAGAGGCGCACTTTGCCCCCATGTATAACCTTGAGTTTTGGTGGGTATATCAGCATATATGTCAATTTGACGTTTTTGTTTCAAAGGTAGAAACGAATCTGTAAAGCCCCTATACATGTTTTATGCAACCGTGAAAAATATGAATGGGTTCCGTCCTATAGGGTCGACTCTGCAGACGCCACTCCTTTCCAAGTACACTGTGAACTTTAAGTTCTTTCTGCTAGACTGGCTCTGTGCGCCTTCTGTGCATTCGTCCTCTGTATATCCAGCCTGTCTGGGATCTAGCTTGTCCCTGCAGCTGTTTCAACTGGCGTTGCAGGTGTCCTGCAGTCTCCTTTGTATCTTGCACTCTCTGACATCATTCTCATGTCTGCTCACGTTCACCTCTATGGAGACGGTGTTGATTTAATCTCCAATACTCTCCTGTTTGTGTGCATTGCCAACATTACCTCTCTTTATGCAGATTTATTTCCATTTTCCCCCTGCTTACCTTGTTCTATCTTATGGGTCAGTCAGGTCCTGCCTAACCCCTCAGTATATTGATTAAAGGTATTGTTCTGGAGAGTTTGCCCTTTATGACTTTGCCGTCTATGCCTTTCTCTTCAGGGGTCCGCCCTGCTGGGCTATTTCCATGGTTCTTTTCCAGTCGTATTGGTGCATGGTCTAATGCCCTCAGTAAATTCTCTGTTGCATCTTACTTCGCTCTTGTGGGTGATTGTTAAGTGGTTCTCAGTCTGCTCACAGCACTTCAGTTGTAACATTGCTTTTCCTCAACCAGTAGCCGTGCAATATGCAGCCTTTCTTGCAGCCCTCCAGGAGGGCTAGCTCAGTTAAGTTTCTTGTTTCGGCACCTATTAAGTAGCATTCTGATGTATTCTCACTCTGGGCCTGCTCAGCTAGGTTGTGAGGGTATAGACCCCACCCTCAGCCCCAGCCAGTCACCCGTACAACACCACCCGCTCACCCCAGGCTCTGATCTTAATCTGCTGGCAGAGGGGAATTGGAGTAAGCCGCTGGCCCATCCACCGCCTCTTTTGCTCCCTAACTGTAGCAGTAACCCCTCTTTGGGGTTTTTCATCCACCATCTTAAAGTACCATACTTCTCACCCCAGTAATTCACAGTCAGGAGGATCAGCCCGGGGCCAGCTTACTGACCTCAGTTGTCACCTGTCAGTGTCCCTCCCTAGGGAGTCAAAATGCAGCGGTCTCTTTTGTAGGGCTTAGGTCTGGGCAGGTGTTTCAGCATCTTCATTGCTCAGTTCCTTCCCTTCAGCAACTCTCCACATTTTCTGAAGTCTGTTCCCACTACCAGGGACTGAGTGGTAGACAGGCAAGGACGCCATAGTGGCGATACTTCCTTGAATATCATAGTTACTCCTGGATTCTTCCTTGAAAAACATAGTTACTCCTTGTAGGAGGCTGGCCTGGCTTGCAGTGGGTACCAAGGGGTACTTACACTCTGTACCAGGTCCAGTTATCCCTTATTAGTGTAGAAGAGGTGTTTCTAGCAGCTTAGGCTGATAGAAGGTAGCTATAGCAGAGCAGCTTATGCTGAACTAGGAGACATGCAAAGCTCCTACTATACCACTGGTGTCATATGCACAATATCATAGGAAAACACAATACACAGATATACTAAAAATAAAGGTACTTTATTTTTATGACAATATGCCAAAAGTATCTCAGTGAGTACCCTCAGTATGAGGATGCCAAATATACACAAGATATATGTACACAATACCAAAAATATGCAGTAATAGCAAAAGGAAGTAATGCAAGCAATATAAAGTTACAGTAGATTGCAATAGGAGCACATAGTATAGGGGCAACACAAACCATATACTCCAAAAGTGGAATGCGAACCACGAATGGACCCCAAACCTATGTGAGCTTGTAGAGGGTCGCTGGGGCTGTAAGAAAACAGTGAGGGTTAGAAAAATAGCCCACCCCAAGACCCTGAAAAGTAGGTGTAAAGTGCACCTATAGTCCCCAGAGAGCACAGAAGTCGTGATAGGGGAATTCTGCAAGGAAGACCAACACCAGCAACGCAACCAAAGTGTGCAACCAAGTGACGAGAGTAACTGTGGAACAAGGGGACCAAGTCCAAGAGTTGCGACAAAGTCGAGAGTGGGCAGATGCCCAGGAAATGCCAGCTGAGGGTGCAAAGGAGCTGCCACCGGATGGTAGAAGCTGTAGATTCTGCAGGAACAAAGAGGGCTAGAAACTATCCCTTTGGAGGATGGATGTCCCACGTTGTGTAGAAGCTTGCAGAGGTGTTCCCACGCAGAAAGACCGCAAACAAGCCTTGCTAGCTGCAAGGGTCGCGGTTAGGGTTTTTGGGTGCTGCTGTGGCCCAGGATGTCGTCACTTGGATGAGGAGACAGAGGGGGCGCCCAGCAAGTCAGGGAGCCCTCACAGAAGCAGGCAGCACCCGTGGAAGTACCGGAACAGGCACTCGGAAGAGGAGTGAACCGGAGTCCACCCGAAATCAGAAAAGGGAGTCCCACGACGCCGGAGGACAACTCAGAAGGTTGTGCACTGCAGGTTAGAGTGTCGGGGACCCAGGCTTGGCTGTGCACAAAGGAAATCCTGGAAGAGTGCACAGGAGTCGGAGCAGCTGCAAATCAAGCGGTACCCAGCAATGCAGTCTAGCGTGGGGAGGCAAGGACTTACCGCCACCAAACTTGGACTGAAGAGTCACTGGACTGTGGGAATCACTTGGACAGAGTTGCTGAGTTCCAGGGACCACGCTCGTTGGGCTGAGAGGGGACCCAGAGGACCGGTGATGCAGTCTTTTGTTGCCTGCGGTTGCAGGGGGAAGATTCCGTCGATCCACAGGAGATTTCTTCAGAGCTCCTGGTGCGGAGAGGAGGCAGGCTACCCCCAGAGCATGCACCACCAGGGAAACAGTCGAGAAGGCGGCAGGATCAGCGATACAAGGTTGCAGTAGTCGTCTTTGCTACTTTGTTGCGGTTTTGCAGGCGTCCTGAGCAGTCATCGGTCGATCCTTTGGCAGAAGGTGAAGAGAGAGATACAGAGGAACTCTGATGAGCACTTGCATTCGTTATCTAAAGAATTCCCCAAAGCAGAGACCCTAAATAGCCAGAAAAGGAGATTTGGCTACCTAGGAAGGAGGATAGGCTAGCAACACAGGTAAGAGCCTATCAGAAAGAGTCTCTGACATCACCTGCTGGCACTGGCCACTCAGAGCAGTCCAGTGTGCCAGCAGCACCTCTGTTTCCAAGATGGCAGAGGTCTGGAGCACACTGGAGGAGCTCTGGGCACCTCCCCTGGGAGGTGCAGGTCAGGGAAGTGGTCACTCCCCTTTCCTTTGTCCAGTTTCGCGCCAGAGCAGGGCTGGGGGATCCCTGGACCGGTGTAGACTGGCTTATGCAGAGATGGGCACCATCTGTGCCCATCAAAGCATTTCCAGAGGATGGGGGAGGCTACTCCTCCCCAGCCCTGACACCTTTTTCCAAAGGGAGAGGGTGTAACACCCTCTCTCTGAGGAAGTCCTTTGTTCTGCCTTCCTGTGCCAGGCCTGGCTGGACCCCAGGAGGGCAGAAACCTGTCGGAGGGGTTGGCAGCTCGGGGGATCATGGAATTGTCTCCCCAATGCCAGGATGGCATTGGGGTGACAATTCCATGATCTTAGACAGGTTACATGGCCATGTTCGGAGTTACCATTGTGAAGCTATACATAGGTAGTGACCTTTGTATAGTGCACGCGTGAAATGGTGTCCCCGCACTCACAAAGTCCGGGGAATTTGCCCTGAACGATGTGGGGGCACCTTGGCTAGTGCCAGGGTGCCCACACACTAAGTAACTTAGCACCCAACCTTCACCAGGTGAAGGTTAGGCATATAGGTGACTTATAAGTTACTTAAGTGCAGTGGTAAATGGCTGTGAAATAACATGGACGTTATTTCACTCAGGCTGCAGTGGCAGGCCTGTGTAAGAATTGTCAGAGCTCCCTATGGGTGGCAAAAGAAATGCTGCAGCCCATAGGGATCTCCTGGAACCCCAATACCCGGGGTACCTCAGTACCATATACTAGGGAATTATAAGGGTGTTCCAGTATGCCAATTGAAATTGGTGAAATTGGTCACTAGCCTGTTAGTGATAATTTAGAAAGCAGAGAGTGCATAACCACTGAGGTTCTGGTTAGCAGAGCCTCAGTGAGACAGTTAGTCATCACACAGGGAACACATACAGGGCACACTTATGAGCACTGGGGCCCTGGCTGGCAGGGTCCCAATGACACATACACTAAAACAACATATATAGAGTGAAATATGGGGGTAACATGCCAGGCAAGATGGTACTTTCCTACACTCCTGGAATGTCATTGTAATACATGATATGCAAGGCAATTCTGGTCACGTGGAGGCAGTTATACATGATTTAAACTTATGTTTAGGGGAGTAAAGTTTATTTAATAAAAATGATGTATTTCATGACAGTGTGCATGTAAAATACCAACGGTTTCTGTTGGGGGACTTTATAATCACAGGACAACTAGCTAGGATTACACAATGTATATAGTTTAGATTATGACATACTAATGCCAGCGGACAAAGTGACTGCCTTTCAAAACACATTTTAACCTGATATTTAAGTGATAAAGTGTTGTGAGTTCAAGGAACTTATTGATGATGCTTCTCTGGTGACAAAGGGCACTTCCTGTTATTTCTCGACTTGTGTGGAGACTTTTCATCATCTATTATGAGAAATCTGTGTGCACCATTATCTCTATGCCTATATAGGCTGCCATCTGAGAGTGCAAAGCTTCCGTAACCTAGGCGGTACCACTACTCTTCAAGCCTTTTTAACCTATTCTACCTATTGTCTGAGATTGAAGATTTTTTGATCTGTTTACATTTCATTTCCATTGTGTCCTTTCCAAGTGGATTCTCATTCATAACATAAGACTGAGAATGTTCTTGGAAGGAGCAATACGAAAATGCAGCAGGAAGACCGTAGTAGTGAAGAAACAAAGATTTTGTAAGTGATATCTCATAGGAACTTTTCATACACAGACCTTTCTCAAATTTACATAAGAGCCTATGTCTTTTTATCAAATGTTTAGGAGAACTGAACTGAAAATGTCATCTTTTACACAGCCAGTTTTTTCAAAGGTTTTCGTGAGAGGGCGACCCGCCCACCATCACCCTAATGGAACAAAGTCAACCTTACTTAGCAGAACTTCCTAGAGTGCCTCTTCACAACTTGTGATATTTTAGTCAATGAGAGTGAACACGGTTTTTTAAAATGCACTACTTTGCCCCCAGAGGTGGTGGGAGAACAGCTAAGTGCCCCCAAAACACCTTAGACTAGAGAAAGTCAAGCTTGTATGGTTAGCATACATGTGGAATTTGTGGGAGGGTATTTACACTCCCACCACAAATAATTCATCAGCTGCTCCGTTTGCATTGCAGGAGCGCTGTCAGTGCCTCAGTAGTGGAAAAGCTGTGCCTGCTGCAGGTCAGGATAGATGAGCCGCATCATGGGCGTGCAAATGGATCAGTGATGGCTGTGGCATAGCCAGTGCGTCATGGGGCATAGTGCGGGAAAGGCAATGGGCCCTAGGCCCTCTTTTTCAACTATGAAATACAGCAACAATAAGGATTCATCAGGCCTCCGGTGCCACTACACTTGATGCACCAATGGAAGTTAAACCCCTGAATGTAGGAATATCGGAGTATAGTGTAAAACAAAATAGAGGGGCATTGTGAGAGCTCAATGGACGGCTTGGTATTGAGATAACTACATAATGCAGTTTAATATAAACTTACATAAAGAGAACCCCGTTTATTCCGTTGTGGCACAGTGTATCAGATAAGCACTACTTTTTATGAGACATACATATTTGGCAGCTATGAACCTCTTATTTTGTAACAGACACATTTTTTTTTGTTAGCACATGCATGATTTGCTCAGTGCTTGAACTGAAAAAATACAAGTGCAGGTACCCTTTACAAGAGTAAACGTCTTGCTTCTGAGAAGTGCGCTTCAGAACTGCCTATAAAACCTATTACTATATATATATATTGGAAATGAGTGCTGTGAAATGTACCCTTTAGCGGAAACCCCACTCCTCCATCTCAAAAAAATCCTCCACATGCTCCGCTCGCTGTCGGTGCTTGAATGGGGGGCTGCAATTAACTTTTTTTTTTTTTTTTAAACAGGGCTTGTTCGGTTTCCTACTTTGGGTCTGGATCCGCACAAAACTCGCAACTCCTCTGGGTGTGCGGATTATAAATAAACATTTTAATCCGGCACAGCTCAAACTGCGGCCTTTTAAACCAAAGTAGGATACAGGAACGGAAATACATTCTTAACACGAGGGGGCACTAGGGTCAAGCTTGTAGAGTGAACGCGCCCTGCTTTTCCACACAAAAAACGCCGTGTGTGTTTACAGTAATCCTTATTTTACAAAATTTCGAAACATCGCCAACCGTACGATTTAGATTTAACTATGTATGTGCTATTGAATTTTGTAGCTCTGCGTGCTGATTTATGCCCATTTCAGTTACAAAATGAAACATGACCACGTCTGTAAAAAGATCGTGTGGTCGATGAGACAGAGTATAACATGGGAATTAGCTATTATCTTCTCACTGGAGGGTGACTACCGGGGACCGAGACACATTTTGGTCAGTTATTGGAAACATTTCTGGATTGGTGTGAGGTGCACAGAATTGAAGTTTGGTAAACTATGGTGGTTTGGAGTGGTGTGGACTAGACTGGAGTAGGGTGGATAAATGTGGATTGTATTGAGTGTAGTGGATTGGAATGAGGGGGATTGGGTAGTGGTGGACTTGAGTGGGGTGGGGTGGGTTGGATCGGAGTGGGCCGGGTTAGAGTGGAGTGGGGTGGAGTGAGGTAGATTGGACTGGATTGGGGTGGATTGGATTAGCGTGCGTGGACTGAATTGGGGTGAGGGTGTATTGGATTGGAGTGGAGTACAGTAGAGTGGACTGGTCATGGAAAGGGTGGATTGGTGTTGGGTGGACTAGGTGGATTGGTTTGGAGTGGGGCAGATTGTTTGGGTGGATTCTTTTGGACTGTAGTGGGCAGGTTGATTTTGATTAAACTGGGGCAGACTGGGTTGGGGCAGATTATTTTGGATTCGAGTGGGACAGATTGTTTAGGATCGGAATGGGGCAGACTAGAGTGGGGTGAATTTGAGTGGGGCAGATTGTTTTGGATTCAAGTGGGGTAGATGGGAGTGGGGCAGATTGTTTTGAATTAAAGTGTGGCAGATTGGAGTGAGGTGGACTAGAATGTTTTGGATTGGGGCAGATTGTTTTGGTTTGCACTGAGGCAGATTGGAGTAGGGCAGATTATTTTGGAGTGTGGTAGGGCAAATTGGAGTGGGGCACATTATTTTGGATTGGAATGGGGCAGATTTGAGTGGGGTACATTGTTTTGAATTCGAGTGAGGCAGATTGGAGTGTGACATTGTTTTAATAAGGAATGAGGCAGATGGGAGTGGGGTGGATGGGAGTGGGACAGACTGTTTAGGGTTGGAGTGGGGGCAGATTGTAAAAGGGTGGACTGGAGTGGGGTGGATTGGGTTGGTGTAGGGTGGACTGGATGGAAGTGGGGTGGATTGGATGGAGTGGATTGGGATGAGTGAGGCATATTATTTTGGATTGGCGCGGGGGATTGTAATATGGTGGACTGGACAGGGGTGGATTGGATGGAATGGAGTGGATTGGGATGAGTGGGGCATATTGTTTTGGATTGGAGCGGAGTGGATGGGAGTGGGGCGGATTGGAGTGGGACAGATTGTTTTGGATTGAAGTGGGGCAGATGGGAGTGGGTGGATTGCAGTGGGGCAGATTGTTTTGGACTCGAGTGGGGCAGATTGTTTTGTATTACAATGGGGCAGACTGGAGTAAGACAGATTGTTTTAGAGTGGGGTAGATGAGAGTGGTGAATATTGTTTTGGATTGGAGCAGATTGTTTTGGATTAGAGCAGATTGTTTTGGAGTGGTGGAGATTGTTTATTAGAGTGGGGCTTATTGGAGTGCGGAAGATTAGATTGTGGTCGGTTGGGGGATTGTTGTGGATTGGTTTGGGGTTAAGCGGGGGTAGTATGGGGTAAATAGTATGGGGTAAAGTGGGGTGGATTGTAGTGGGGCGAAATAGGGTGCACTGCATGATTATGTGTTAAAGCGTCATTTCAGAAATTACACATATTAAAGAAACAATACTGCTTTACAATATTTCAAACAAGTTAATCGTCATCTTTTGAAAAGAGAGTCTATGAGCAAAAACAAAAGAAAACAAGTGGAAGGTGAGAAAAGAAGACTTGGCAAAATAAAATAAATTTAGATTTAAAAAAATTAAAAACTTTACAATTTTGTTTGTCCTGCAAGGCAAGTATTTGCCTGTTATGACCCTTCTGTTTGCAGGGCAGTAGAAGTTAAAAAGAACAAAATAGTACCTTGATCAATCAGTGCTTGGTCCCTGCTCCACACAGGGCGGAAATGATGCCTGCACTGCCTTGAGGAGTTATGAGGCTGTAAAGAACAGTGTTGTGCAAACCAACAAATGGTGAGTGACAGGCAGGCTCCAAGACCTTTACTGTACATAAAAGAATTTTGCAAGCGAGACACATGCGGTAGCACATGCACTTGAAGGCTCGACCCTAAAAAGGTGCATCATGTGCCTTACCAATAGATGAATGCCACTAGGTAATAGCCAACTGGGATATACACACCATGCCCTCATCTATGCTAGAGTTCAGTGTCGGGAAATCCCCAATGGCAAAACACACATCGGGAATCCTATCTGCAGGGAGACAAGGACCATGTAAACCCCAAACAAGGAAAATGCACTCCAGATCCCCCACAAATATGGAACCATGTCTCGTAAGGCCACCAAATTGGAAACATTCCCTGCAGAACTAAGTAGTGCGAACATCACACAAAAAAGGTGCGGAATGGAAACCTGAAGAATCCTTTGATTGGCTGTTCCTCTGCTTCAAGTAAGGGTTCCCTCCAATTTCCTCTCCTACATCCTTGTCGCTGTTGAGGGAGCAGGGTTAAGGCCTAGGTTGCTGTCTAGAAATATCCCTTACATTGGAGCTAATTAGAAAGGGTCCTTTACCAGCTGATTCGTTCACCCACTCCAGTGGTGATGAGGTCTAATTTTAGGGAGTAATGAGAAAGCAATGACATGCCCAGAAAATCTACCTGACTCACAGTGGCCACTCCTGACAAAGTTTCCTGAAATTTATTGGAAGCAAAGTGGAACTTATGTTGCTTGACACCAAGCAAACCTCCACCCTCCAACCAACGCAAGCCATTGCACTCCTCACTGTGGCTAGTCAATCATGTCCCCTCTCTTTTTGCCCACACCAAGGAGAAAACATTAGAAGTCATTCCAGACTCCAAAATCACCTTGTACACCCAGATATCCTGAGTGATTCACCACTACTTATACCTTATCTGTCTCCTCCTATTCTGAAGCCATCTCAGAGATGTAGTCCACCTTCAACTCCAGACTATTTTAAATCATTCTATCCTGGATAACCAGACAGACAACCTCCCACCTCCAGTGTACAAGCATCAGGAGGCTGACACAAATCTCTTGTTTTAGCTTCAAGTTAACTCCTGAGCCACCTCAAAAATACTCCAACTCCAAATTCCTGTGCCATACCCTGTAACCCCATATGACAGAAGCTGTCTCCCGATCTCATGAACCAACAGTAGGACGCAAATACTTTGCATGTCAAGAGCTTCTGCTGTGGATTATATTCTAAATTAACATTGTCACCAACCACACTGCAAAACTGCCCACTCCACAATAAAGCTACTCATCTTGCACCAAAGTCGACTACCACACATCCAAACCAACCACCTTATAACCAAGCGTTTACACACCCTAACTATAATGCTGCCAACCATGCAACAAGGCAAATGACCTTGCAGCAAGATGAGCCATCTTGCAGCAATAACGCACCAAACAGCAAAGCCATCCACCATGCAAGCTACGCTACCTACCATGCAGCAAAAATGACCATGTAGTAACTATGTTCACAATCTCTCACCAAGAACCTCATCCTTGGGCAAAAGCTCAAAACTAATTTTCGGATCTATCTTTTCGAATCACAGTTCCAAAATTATAACGTGGTGGTTCAGTTTACAGAACCATGCTATTTCAACGTTTACATTAATTCAGCTTTTGCCTAGACGTCCTCTAGGTGACTTCCTCTGTATAGCAGCCATTGCATCTATGTTCCCAGCAATCAGACTTCACCACCACTGTAGTGATATACATACAAGAAAAGGGAAGTTAGAGAAAGTGGAATTTCAAAGCACAATTCCAAATAAAAAGGCGGATTGGTTCAACTTAATATTAGATGAGGAATATGAATACCTCATGAAGTCAGTTTGGGTACTTCCTTTAATAATATCTTTTACAAGACCAGTGCATGTTTCATTCTGCAGTGAAACTAGCACTGGTGAGATAAAGAGGCTTGAGGGAAAATAAGGATAGAATTGCAACCTTAAGGTGGCTTTAAAGATCGGTGCATCATTGGGCCGCCTGCCCTAATCAAATGTAGGTCCCTAGCATTTATTTGCAGAAGAACAACAAACCAGTGAGGGCCATAGCTAATATTGAAGAATGAGGCCCCAAACTAGAGGGTCCAATGCTGCCACTGCATGCTACGGACTGGCACTGCAGAGTAAGGTGAGAGACTTATGGTCTGAACACAAGTTACATCCCTTGGGCCTAGTATCGTATGGATAGAGCTGAACCAGTGGAGTGTGAGGGCCACGTCTGACACTAGATAGTAAAGGTGCAGGGTTGGCACTGCATACTGAAGCCACTGGGCTAGCACTGCAGAGTGAAGGCACAGATCTAAACCTCCATATTTAGAGCCCAGTGCTGGCACACATTGGTAAATGGTGGGTTCAGTGCTGGCAAAGTATGTCGAGGGTCCTCCTGAAGAGCTGGTGGTCGCGGACCACTGGTGGTGCTTGTAGTGAAGTGGAAGGCACACTGCTGGGCAGTCACATCACTTCTTTACTTGTCGGGTCACACAAAGGACCTGTTCCAGTTTTCAACAGCACAATGGCCAAAGAATAAGTGCCCAAGCATGTCATCAAATCAGTATAGGGCAAGCTGTGTGGAGAGAGCTAAGATTGGCTAGGCAACTTATAAATCAATGTTTGATCGACTCACACAGTGTGACCTCAGTCCATGGTAGCTACTGGATGATTTATGTAGCTGCATGACTCGATGCAGCGCTGTAAATGGAAACAAATATTCTGGGATCTAATTATTTGGGGCTCAAGGTGAGGTTGCAGAGAGTGGGAGAAGTTACTAAGGGAAGAGTCACGAAAAGCAGAGTCTGATTTCACTTATACATTTATTAAAAACTCTGCGGCATTGAAATTGGCAAGAGGACAAATGTGACAGTACTAATTTTTACGTCATACAAAGGTTGCTAAAAGTTTTCTTTGAGATAGTAATAAAGTCTTATCAATAGACACAACACCAACCACGGGGCTACATCTTACACCCTAACTTCGTGGTTCTCCATATCAAGCACTTCTAGCATAGAACACCTACTATTATGAAACTCCTACACCCTATAACCTTCATTGACATACGTAACATTTCCTATACAGTGCTTTACATGCCTGTATGATTCATTGTTTCTGTATAGAGTGCGTGTGTGATGTAATGCGGGTTGATACTCCACATGGAGATCAATAGTGCTATTACAGAAATGAAATAAAACTAAGTCATACGTGCTATTTAAATTGTTATTACTATAATCTCCCACACACACACACATTTGACATTCTTACAGGGCATACACATCTCTTAGCTACACAGGTTTAACAAACTGAAAAACCTACTGTAAAATCAAGTATTTCTTCAGCACTTGTGAGGATAATCACAAGCCTCCATTGCCCTGGCATCCAGGAATTAGCCTCCAGATAGCTCTCAGCCAGGATGAGACGCCAACAAAAGAAGTTTTGATGGCCCTTTAAGTGAGGCCTCTGTATTGGACCCAGCTATAAGTCAAAATAAGCACCACCCCCGTCTGTTGCTTCTCGTAAAGCAAAGCAGACAACGTGCAGGTGCTGCTGAATGTATTCAGCAGAATTTACGGCGGAATCACACTCATTTCCTACACTGATTAGCTGTCAACAAACCACTTTCAGTTTAGCTCAGCAGCTTTAAAATTAGTGACACTGTTCATAATAATACCATTTATTGACAATGGACATTCGTCCGTAATAAAGGACAGTCAGGGTAAACAACTGAGTTGGCCAACCAAGGTTACTTTTATAATAAGCGAAACGTCCACCACAAGGCAGTGGTACAATACTAATCGGGGAAAAGGATGGAGACGCTGCAGATTCCATAATTCCTACTGGTGTCACCCGTGACCTGCAATGAAGTTGACAGCGTTGTATTTTAAACGACAAAAGTCCACAGGACTAGTACATACCTATGTTGTAACAAGTCATCGCCTCAATTGATGATAAGGATTTTCAGTAATGTAATATGCCGGTAGCATGTTACCGTCCCTTATATTAGAGTCCTGGTATTGTGATCACCTCCCTTGTGAATCAGCATAATAGGTGGTCCCTTGTTTACGAGGGAGAGCAGTTGCTTCTTCACAATGGTCCTTTGTTGGGACTCATGCAGTGGTTCCACAACATCACTCACAACTGCAGTAGTCCTTAATAGTTCATTTTTTAGGGTTTCTAATTATCAAAGTAACTTCAAAATGCCTCACACATGGATTTCAAGTCATTGATGCCCCCAACATCGTATGCCTTCCTCTTCCACCAAGAGCTATAAAGGATGTATTTGGCCCTAATGCAAGCAAGGAAAACGTGTCCCCATCTCCTTATTAGGGATTTAGAGGGCCTTGCACATCAATGGGTTCCAGTGCCACTACAGTCTCTGGACCAGTGATAGCTATACTAGCCTTCCACTCTGGAGCATCAGAGCAGATCGAGTTTAACATGCTTTCGCTGAACTATCAGAATGGTTATATCAAGAGTCTTAGAAACAGACATAACACAGCTTTCTTATTGCCATTTGGCTCACCATTAGTTGTGCCATGTCAGCTTTACCGTGCAAGGGACAAGAATAAGTAGGCACAATTACGATTCATTAAAACCGCGCATGTTTCAGGTAATTTTATTTGCAAAAAGTAAGCTTTTTAGTTAATGCCCACAAAAGCTAGTAAGAAATTAAATGAAGAATAAAATGTCAAAATAGACCTTATGGTAATCTCGAATGGACCTTTAAAGTATATTTACTTGAGGAGCCACCTACTTACCATTGGTAACACTTTCTAGTACAGACTATCTTGCCACAGATTCCTCACTGTTTGAATATTCCCGAGACGTCAGACTAGATCCAGAAACTTTTCAGCAGTGCCTGTGCATGCCGGTAGGTGCTGCAGGGCAACTCCGTGTTGATGCCGTTCTGCTCAGGAAATGACACGTGGAGCCTATACAGGCGCCACTCCTGCATGCTGCCATCAGTTGCTGTTGGGATTGTTCGTGCACCCAGGTTACAGCCCTAATAGCAAATTGGTTGTGACCAGTGTGCAGGTTCCTAAACTTGGGATCTTATTAATGGATAGAGTCTAATCACAGATCAGGGAAGATTTGAGGGCCAGTGAGGAATCTGCGGCTAGATAGCCTCTACCTTAACCAGTGTTAACCAATGATAAGTAACTTGTTCTGAAAGTGCAATAGACACTTCAAGCCACAGATTCCTCATCTGTCAAATAGATACCAAAGCAATACCTAGTCTGAGAGCCTGTGAATGAGCTTAAACCAGAAAGTTCTGCCAGACCGAGTGGACAAAATACCACTCTGCTAACCTGACTAACCAGAAAATAGTGTTTTTTGATTGTATGGAGGGACACCCACATTGCCTGGCAAATGTCCAGGACAGGGAATCCACATCCTAACGAAGTAGTGGACACTTTGGCCCTGTTAGAATGAGCACACAGGCATTTCAGAGGCTGCTTTCTAGCAACTAAGTTGCAGAGTTTAATACAGAGGCTAATCCAGTGGAAAACAGTTCTCTTCTTCACAGCCTTGCCTTTTTTCCCCACCAGAAAACCCACAAGAGCTAATCATCCACCCGGCATTCTTTGGTATGATCACTATGAATGTTTGAAGCTCTCTTGGGGTCCAAAATGTGGAGTCTCTCTTCCTCCTTACAGGGGTGAGTTGGCACATATAACACTGGGAAGGTAATGTTTTGGCTGATGTAGAACGATATTACAACTTTAACAAGAATGATGCCAGTGTTTGAAAAACCAGCTTGTTCATGAAGAAGGTGGTTACAGTGGGTTGACATAGAGAGCTTGAAGCTCACGTAAACCCCATGCTGAACCTATGGCAACGAGGAACACTGTTTTGAGGATAGAATCCTACAAGGAACATGTGTGAAGTGGCTCTAAGGGAGTGCACATCAGAAATGTGAGGACCAAGTTAAGGCCCCACTGTAGTATGACAAAGAGAAATGGAGGAAACAAATACTGTAAATCTTTCAAGAAGCACATAACTGGGAACTTAAACAAGGAGGGCTGATTGGGCAACTGAAAACAAAAGTTGAAAGAGGCAAAAGGTATCTTAACTGTGCCTAGAGCACAGCCTTGCCGGGCACGGGACAAAACAAATAAAATGGCAGGTAACTTTGTAGCGATAGGGGTCCACCTGTCAAGTACTGCACCAAGTCACAAATCTATTCCAACAACAGTTGTACCCAGTTTTTGTCGAGGGATGTCTGGCTGCCAAGATGACCAACCACTTCGGGAGGAAAACTGAAGGTGTTCTGCCGTAACCGCTCAAAATCCAAGCATGAAAGTGGAGGCTGCAAAGGTCCCGGCGCAGAACCATGCCCTGCTGCTGCAACAGCAGATTTTTCCAAAGGGGCAGCTGATTGGAGGACATATGCACAAACCTAGGAGTTCTGGATGCCATACTCTGTGCACAGACGGGAGCCAGTAAGATGACTTGAGTCCAGATGGTCCTGATCTTCTTGAGAACTGGAGGCAGGAGTGGTATTAGTGGAAAGGCATACAGGAGTTCCAAATTTCATTTGATGTCAAACACACATCCGATTTAGAGACACCTTGTATACTCCAACTTGTTAAAGTGCTAATATTGTGCATTCGTGGTGGTGGCAAACAGATGAGGCAAAGGTTCTATTTGCGCAAGAGACTTTGCTCCACCCTCCATGGGCAACTGCTACTTGTGATCTGCTAGGTGCAGATGGATGATCCAGTCCACCCTGGCATTCAGCATTCCTGATAGGTGTTTCACCACCAGGAAAATTCCTTGGTGGTCCAGTTATTTGCAGAGGCGAATGGCCTACTGGCACAGGGTCCATCCGTCCTGATGTTGCACTACCATATGACGGTGGTGTTTCCATGAGCATCTGTACCAGCCTTTCCTTAATAGATGTCCACACCAAGCGGATGGCACTCAGCTCCAGAAGGTTGCTATGGAGACGGAACTCGGCTAGGCAGTAGAGGCATTGCCACCTCTCCTCTTAGCCACCGCAACCCTTAAATGATGCATCAGTCATCACTGCCAGCTCTGGGTGGGAAAGTGAGAGGGGTCTGCTGCTAACCCAATCATGGTCCGCTAACCATCCCTGCAAATCTTTTAGTCACCTACAAAATCTGAACATGGCTGGAGGGGTCCCCTTGATGTTGGGCCCACAGACTTTACACCCGACTGCAGAGTCCACATAGCCATCTGCTGTGCTCGAGCAGAAGGATGCAGGAGGTCATCAGCCCCCGTACTCCCATATTCAACCTCACTGAAATCAAGGACAAACCTGAAAGATCAGGATCATAGCTTGAATGTCCCGGACTCATTTCCCTGGAGAAAAACACGAAACAGAAAGGGTTCCAGAATGGCTTTGATGAAGGGGAGCATCTGAGGAGTCAGGTGTGACTTTGGCATGTTGATAGTGAAACCCACAGATGACAGGAGGCTTGCCGTAGTTTGGAGGTGGTGGATGACTGCCTTGGGGGAGCCTGCCTTTAAGAGCCAGTCATCAAGGTAGATGAAGACTGGCACCCCTGGCTTCCAAAGGTGTGCTGCCACCACCACCATCACTTTAGTTAACACCCACATATGCGAGACCAAAGAGGAGCACAGCAAATTGATAATGCTCCAGTCCAACACAAACCACAGGTAGCACTGATTGGCCTGTAGGACAGGTCCTCCATAATGAATATGAGAAATTTACATTTCGGCAGATGGGTCACTCCATCGCAACAGCAATGGATATCCAGTCTGCTGAAATATAAATCCTATAGGAAATTATGAGATTTATATTTCAGTGGACAGGATATCCGTCACTGTTGTGACAGAGTAACTCATCTGCCGAAATCTAAATCATGCTCAAAGTCGTAAGAATGTATACACTCTAAATACGGTGGAAGGGCCATATGCCACTTTCTGCTTCATGTACCACATCCATCGGTGGAAGGGCCATACGCCACTTTCTGCTTCATGTACCACATCCATCAAACTCTTAATAAAAAACATTAAAAAAAGGCCCTGGGAGTTCTGAGAGTTACAAAATTCTTTATTACGATATAAGAACTCATTGCCCTCCTTCACCACCCTTCTCACACTATTCTGTCATTTTGTTTCTCTTTGTTCCAGTTTGAAAGCATTGCGTCTGTATACATTTGTTTGTTTAGGTTATGATACAATTTTTCCCTATCCTCTTTCACAATCTTCTTATCTCCCCAACTTTACCATTTCTTGTTTGAGGCATACCTTACAAAATAAATTATTTTCAAAATACGATATTCAAAGTTCCACCATGTTACCTGAAATACAAATAAATGGATTTCTTTGGAAGGAACAGATCACTAACCGCATAAATATAAAATTAATTGTGCTCTGTTAAGGTTAAAGAGAAGGTGCTAAAACACACCCCATTCCAGTGTTTGTAAAGATCTTCCTTTTCATATGCTTGTCATCTCCTATTTTAGTACAGCCCAGTTTTTTTTTGTAAAATGTTTTTTATTGGATTTTACAATA
Source organism: Pleurodeles waltl (assembly GCF_031143425.1). NCBI lineage: Eukaryota > Metazoa > Chordata > Amphibia > Caudata > Salamandridae > Pleurodeles > Pleurodeles waltl. Next base: position 360,724,343 of record NC_090437.1, on the reverse strand, counting down.
CATACAGCAATTGCAACAGGGCACGTCACCCTCAGGCACAGTAACAAGAAACTGGCTGTGTAGACAAACATCAGTATATCAGTAGTGTACAGTGACTGAGAGTGTATGGAGACTTCCGTAAAGTGGTTGAGGTAGGTTTTCTAGATCAATGGAGCATGGTTGTGCCCTGTCTCAGCATTGTTAACTGGGGAAGAGTATAAACAGGGAGGGGAAGGGGGCAGAGTACCGACAGGACTGTGGCAGGCAAGGATGATTGGGTGACGTACAAGGACATGGACAGTAGCGTATATGAAAGCGGTGTCAAGGTTGGTAATGGGGCGTCAGCCATGGGTGGGTAGACTGCTGGGGTAGGAGGGCTGAAGGCAGATGAAGATGATCCTCTGGTCAACCAGTGACGCTGCAGAGGTTAGGGAGCAAGGCAGAGGGGTAATATATCGGGGAAGACAAAGAAGTGAAGCGGTCATTACAGTGTTCATGACAGATTATGGTCTCCATGTTAGTGTGTGCTGGAAATAGCCCTCTCTACAGAGTCACCCCAAATTTTCTGCCTTCTTCCTACTACTTTTTGCTGGAATTTTGCTCTGTTGGCCTTAGGACTATGTGCACTTTACCCCTGCTAACCAATGCTAAAGTGCATGCGCTCACTCCCCTAAACATTGCTTAATTGGCATGCACCTGATTGGCATATTTATTTTACATGTAAGTCCCTTGTAGAGTGGTATACCACATACCCAGGGCCTGTAAATTAAATGCAACCAGTGGGCCTGCAGCACTCATTGTGCCAACCACTTACGTAGCATCCTTAAAACATGTCCCAGGCCTGCAGTGGCAGCCTGAAGTCAGTGTTCCGCTGCCATGTCAACTTGGCATTAAAATATTTTGCCAAGCCCTAAACCCCCATTTATTACATATGTCACCCCTAAGGTGGTGTTGAGCCTGCGGGCCTGTGCATGCACCTGGGCACGTCAGGCATGCAATGAGTGCCCCTACCTGATAAACAGATCTTGCCGAGTGTTGAAGTTCTAATATGTGCACAAGTTCTAGTATTTGCATGTTTGCATTGCTCAATGCTGGTCGTTGGTAAGACATGACTAAACTTTATCAATGCTTGTTGCCTTTATAGAGTGGCAGCTTCGTGAGTTTGGAAACGGACACGGTCGGGAGAAGAAGGTATTTAAGTTACACCCATTCACGAATACACTGCTTGCTGTCAGACGGTTCCGATGCAGCACAGTGCTTCTCTGCTCCCGCGATCCCCTGGCACCAGTCTCTGTACTCGGGACTGCGAGTCACTTGTTTTCAGCCATCCTGTACTGCCAGCCCTGCACCTATGGACAAGAAGAGTCATTCTTTAGAGAAAGGCAGCAACGCGCAGGCGCGCATGACCAGAACCTACCTGCTGCTGTAGATAGCGGTGACTCTTACCAAACTGCAGCGCACTTCTGTTCGCCATGCGAACGGAGCACGTGTGAGACACTTGTGCTGACTAGACCAGATTTAGCGGGTTCGTGTTGTGGTTTTCCATTAGTACATTGTTTTCTGTATGGTGGTAACTCTTTAGTTACGCACAACAACCAGTGCTTAAAGACACAAGGATTTAGCGCATTCATCTGATGAGGACGACATTAACCAGAAGAGTGCTCAGTTGATATTATTAATACTCTACATATACTGTGACTAAACACTGTGTAACCTTGTGAGGTATATGTATATAACGTGGCATAATTCATTTCTTGGTGTGCTTTTAAACACTGAGCTTGCGTCCTTGGTTTGCTCTTAAACACTCAGCGGGCAAATCTATTATTGTATACTAATGCTTGATCCAATGTTTGTACTAATTGATTGTACTGTTTATGCAGATTTGTGAGAGCATAGCCCCCAAGAACCACGCAAAGATCCACTCCAGTAGGACAGATAGAAAACACCAGGGATATCACATTTGGGTCGGTGATTTAGATTACTTGAGGGCATGGGTGGAGTAAATTAGAAAAATGTTAGGGTAAAACCTGCCATTTAATTAAAGGAATCTCATTAACACCTAGGGAGAGAGTGAGCCACCAAAAACAGGAAAGGGACCATCGAAGGTATAACAGTCACCTCAAATGCCTTCAATTTGTAATACATGTCCGAATTATAGAGTAGCATAATAATCAGTTGCTCTAAATTGCAGGAGGTGTTCAGTCATCGTGAACCAGTCAGTGAGCGTTCGGTGACCACCACCGTCCGGTCAAGTGGAAGCAATGTCTCGCTCTCTCTCTTCTCCTTCACCCCCGGCGTGTTCTAGTGCTAGTCATGTGATACCGATAGACAGTGCTCAGATATCCAGGTGAAACTGAAAATCTGTAACTTGTGCGGATGTTCTGTCTCTATGGGACAAACAGGTGAGTGCTTGACAGGCAGGCTGTAGATAGCACATAGGAAGCGTGCTGTGTAAGTACTTTTTTGTTTCACATGTTCTAGTAGTAAAAAAAAAAACATATTTGTTTTCTCACTACTGTAAGGCCTACCCCTTATATAGGATAACACTGTGGACTCCTTATATTTAATAAGCTATAAGTACTTAAACAGAGTTGGTAGATTTGTCATGTTCGGTATACTGTATATGAACTTGTAGTGATAAGCCATCTTTAATGGTAAAGTTGGATTTATCATTTCAAGTTTGAAAATGCCACTTTTAGGAAGTTGGCATTTTCCTGCCCTCATCCCACTGTGCCTGTAGCGTGCCTTAGGTCACATGACTGGGTGTCACTGGCAGTTGAAACTGTGAATTCACCCCAGAAGCCCCACTATAGGGGGATTAGGAGAGCCTGAATGGGCTGTTAACTGACTTGATGGGGGGCAGAGCTAAGCACAGCATCACTTACACAGGAATAGGTTGGACTCTGCCACCACACAATAGGCTTAACAACCCAGTATTGTCAGTGCAGCCAGCTAGGAGTCAGGGGAGGAAGAAAATTCATAGAACTTCAGAGAACCCTTCTGGAAACTTCTCCCAATTCTAGGAGCAGGGCACGGACTACTAGTAATTTTATAAAAGCTGTGCAAGACCAAAGTATGTGCTTGGGGTCCGCATCAGGTGTGACAGAGTGTGGGCAAGTAATGTGTGTGCCAGGGTCATAATGGTTCAGTTGGGTGGAGTTAGGTATGCCTTTTGTAGCATACACATTTGAATATTCTTGAACCAGGGGTAAACTAATGCCTGTTCCTATTACTTAAGTGCCCTCCCTAAGTTGTACTTCAAACTAATCAACAGTGTTATAAGAGGGATGTCCATGAGTTCGCAAATTACCTTATACAGCCATGTGATGGGGTGGTGTCCTGCACCCATTGTAAGTATGGTCTGCAGGACTTGATGGGTGGCCACTTCCATCTCCAGTGCGCCCCATAGGATGTGACAGGTGATGTGGAGTTATTGGTATTTAACAAACTGATCCAGTGGGTGGGCATGGTCCATGGTCAGCTGGTCGTATGTGAGGTGCTGACCTTCGAAGAACAAGTTGCCCACTGTAGGAAGTTGGCTCTGTATGTGCTATTTCAAAGTAAGGAATAGCATGCACAGAGTCCAAGGGTTCCCCTTAGAGGTAAAATAGTGGTAAAAATAGATAATACTAATGCTCTATTTTGTGGTAGTGTGGTCGAGCAGTAGGCTTATCCAAGGAGTAGTGTTAAGCATTTGTTGTACATACACATAGACAATAAATGAGGTACACACACTCAGAGACAAATCCAGCCAATAGGTTTTTATATAGAAAAATATCTTTTCTTAGTTTATTTTAAGAACCACAGGTTCAAATTCTACATGTAATATCTCATTCGAAAGGTATTGCAGGTAAGTACTTTAGGAACTTCAAATCATCAAAATTGCATGTATACTTTTCAAGTTATTGACAAATAGCTGTTTTAAAAGTGGACACAGTGCAATTTTCACAGTTCCTGGGGGAGGTAAGTTTTTGTTAGTTTTACCAGGTAAGTAGGGCACTTACAGGGTTCAGTTCTTGGTCCAAGGTAGCCCACCGTTGGGGATTCAGAGCAACCCCAAAGTCACCACACCAGCAGCTCAGGGCCGGTCAGGTGCAGAGTTCAAAGTGGTGCCCAAAACACATAGGCTAGAATGGAGAGAAGGGGGTGCCCCGGTTCCGGTCTGCTTGCAGGTAAGTACCCGCGTCTTCGGAGGGCAGACCAGGGGGGTTTTGTAGGGCACCGGGGGACACACAAGTCCACACAGAAATTTCACCCTCAGCGGCGCGGGGGCGGCCGGGTGCAGTGTAGAAACAAGCGTCGGGTTCGCAGTGTTAGTCTATGAGAGATCTCGGGATCTCTTCAGCGCTGCAGGCAGGCAAGGGGGGGGTTCCTCGGGGAAACCTCCACTTGGGCAAGGGAGAGGGACTCCTGGGGGTCACTTCTCCAGCGAAAGTCCGGTCCTTCAGGTCCTGGGGGCTGCGGGTGCAGGGTCTCTCCCAGGCGTCGGGACTTTAGGTTCAAAGAGTCGCGGTCAGGGGAAGCCTCGGGATTCCCTCTGCAGGCGGCGCTGTGGGGGCTCAGGGGGGACAGGTTTTGGTACTCACAGTATCAGAGTAGTCCTGGGGTCCCTCCTGAGGTGTCGGGTCTCCACCAGCCGAGTCGGGGTCGCCGGGTGCAGTGTTGCAAGTCTCACGCTTCTTGCGGGGAGCTTGCAGGGTTCTTTAAAGCTGCTGGAAACAAAGTTGCAGCTTTTCTTGGAGCAGGTCCGCTGTCCTCGGGAGTTTCTTGTCGTTTCGAAGCAGGGGCAGTCCTCAGAGGATGTCGAGGTCGCTGGTCCCTTCGGAAGGCGTCGCTGGAGCAGGATCTTTGGAAGGCAGGAGACAGGCCGGTGAGTTTCTGGAGCCAAGGCAGTTGTCGTCTTCTGGTCTTCCGCTGCAGGGGTTGTCAGCTGGGCAGTCCTTCTTCTTGTTGCAGGAATCTAATTTTCTAGGGTTCAGGGGAGCCCTTAAATACTAAATTTAAGGGTGTGTTTAGGTCTGGGGGGTTAGTAGCCAATGGCTACTAGCCCTGAGGGTGGGTACACCCTCTTTGTGCCTCCTCCCAAGGGGAGGGGGTCACAATCCTAACCCTATTGGGGGAATCCTCCATCTGCAAGATGGAGGATTTCTAAAAGTCAGAGTCACCTCAGCTCAGGACACCTTAGGGGCTGTCCTGACTGGCCAGTGACTCCTCCTTGTTTTTCTCATTATTTTCTCCGGCCTTGCCGCCAAAAGTGGGGCCTGGTCGGAGGGGGCGGGCAACTCCACTAGCTGGAGTGTCCTGCTGGGTTGGCACAAAGGAGGTGAGCCTTTGAGGCTCACCGCCAGGTGTGACAATTCCTGCCTGGGAGAGGTGTTAGCATCTCCACCCAGTGCAGGCTTTGTTACTGGCCTCAGAGTGACAAAGGCACTCTCCCCATGGGGCCAGCAACATGTCTCGGTTTGTGGCAGGCTGCTAAAACTAGTCAGCCTACACAGATAGTCGGTTAAGTTTCAGGGGGCACCTCTAAGGTGCCCTCTGTGGTGTATTTTACAATAAAATGCACACTGGCATCAGTGTGCATTTATTGTGCTGAGAAGTTTGATACCAAACTTCCCAGTTTTCAGTGTAGCCATTATGGTGCTGTGGAGTTCGTGTTTGACAAACTCCCAGACCATATACTCTTATGGCTACCCTGCACTTACAATGTCTAAGGTTTTGTTTAGACACTGTAGGGGTACCATGCTCATGCACTGGTACCCTCACCTATGGTATAGTGCACCCTGCCTTAGGGCTGTAAGGCCTGCTAGAGGGGTGTCTTACCTATACTGCATAGGCAGTGAGAGGCTGGCATGGCACCCTGAGGGGAGTGCCATGTCGACTTACTCGTTTTGTCCTCACTAGCACACACAAGCTGGTAAGCAGTGTGTCTGTGCTGAGTGAGAGGTCTCCAGGGTGGCATAAGACATGCTGCAGCCCTTAGAGACCTTCCTTGGCATCAGGGCCCTTGGTACTAGAAGTACCAGTTACAAGGGACTTATCTGGATGCCAGGGTCTGCCAATTGTGGATACAAAAGTACAGGTTAGGGAAAGAACACTGGTGCTGGGGCCTGGTTAGCAGGCCTCAGCACACTTTCAATTGTAAACATAGCATCAGCAAAGGCAAAAAGTCAGGGGGCAACCATGCCAAGGAGGCATTTCCTTACACCCACGATAAGCAGTGACTGCTTTCAAAGCTCCCATGCCACTGGACATAAAGAAACCATGGAAGCAGGGGAGGCAGACCAAGGGGAAGGCAATGGCATATGCCAGTTTCACATGTTTGAGGCAACTGATCCGGAGCATACAAGTGCACGCAATTGCCATGTGCAGAGGCTGAGGAGGGCAGAACCCTGAATGTAGGCACAATCCCTTGTTCATCACTAGTTTTGCCCATATAATGTCCTGCAGTCTAAAGTGCTAACCACTGGAGCTGTGCAGCTAAATAATACACTTCAAAGGAGGGGGTTCACAGCACCCCCTGCCTATCGGTATTTGTAGTTCCTGAGGGCAACGTAGCAGCATTTGCTCCCCTAGATAAGAACGGACAGGCGGGAATCTAGTTCAGTGAAGAAGGATTTCTGCTGGATGACTGGAAGGTTGGCAAAGTAGTACAAGAGCTGAGGTAGAATGACCATCTTTGCCAATGCTATACTGCCAGTCGGTGGTAGGGACTTCTAGAAATGTACCTGGAACCTGATGCCTGCCATAGCCTGGCAGAAGTTCCCTTCGTACAGATCAAGAGCGCATGATATAAGCAAATCCCCCAATAGCAAATCACCTCGCCACACCAGCAGACCCGTGCCTCACTAAAAATTATGTTGCAGGGCAGATGTTGATATGGTCCAGCTGACCTGTAGGCACATAGTTGCAGCAGAGGCAGCCAGGGAATCACGCAGTGAGAAGAGGTCAGACATTATGTCTCAGAAGTAAATCATCTGCTTTAAGTGATACAGTGTGTGTTCTGTCCTCGAGGGATATACCCCATTTCCGGCCCTCTCTGTGTAGTCGGACGGCTAAGGGTCCCATTGCTATTGCGATGAGGAGGTGAGAGAGTGGGCATCCTTGTTGAGTACCTTCACCTACTGGAAAGGAGGCTGATATGAGACAGCCAAGGCAGATCCAGGATGATGGACCAGAGTATAGGCAAGTAGCAACTTCTCAACACGCATAAGAGCAAGGACTTGAAAAGATAGTCCTCATGAAACGCTTTATCCAGGTCCAATATAAGCAGGCGGCATTTGGAAAGAGGCCTCGGACCCGATCTTGCACATGCAAGAGATGACTTATGCTTTGGGAGATACTCGGGCCTGAGATAAAGCCATTCTGATCAGTGTGTATTAATTTCAGAAGAACCTGGGAGTATCTGGACAGCAAGGATCTTACCTAGAATCTTGTAGTCAGCCCCAAGAATGGCAATTGGTCTGTAGGACCTCAGGACCATGAGACCACAGCCTGGCTTAGGGATAGAAACTAGGATAGACTCTCTGAGAGACTGCAGGAACTCACCAGTGTGGAGGGCTGCTTCAAGCATCTCTGTGATGTGGGGGGCCAAGAGCAAGGAGAAAGTAGCATAATATTCCAAAGGCAGTCTGCCTAAGCTATGGATTTTGTTATGAGCAAGGTCACAAATTTCTTGTGCCACCTCGGATGTTGTGATGGTGATGTCCAGGAAGGTTCTATTGGTGGCAGGTCACACCTGCAAGAAAGGTATGCATTGCTCTTGCCGTGTCGCCTACTGGGAGTTGGTAAATAAAGGAGTAACAGGCATGAAATTCCCCCAGAGCGATGAGGCCAGCAGTGGTTTCTTGCCTGATTAGCCAGGCTAAAAGACAGCCTGATTTATCTCCTTCTCAATGTACTTTGACTGCATGGAGCATGAAATTATACTGTCATAAGAATCCTAGGAGGCAGCGGAATCTGTTTTCTCATTTGCGTAGGTCTTGGCCATTGTGGGGTCTCTGTCCCTTATCTTCCCAAGGTGAATGAGATGGCGCTTGGACTCCACTTCCTCCCTGTAAAGTGTCCTACGAACCAAAACTACAGCCTGTATACAGGCCCCCCTTGTTACCACCTTGAAGGTGTCCCATTCTAAGGTTTGGGTGGTAGCTGTATTGTGATAGTCGGTGAAATATTGCCGAATGTGGGTTTCCTGTGGAAGACAGTATCCTCCAGGCAGTCAGGTGGTTGCTGCCATGTCAGTGTCAGAGGATGCAGTGGCAACCATCTCTTGTGCACCGAGACAGGCATCGTGGTCGGGGATGATGCGCCCCAGCTAATCCGAATGATGTATCGGGGTAGTAAGTGGAGCAGAGGAAGTGATGTAGGCAGACAGAGGTAATGGGATTTTGAGTGGAAGGAGTAGAGTTTGGTTCTTGGGTGTACTGATCTCCAAGTGTTTGCTATGGACCAATGCTGTGCACAGTTCTGGAGGCAGTTGGCCTGGGCCAATTGGGGGTGGGGGGTGGATGGTACCTGTCCAATTCTGGATCCAATACACAGTTGCCGGCACCTCTGAGGATCCAGGGCACTCGAGTGTGGTAGGTTGGTTCAGTTGCGCGACCGTCCCCGAAGGTGCCTTGGTGCACACTGGGTATCCATATAATGTCACAAGGAGAACCCTATATGCCCATGGGGACAAGGGCCAATATTAGCTATGTAAACAGAGTCAACCTCTTTCAAGAAAGTCTAGGAAGACCAACACTAAATGAATTCACTCACTTGAGCACTGTGTTGTCTGCACTTTTATGATATTGAGTTGTACTATTATTTGCATATATATTGGAGAATATGCAACAGCAACAGAACACCCTTTATTTGTCCTTTTGTATAGACAATCGAAGTGTGAAATAGTACTGGATTGTTAAAATAATACATTTAGTGTTAGCCTTCCTAGACTTACTTGCAGGAGGTTGACCTAGGAGTCAGAAAGACCCACGGTTGACTCTGTTAAAAGGCGACCCTTGAGAAGGATGTACCTGTCTTCTTTGTCTATGCTATTTCTGGTTTCTTGAAAGGGTACACCAGGTCTAACCTATATCAGGGCACCTCAAGTATATGCTGAGTAGGTGGTGGTGAGGATGGCACCCGCCAGCACTTACAAAGCCTCCCTAAGTCGTGTGCGATTCTTGGAGAAGGACTCTGTAGGCCTGGTGGCGTTTAGCATAGGGGTAAATTGCATAGCGTTTCTGGGCTGCATGCATTTTGTGCACATTCAGGGTCAGGAATCGGATATCAGACATCAGGGCCACCCAGTCCAGGTCACATACATCATGTATGGTCTGCCTGCCACTGTCGAGCAGGGGGGTGAAGATAGGGGATGAGTGAACTTATCATAATGCGAGGGCAATAACATGAAGAGTCTACTACAACCGATAGTACACCAAAACTGAGCATTGTCGAGAGGCAAACTCCAGTGTAACGTGGGGGACAGGCCTATGTCGAACGTGCAGCGTGGTATCCAATGTGCCCTGTGTATCAGAAACTAAGTCACATCAGACCCGGTGGGGACAGGGTGTCGCCCTGGACCATACTCCATGGGAGGTGTTATTATGCAAGTATAGGTTGGTCAGTGGCCCTAAAGAACAAGTTACTTACCTTGGATAACAATTTATCTCGTAGAGACATATTCTAGTTGCAGATTCCTTACCTTGGAATTTCCCTAAGCGTCAGACTGGATCCAGAGATTTTTCTTTGAGCAGTACCCTTGCGTGCCGTCAGGTGGCATTGGTAGACTGCGTTCGTCGTCGACGTCATGGTCACTGTGATGATTTTGGTGTTGTACACAGATGCCTCCTCGGCGCGGTGACGTCAGTTTCTTTTTATGACTTTCCACACCAAAGTGCAGAGCCATGAACAACACTAAAAATGGTACACCAGAGCTAAGGCCCTGAAAAGGGAATCCCTGTCCCTAGAAATCAGTTCACAAGAGGGGTAAAGGGTGGGTTGCTAAGGAATCTGCAACTAGAATATGTCTCTACCAGATAGATCATTACCTAAGGTAAGTAACTTGTTCATCTAATAGAGACTTCTAGTTGCAGATTCCTTACATTAGAATAGATACCCAAGCAATACCATCTTCAGTGGTGGGATGCAAACCAAGATCATACTAAAAAGTCCTGCAGGACCGAGCAACCAAAGTAGCCGTCTCTGCAGACCTGACTGTCCAGGCAGTAATGTTTTGTGAATGTGTGCAAGGATGCCCATGTTGCTGCCTGGCAGATGTCCAGGACAGGAATTACGTGTGCTAACATTGTGGAAGCAGTAGTTGCTCCTGTCGAATGAGCACACAAGCCCTCTGGGAGTTGCTTCTTTGCCAAGGCGTAGCACAGTTTCATGCAAAGTAGTACCCATCGTGAGTTTATACGCTTCTGCACCGCCTTCCCTTTATTGGCACCCACATACCTAACAAAGAGTTGATCGTCCACCCAGAAATTTTTTGTACGACTGAGAAGGAAAGCCAACGCTCTTTTTGGATCCAGATGGTGGACTCTCCTCCTCATGAGAAGGGTGTGCGTAAAAAGTAAGCAAAGTGATGGATTGGCCTAGATGAAAAGGCGTAACATCCTTGGGAAGGAAGGAGGCCCTCGTACGAAGCACCACTTTGTCAGGGTGAACAGACAAAAATGGGGGTTTCGAAGAAAGAGCTTGAAGCTCGCTCACTCACTCTACAAGCAGAGGTGACGGCAACAAGAAATACAGTTTTGAGGGTAAGGAGCCTTCAGGGGCAACTGTGTAACAGCTAAAATGGTACCACACATCAAGCAAGTGAGGACCAGATTAAGGTCCCACTGAGGTATAATAAACGGAGTGGGAAGAAACAAATGGGTGAGTCCCTTAAGTAATCTACCAACAATAGGAGATTTGAAAAGGGAAGGTTGGTCTGGCAATCTAAGAAAGGCTGATATAGCTGATAAGTAACCTTTAAGGGTGCCCAAAGCAGAGCCCTGCTGGGCTAAAGAAAGGATAAAAAAAAAAAGAACATCAGAGAGAGGAGCAGAGAGGGGAACAACAGACTTGTTGGTACACCAAGCCACAAATTTATGCCAACGACAAGCGTATACCGTTTTGGTGGAGGGACGCCTGGCTGCCAAGATAACTTCACAGACTTTAGGCGGAAGGTCAAAAGCTGTCAACTGCCGCCGGTCAATCTCCACGCATGAAGGCAAAGTTTGGACAGGTTCGAGTGGAGGACCATCCCCTGTTGCTGCGACAGAAGATCCCCCCCAAAGGGGCAGTCTGACTGGGGGATCTGTGGCCATGCTCAGTAGCTCTGGATACCATACTCTCAGTGCCCAGTCTGCAGCCACAAGGATTACTTGGGCCTGGTCATGGTTGATCTTCTTCAGAACTCTGGACAGAAGTGGTATAGGCGGGAAGGCGTAAAGTAAGCCTGAGTTCAAGAAGAAAAGCATCATCAAGTGAGTGCCGCCTTGGAAACTCAAACGCACAAAAGAGCGGACATTGTGCGTTCTCTGCAGAGGTGAACAGATCTAACCAAGGCTCTCCCCACTGCAGAAAAAGACCTTGCGTTACCTCTGGATGGAGACACCATGTGTGATCGACTATGCATTGACGGATGACTTCGTCTGCTCTGGCGATCAGAGAGCCTGCCAGATGTTGAACACCCAGGGTAATGGCATGATGGGCCAGCCACGTCCAGAGAGGCAGAGCCTTTTGTCTAGCCTTCTTTGACTTCTTCTTCTTACCAGAGGGCTTGGAATAAGACAAGTGGTGATGACTTCGCGAGCGGTCTCGAGACCTTCCTCTCGAGCGAGACTGGGGGCATGGCGGAGTGGAGCGGCAGGCTGCCCAGAGCTTTAGGGACCACTCCCTCAAAGCCCTCTGATGCATGGCCCGGCATTTGGGTCATGGTCCAAACACCATAAACAGACATAGTGCAGATCCATCACCAACATCATGCAGTAACAGTCCTCGCATGGTTTGAACCCAGCCTTCGGGGGATATCCTTGATGCACCAAGAGTCATCAAAAAACAACTGGAGAGTCTGGGAATGTTGGTGAGAGTCATCGGAGGAGTAGAGGTCGTCCTATGACGTAAAGATGTGCGGACCCTTCTCATTGTCAGTGATCATGCATTGGTCCCCAGGTTGGCTGCAGCCTGCAAGACTTGTATGCAGTGGCTGATGATCTGTTTGAGTCCAGGGGCCATAGTCGAGGAGGACTCTCGGATGGCTGCAGATGAGGGTTGGTGGATGGAGCTCTGTCGAGATGTGTCCTCCATCTTGGCTGACTTGGCCACATACCCCCACTCGTATTTAACCAAAATATTTTTCAGGGTGAGGTAACTGAGTAGTAAATCGCTTCTCTCCATGTCTGCATGAGATCTACCACAGCCCAGTTATTACTGTAAAGTGGTTGTATACCTCTTAAACAGTAAGACCAGATAACACCCCTATTTATTCTATCAAATGCCTGCGATTAATCCAATATACAAAAAGGTGCCTGATTCACCACTGCATTCTGTAGTACTGAAATAGTAGTACAAAATTACTAGGAACAAAAGGGAATTCACAACCCTACAAGTATACATCTACACCGGTCAGTTTGCATTATTGATTTCTGCATCCTTAGACTCAGAGCAACTGACAATCATTGCCAAACCTTACTCAGTACTCTAATAATTTCCCAAGTCCACTGTACAGTATGGGGAGGAGAATGGGGATGAGGAATCTGCGGTTAGTCAGAGTATCCTCTAGAAAGAGCCTTACCAAAAGGAAGATCTTATTCTTTTGCTGGATACTTCTAACTGCAGATTCCTTACCTTTTGAATTGAAACTAGAGCAGTAACCTCTAAAAGGTGGCTGACTGTACACCAGGAAATCCTGCAGAAATGAGCGGGCAAAACACCCTTTCCTGTGGACCTGCAAATCAAGGCAATAATGCCTGGTTAAAGTATGGATGAATTCCCATGTGGCAGCCTGGCCAATGTCTATTACAGAAACACCTATGGCGAAGGGCGTAATAGTGGCCTTCTCTCTTGTGGAATGAACCCGAAGGACTTCACAACACTATTTTGGCCAAGGCAATGCACATCTTGATACAGAGACCAATCCATCTATACAAGGTATGCCTTCCTTTCGTTGCACCAGCAAACCAACGAAAAGTTGGTTGTCGTTATGGAACTCCCTGATCCTATCAATATTGAACTTAAGGGCCTGCTAAGGATTTAAGTTACACCCATTCTCGAATACACTGCTGGCTGTCAGACGTCTACCGATGCAGCACAGTGCAATCTCTCCTCCTTCTTAGAGGGAAAAGGTGGAGAGAAAAATGTGGGGCGCATAGTAGCCTGACTCACCGAACAGCAGTGAAATCTTCGTGAGAAAGAATGCCTGAATCCGAAGCACTAGTTTGTCATGGTACAACAGAGTGTAAGACAGATGCAAAGATAGTGCACCTCAAGCTCACTTGACACATTGTGCGTAAATGATTGAAATAAGAAATACTGTTTTAAAAGTGAATATCTCAGAATGCAATGCTTCAATGATCTTGCACATCAAAACAGTTTGAACCAAATTAAGGTTCCACTGTGGCATATTAAAGGGCGAATGAAGAAACATATATTGAAGGCATTCGCGAAAAACAGATCACAATGAGTGAATTGAACCAAGAGGGCTGATACTGCAGATGCAGAAAGGGCAAAAAAGATAACACTTAAGTGCCAGAAGCGAAGCTACACAAGGCCAAAGTTCAACAAACTAAGAGAATGCCAGATAATGTATCTTGAAGGTCAGTGTGTTAGTTCTCGCATCAGACCACAAACTTAGCCTGGCAGGCCGAGTCCATGGACTTCTTAGGAGCCACCAATATGACATTCACATACTTCGGTGGCAAATAAAAACCATTCCCCCCAGATCCACTCACTCTTCGTGTATGGTATCGTAGACTCTGAATGTTTAGGTGCAGGACTCTATGCTGGGACAGTATGGTCTGAAAAGGAAGCCGGATTGAAGGGCACAGGCTCAGTTTCAACAGCTCAGAATACCAGGCTCACTGGGTCCATTCTGGTAGTATTAGGATGAGGTGCTCACAGTCCATCTTGACCTTTTTTAGGACCAGCGGAATCATCAGCAGAAGTGGAAATGCTTACAGAAATCAGAGTCCCAGCAACAACAGAATATGTCTACTAGATAACCTTGAATAGGGAACTAGATAACCTTTAATAGGGAACTTTAAGGGTCAAAATGCCTGACAATAAGATTCATGGTAGTAGAGAAAAGATCTAGCAAAGGTGTGCCCCAGTGGGTGAAGACACCTCCAGGCACAGACGCTACTCATGATCAGCAAGATGATTCTTTCTACCTCAGTCTGCCCTCAGGTTCAAAGCTCCTGCCAAGTGTCTGAGCAAAATGCAAACCTTGTGAGGGGCTAGCCACTGCCACAGATGCAGTGTTCCACCCTGTTTGGTGCAGCACCACATAGCAGTCATGATGTCCATTAGGACCTGGAGTGATCAGCCTTTGATGGAAAGCAGAAATGTACTGGGGCAAGGCGAATCGCCCGCAGATCTAGAAGACTGACATGGTGCAGCTGTTGCATGGAAGACCAGAGGTTTCTGATCATCACATAATACAAGTGACCCAGATACAACACATCTGTCACAACTGGGAGCTCCAGTGGCAGTAGTGAGAATAGTCAGTGGTATGCCAGGTCAACCTCAGTCAGCCTCAGAAGAGGTCCCGGGATGCCATGTTGGAGGTACAAATGTGATCTGCAAGCATGAGGCACTAACAGTATGCATGAGGCCAGGTTATCAAGCCTTCGAACCCTCCAATCCAGAACAAGGGCTCATGTGCAAAACATCAGGTTAATTCCTCAGAAGTCCAGTACTCGCTGCAGGATTGGACAGGCCCTTTGACCCACTGTGCCCGGGATAGCTCCTGCAAAGGGGATCTGCTGTTTGGGCTGAAGGCTTTGAGACTTTGGTGCCTTGATAGATAAGTCCAGGGTGGACAGTAACAAAATTATAGATTGTAGGTGTTTCAAGACTAGATGTGGAGATGGTGCCTTCTGGAGCTAGTCTTGGCACGGGAATATATGTATCCCTGACCTGTGAAGATAGGCCGCACCAACCAACATCAACTTTGATAACACAAGAGGGCTGAGGTAAGCCCGATTGGCAGGACTGTGAATTGCTAGTGCTCCACCCAGACCGTGAACCAGAAGTAGTACATGCTGGCCTTCCAGACTGGTACATTAATTATGCTTTCTGCAAGTCCAAGGACACAATACAATCTCTGGGTTCCAGGGCCAACAGAACCTGGCCTAACATCAGCATTTTAAACCTGTCCTTCCAGTGTTTAACAGCCTGAGGTATTAAACAGGTTGCAAACCCAGTCCTTCCCGTGAACTATGAAATAATACGCTTGTACCTCACTGATTTGGGTACCATCTTGATTGCACTGTTGACGAGTTTAGATTGAACCTCTGGCCTTGGGAATATCAGAGTTGTACCTGCCGCGAGACCCCAAACTTACCCTCCTACACATCACAGAGGATCTAGACAACAACCATTATAAGACAGCCCTACTATGGCTAGGCCTCTTAGTAGCAAAAAGAGACAGCCAGGCAATAAAAGAACTGCAGACACCCCATCCCTGATCTTACGGAAGGCAGGCTTGGGCAAATGCATGGACCTAGAAAGCTTATCTATGCAGTGAGGGGATACCTGCAAAAACTCACAGATATGGAGAGGCTGGGATGAATACAGGGGCAAATCGCTTTCCCTAGTCAAAAACATATTCCACCTCTTGATGGACAGAACACATGAAAATGCCATCTGACACTGCAGTACAGCAGGCGAGAGGGGAAGAAATGGAACTGTGTCATTCTTTTTGGACAAATGTTTGATTTCTGTAGGAGAAAAATCAATAAAATAAATAAAATGCTATTAAAAAAAGATTTAACCTCTGCTGACAGGATAGTGGCATGGAAGGACTGGGTGGGGAAAAAGACGAAGTGCATAACCATATTGAACAACATTTAGGATCCATTGATCTGCTGTAATGGTGCATTAGGAGGGTCACTAAAAACAAAACGCCACACCCTTCTGGCTCCAGGTGACTGGAAGTGAGTTAAGTGGCTTGGCAGCACCTCTAGCAGGTGAGGAAGAAGAGGAATGCTGACCATGCTGCTCACCATGGCCTCTGATACCACTCCCTTTATTGGATCAGTGAAATGGCTGGGCAGGCTGCTGAACGGGGTGTGAAGGCTGCATCAGTCAATAGGCTAGGCCCCTCAAAACACCCCAGAATTTCCTGTGCTTGTGGAAATACAGGCGAGTGGGGGCTCTCACTCTCATAGAGCAAGCAGCTACTTCTTGTAGTTAAAGCACTCCAGAGCAGATTCCTTTTAACTGAAAACCCTTGATCCATCAAAGGGCATGTCGATTAAACAAGCTAGGGCACCCCCAGAAAATCCAGTTATTCTCTTTCATGAATGCCATGGAATAACCACGCTGGTGCTCACAGCATGGGCCACACAGTCCATAGTATCTAGGTCTGTATGCAAGACGTGCCTGGCTGCATTCTGACAGTCATGCGCCACCTGTGCAAGTGAATTCCTGAAGTCTTCTGGCACAGCAGACAAATGATTGCGTGCCATATTCCCCTAAGAATGCCTATATTAACTCAAAAGGTACTCAGAATTCAAAGAGTGAAGAGCCAACAGAGGCAGCAAAAGCTTGGAATGTTCAGAGGTATTCAAGGAAATGCATTCAGGTTGACCTTGATGGCAGAAGCCTGAAATAGCAGACTCTCCAGAGGGGTATTTGTGTCGAAAAAGATAGGTTCCAGGGGCAGGTCTTTGCTTGCTGGCGACTCACTGCCAGTACAAGGCTTGGACCAAGCCACCGTTTGGATCAAGTAAATCCCTCAATGCATCAATGACAGGAAGTAAAGGTTACAATGTAGATAGCCAGGTTTGTAACACACCACGGAGTAAGTTGATTTTAGTGTACACAGTAGACAGCTGCAAGTCCAGGACCTCTGCATCCTTGCTAATTACCAGTGCAAAGGATACAGTCTCCTCAGTATGAGGAACCAAATGACAAAAAGATATCCCTAAACTGTGTCAACAGCAAGGCCTTGCCACCCCAAAGATAAAACAGGTGAAAATTAGATAATGTACCTGAAGTGGGTCAGTGTGTTAGTCCTCACACCAGGCCACAAACCTAGCTCATAGGCCAGAGATGACAGAAATCATAAAATGGCTGCCAAGATCACAAAGCATAGTGGCAAATCAAAACCTGGGGCTCTTGTTCGAAGTCCTGGCTGGTAAAAGAGTAAGAGACAATAGCCTTTACTTTCCTGATGTACTGGAAATAGGACAAGAGTGCAAGTGGAGAGTGCTCTGTGTCCCTCAAGGCTACAGGCTGGGTCTTAGTTATTTCATATTGAGAAATGGGCCATGAGAACACCAAAGTCAGTTCCAGAACTGGTGTGGTGTCGATGCTAATGGAGCTGAGGCAGGCAATGATTCACAAATATCTGGCAGGAACTACCGCAAAGGAGTTGTGTCACAAGACAGTACCAGTGGAGGTCGGGAGATCTACCTAGCACATGATTTCTTTGATTTTAGAAGTTGGTAACTACCAAAACATTAGGCGATATCAGGACCTGCGTCAAAGGTGGTGAATGAAGAGGGACTGACATCAGTGTAAAGGGGTGGCGCTTATATGTGGATCTGCGTTATTTCCAACTTCAGTGTGCAGCAGACAGAGTCCAAAGGTGTCACCTGTCAGTGTGTGGGAGTGCCTGTTGTTTTTTCCAGATACAGGCTTCCAACTTGGAGGATTCTAAAGGTGAGGAATCTGCCGTAAGAAGTATCCATCAAACATAGTGAGTTATTTGTTTAGGAAGATCTAGCTTGTGGATAGACCAAGATAGATCTTGCTGACACCACCAACTGTCGCTTGCTAAGCCAATTATACATTTAGGGCCATATGTACGAACACATTTTCCCATAGACACAAAATGGGTAAAACCCTTTGCTACATCTGGCCCTTAATGTTGAAGACTCCAATTATATCAACTGATCACCTGGAAACTTTCCAACATTTGTATCATGTCTAGTATTATGTTAAGTTTTTGGTTTCTCAATTTTGTTTGTGGGGAGGTACACACTTATTAAACAATACAACTGAAATCCACCAGACCCACATTTTTCAATTCTTTGAGGAAAACCACAACACTGCCACCACTCGAGCCATCGAGTGGGACACCTTCAAGGTGGTCTCCAGAGGCCTTTGCAAACAAAACATAACAGAGGTTCGCAGAGAACTAGGAAAGGCTTTCTGTGATGCTGACGTGGCTGTTACCACCCCTATCCAGTACTTCAGAGTTCCGCACCTTGAAGGATGCCAAGGAAAATCAGGCTGCTGTGGTGGAGCAGCTCAGATGTTATAATTTTACAGAATACACAACCAGACTCCATTCCACGGGCGACACACCTACCACCTACTGGCATGGCTGACTGGCCAAAAAACCCAAACTCCTCTCATCACCGAAATCAATATGGACACAAATCTCATCCTAAGATCCCAATCCACTATCTTACAAGCACAAAGCTCCTACTACACAGCACAGTACAGGGCACCTTAAGCCCCACCCCAAGAGGCAATCAGGCGCTTCCTAACCCTAATCCCCATACCATCCATTAATGAGCAAGAGGATGTAGACAAAGTAATTACTATAGCCAAGGTGAAAAATGCCGTACATGATTTAGACCCCGGGGCTGGATGGGCTCTCCATAGAATATTACGACCGGTTCTCATCCAGCCTTTCCCTACATCTAGTTGAGATCTACAATGAATCACTCACAATGGGATCCCTTCCAGCCTCTCTCCAGGAGTCCCTTCTTATACCTCTACTGAAATCTGATGTGGACCTGTGATGCTATTAATTGTGTTTGACCAATGACTTTGTGTTTCACCACTGCGCATATTAGTTGCTCAATGTTCACCAGTAGCACATTACATGTTTTGTTCAGTTTAGCTGCCTATTGGCTTTAACATGGAGGTAGCCATTACATTCTGTATTCAGGTAAGTTGCCTATTGGCTTTAACATGGCATTAGCCATTACATTTTGTATTCAGTTTAGCTGCCTATTGGCTTTAACATGGCATTAGCCATTACATTTTGTATTCAGTTTAGCTGCCTATTGGCCTTGACATGGCATTAGCCATTACATTCTGTATTCCGTTTAGCTGCCTATTGGCTTTGACATGACATTAGACATTACATTTGATATTTAGGTTAGCTGCCTATTGGCTTTAATGTGGGGTTAGACATTGCAGTTGAGACATTGCAGATGAGCTGTGTTTTTTTCCAAGCTGTGTTTTTCCACATGGTAGACCAAGCAGTGTTTTTCACACCAGACCTTAGCTGATAAGAGCACGTAGATTTTGTGTTTACCTCGCAATCCAGTCTGAGGACGAGTGAGCTCGGGAGAATTGGCCACTCTCCAAGTTTCTTCGGTTCTCACACTGAGTTTGCTTTTAAGGATGACTCTGGACTACAGCAGAGGTAGATTGAATCTGCTTGACTTCAGACAGGAACGGAGACGTCAGTTGCCTGTCTCCCAATTGGGTAGAAAATCTCTTTCTCGCAGTTGACCGGAGTCATCAACTTGCAGACCCCAGAAAGATGAAGCTGAATATAGGCCCTACAGCCTTGCCCCTACGGTGATGAATTTTGACTTTTATGCTTTGAAGTTATGCTATAATATAATCACACGTATTTGCTGTGTACATTGCAACTGAGAAGTACTTTGATATATTTTACCTTCATTGCTGCGACTACTTTTGAACGTGTGTTTCCAATGTACTAATTTCGTCTCTCAAGAACCTTGGGGTGAAGTAATAATAACAATAAATGTCTTCTTTAAACTCAGAAGTGCATTCCAGAGAGGTTGTGTAAGCTCGGTTATGAGATAAGAGCAGGAAAGCAGAACAGGACCCCACACGTCTCTCCTCCTATTACCCAATGGCCATATTTGGACCAGACCACAAGATAATGGGAAAGATCCGAGCGGAGGTTACCAACAAATATTTCCAGCCCTGGTTCACCCAGACCAGAATGGTTTTGCCCTTTGTTGCAGCACTTCTAATAACATCAGATCACTCTTCCATGTGATGGATCAGGCCTCCCTTCAATACCCAATGGCAGCATGTTTCATATTAGACCTTGAAAAAGCCTTTAATTCCCTGTCCTGGGATTGCCAATTTGAGGTCCTACAGGCAATGGGTCTGTGTCAGCGTCTGCTTTCATACACAAAATTGCTATACAGAAACCCCTCTTCCAGGGTGCACATCAGCCACCTGATCTCCTCCCAATTCTCTAAAAGCTGTGGAACGGGTCAGGGATGTCCCCTTTCACCCTGTGTCTAGCCATTAAACTCCTGGCTCATCGCCTTTGTCAAGAAAGTCATCTATTGAGGATCCCCTGAGACAACCTTACACATGCCGTATCACCTTACATGGATGACCCTCTTCTCTCTATCTGGGATGCATCCATGGATATGGATTCAATCTCTGCGACCTTCCGTGACATCGAAGCAGAGGCAGGCCTTAAAGTGAATCGGGAGAAGTCATGCACCTTCCTGTTCCAACAGGAGGCCCCCAAAAAATTATCCACATGGGTGATACCCCACGGGCCTGCAAAACGGCAGTGGTCAGATACCTAGGTATTAGATTGTATCATTCGCAAATGGACAACTTCAAGGGCAACCTCAAACGAGATTTAACTTCCTTCAAATCCAAAATATTGTTCTGTCAGAGACTATTCCTGGCCCTAACAGGCAGATTAGTGGTCTCTAAAATGATTATTCTACCCCGCCTTCTATACTACTTTGCAAACCTCCCTGTGCTTCCATCTAGATGTTTATTCCGAGACTTAAACCAGCTCCTGGGTGACCTCTTAATGAACGGATGGAGAAGAGTAGCCTTTCATAAACTTTGGCTGCCGGCGGGACAGGGAGGGGTCGTGGTACCATCCTTCGAAAAAATACTACCTTGCACCTCAGCTCTAATGGGTTTCCAGATGAATGGGGGGTAGGAACCTCTGAAACAAGCATGGGGAAAGGTCCACTCCCCACTCATCCCATAAGCCAACACCTCCACCAAAGCATGGTCCTTGCATGGTTGAGTGATCTGCAAATGGTGCGAGAGGGTCTTCCAGCTGATGAGAAAAGTGACCCCCTACTTCTAAAAAATCCTCCTTTAGGGCCTACCAGGTTCCTGGGACCTTTTACTGCGGATCAATTAATGGAAAGGCACGTACACCTCCTAGATACAGTAAGCAATCGCTATCAAGATGCCTAACTCCTCACATTCGACCAACTCTGTCAAGGTTCAAACCTTCCCCCCAGGTCGATTCCTATCACATAGTCAACTATTGAGGGTGCTCCACTCTCTCTGTGGAGCACTAGAAACAGAGCCACTCATCCACACAGTTATACACAACCTCTATTGCATGGGAGGGGGAAGACACCGCATTACATGGCTATACAAAGCAGTTAGGGATCACATCTCGCCACCTATCACCGGAATATCAAGGACATTTACAAAGGCTTCAAGAACCAAAACCTGCCCGCACCACTCACTAACACCACCACGGACCCGGCGCCACATCAGATCTTGACCCCATCACAACACAGAGGAAACCCGGAAACTCATGAACTCCATCCACTCAGGAGCACCCTCGGATCTGTGCCCCGGTCACATCTTCAACCTGGCCAGCGCCACCATAGCACTAGAGCTCTGCTGGACTATCAACCGATCTTTCGAGACCACCATCTTCCCGTCTAACAGGAAGCACGCTGAGATCAACCTGCTACTCAAGAAATCTACTGCCGACCAAAAGGGCCTGAAAAACTACAAACCCATCTCTCGCTGCTCCCTTTCACAGCCAAAGAAAGGGAAAAGGCCATCAACCAGCAACTCGCCAAAATCGTTGACACACCAGATCCTAGATCCATCCCAATCCAGATTCAGGAGCAACCACAGTACCGAAACAGCCCTCCTAGCAGCCACCAATATATGTGCTATACTAGACCACGGAGACACGGCCGCACTCATCCTCCTCTACCTCTTGGCCGCATTTGACACTGTTTCCCACTCCACCTTCTGCAACAGACTCCACAACGTCGGCATCCGCAATGTAGCACTGAAATGGATCCGATCCTTCCTCACCAGAAAAACACAGAGATTCAGACTACCATAGTTCACATCGGAACCCAGAGAAACATGCTGCAGAGTACCCCAAAGATCTTTACTCAGCCCAATACTCTTCAACATATATATATATATATATATACATATACATATATATATATATATATATATATATATATATATATATATATATATATATATATATACCCCCCTCGCCAAAATCCTCAGACTTGGCCTAAACATCGTCTCCTACACCGACGATACCCAACTGATCCTCTCCCTGACCGACAACCCAGCAAAGGCCCAGAAAAATATCCACAATGAAATGAGAGCAGTCGCTGCCTGGATAAAGCCAGCTGCCTCAAACTCACCTTGGACAAGACGGAGATCCTCGTCATTGGCTCCACCACCTCTGCCTGGAACGACTCCCGGTGACTTACCGCACTAGGAAAAGCCCCCATCGATCAGGCACACAATCTGGGCATCATCCTGGACTCCTCTCTGTCCATGACCCACCAAGTCAACAGCGTCTCGTCGTCATGCTTCAACACCATTCGACTTCTTCAAAAGATCTTCAAGTGGATCCCCACTGAAATGAGGAGGGTAGTCACCCACACACTTGTCAGTTGCTAAATGGACAATGGCAACGCGCTCTATGCCGGCATCACCAAGAAACTGCAATCAAGATTACAAAGAATCCAGAACGCAGCAGTCAGGCTCATCCTGGACATCTCCCAACACAGCCACATCTCCTCCCACCTCAAAGACCAACTCTGGCTCCCATTCAACAAGCGCATCACCTACAAACTTCTGATACACACCTACAAGGCACTACACAACATAGGAATGGCCTACCTCAACCACCTCCTCACCTTCTACGCTCCCAACAGACAACTCTGTTGTTCTGAGCTTGCCTTCGCAGCCATTCACATGATCCGGAAAAGCAAAGCAGGTGGAAGCTCCTTCTCCTACCTCGCAGTCCTGTCATGGAGCACGCTACCTCTCAAACTAAGACTGCATCACTGAAGCAGTTCAGGAAGGACCTCAAGACCTGGCTATTTGATTGAGCAACACACCCACAAACAGCACCTTGAGACCCCAAGAGTAATAAGCCGCGCTATAGAAGTACTGATTGATTGACATCCACCACACTAACCCACCTATGGCACCTTTGGGAAGAAGACCTAGCGAGACCCCTACATGATACAGAATGGACCAGAGCCCCACGGTTTCCACAAACCTTCTTTTAGGTACGTCGGATTTAAAATTTTCCAATACATGATACTTCATAGAGTCTACCTCTCACTCGTACGATTAAACCACATGTCCCCCACTGCAGCCCTAACCTGCCCAGATGTTCCTTCCTGATGACTAATCTCTAACATATGCTCTGGTCCTGCCTGAACATTGCAACCTATTGGAACACCATCCACACCACACTAGTTACGGTCACAGAACTCACTACACTGAACTATAGCCAGGTGCAGCCGTCCTTTAGTGCGGAGGGGCCACCCCCCCCCCCACCTTTTGCCCCTCATGAAGAGTGTCAGGCTGAACAGAGGTCAGCCTGACAGACACTCTAAAATGTTCAGGTCAAACAGCCAGGAGCAGATATAGGTGATTTGCGCAGACTCCTGGCTGCCTGAGCTGAACTTTGCTGGGCTGAGGAGGTCACAGCTCCTGTGGCGTGACCTCATCGGCTCGGCAAAGGTGCCTCGAGGCCCTCCCCCGGGTGACGAGGAAAGCGTCACCCATTGACTTCGACCAGGTTTAAGCCCTGAAGCACCCAGGGCGAGTGTCAATCAGTGACACTTCGTCACAGAGTGGGGTGGGGTCAGCAGGTACTGCTGGGACTGCTGCCTTCCCTCATTGGCGGGAAGGCAGCAGTCCAAACCCTCCTGGAACCTTTGAGGCTGAAGGTAAGTGTGTGTATGTGATCTTTTAAAATGAATGTTTGGTGCGTGTGTGCATGTTTGAATGTTCTGAGTGCTGTTACTGGATGTGCGTGCATGCATGTGTGAAAGTAAGTGTGTGTGTGCTTCCCGCCCGCCCCCCCCCCTCCTAAAGCTGCCGGCCGCCACGACTATAGCCATCTATTCCTGATGCAAACACCAAAGATGCGGGTGCGCTTTACTAACCTTACACTTCTCTTGGCCAAGTGTCTGCTTAAAATAGAGGGTGCCCCAGCCTCCGTCATTTCCCCTGTGGCTCAAAGCATTGCTCTGCTGGAAAGCGGGCGAGAGCTTGACATTACACTGGGAGGAAGCCCGCAGCATACAATGGCACCTTATAGCTGCAGCCTGGTACACCATGCTCATGGAATTTAAGGCACTGACCAATGAGACCCCCACTCCACACCTTTCTAAGTTCCACTGAACCGAGACCCTCTGCCCCTGAAACAGTAAACAAGGTGACCATCTCTGAACCCCTGGCATCCCCTAAGGGAATTACCTAATACCCTCCCTTAGTGACACCACATCCACCCCTCCAACAGCAGATGTTTACAGCTCCACAACAGGGTTCACACCCTCCAATAACCTACCCCCCCCATTTGCCCCTCCCACAGTGCCCTGAAAACTTAACCCACAGCTCCCTGATATCCTCCCTCGATCTCCCCTACTACTGACGCATGTGCCCCTTCAAAATTGTTCCCCTACTCCCTTGTTATTTTTCCCCTAACCCCAGTCTTCTGTGCCAGTTGATGTAGGCCCCATTTACTATGTATCCTTAGGTCCCCAAGCACACAAAACAATGCATGGAGGAAGGCCCACTCACGGTGAGAAACAATTCATAAAAGACACCCTACCACACATATGACACTGAGTCAGCGCATTCCCTACCCTATCTACCCACCAGCGCATAACCACACAATGCCTCCAGACTATACCCGCTATGTCATCCGCACCCTCCATACTAGAGTTCAGGCCATTCTTTATCATAAGAGTTTTGAATATTTGTGCATGGGGGATGGTTTAGTTTAGGGGGGATGGTTTAGTAAGCCGTGCTATGAGGTGAGGAAATTCCTGAAGAAGGCACTAAAGGCACAGCCGAGAGATAAGGCCTATCTTAGTAGAGCACAAGCTCATTATAAATCTGTTTGAAGGATAGGAAACAGCAGCTTAAGGAGCAGGCCTGGGAGGACTTGGAACGCGGATCACGCACCAAGAACCCAGGCCTGTTCTGGAAGATTGTAAATAGGGGCACCTTCTAGAAAGAAACATCGGAAGTGCTGTGCTATAATATTACCCCTGAGGTTTGGGTGAGCTATTTTTGTACAATTGTTTGGGGGGGCACTCAAGGGGAGGAAACGGGTGAGATGCATGGTCACCCCCAATTCTGGCTATTAGTTTCACACATGACGAGGTAATAGAGGCTATGTAGGGTAGTGCCAGCCATAAGGCACCGGGCCCCGACGCCATTCCCATAGATTTATATAAAAGCTACCCTCAGCTGTGGGCACCTATATTGCTCAATGTTTTATATGCAGCAGTGAGTGCAGGGATTTCCACAGCCTGGAAATTGGCATGCACTGTCCCAGTTTATAAGAAGGGAAATCGTAGTGACTGAAAATCCTACGGCCCAATCTCACTCCTTGATTCCAGCGAAAATTCTGGGACGAATTGTGTTAAGGTGCATTGAGGATTGGATGAGTGAAAATGAGGTACTGAGCAGGCTGCAGTATGGTTTTAGGGAAGGGCTTGGGACTCTAGAGCAATGTCTAAATCTGCTCATGCTGACTGGTAAATACATGCAGGCAAAGAAGGGTACATGTATCTTGCCTTTATGGATCTCAGCTGCGCTTTTGATAAAGGAAAACCGCTTTTGTAGAAGGCTGCTCGGAGTGGGACAAAACACCTCTGGCTTTTCCACGCATGTTGAATTGGATTTGGATTTTATAGAGGAGCTCCCTTTTTGTTATAAATCTCCATACGGTCGAATGAGTCTGCCTCCCTAAAAAGGGAAATCCTGCGTGACTGTATGACATGTGATCACCCGATGGATATTCCCTAGCTGTCATACATAAGGGAAGTAGCCAAATCCCTTGGTTGTCCAGATATGTTTAATAAATACACTAGAGGGTTTAACAGGTTCTGACAAATGCTGGGCAAAGGAGAATCTTCTCAACATCTTAGGAGCCAAGAGGGAGGCAGAGAAATAACGGAAGTAATCAGTGAGGGACTTCCTAATGTCAAAAATGGTGGTTGGACCAGAGATGTATCGCTTGGAGATAAAGAATGTCTGGGAAAGGACACTCATTTCTCATTTTCGGGTTAGGAGTAATCAGAAACAATTTGTGCGTCCTGTTGGGACAGTTTGATCCAAACTCTATACAAATCTGTCCATGTGATGGTTGTCCCTACTGTCCTTGATCCATTTTACTCTGTTTTGTGACTTTTGTGCACCATTTAGATGGCAATTTTTACTTTCCCTGTTGAGGGAAAGGGGCTTTGTGCAGTATCGCCCAGCCTATTTGTGGCTGCACATGGTCTTTGATGTGTTGGTGTGTCGGGGGTAGGGTTCTTTTTAAAGGAAGCCATAACCTGGCGTAACAATGCAAATCCCTTTTAATTTCAAATGATATTTTGGATGTATTTTAAGTTTTTATAAATATGTGATTTAAAAAAAATGTACTGGGATTGGTATATGATATATATTTATCTGTTTTATGGTTGGAATTATCTAACCGAATAAAATATTTGAAGATGATGATGATGTTTGTGCATACCTGCTGGCTTTCTTGAGTTCTCCTTTCTTCAATCCATGATTTATATTGTTGTACAACGATAATGAAACCCAATAATATGTTTTTTTAAAAACAACAATATGACTGAAAACTAATTAATAGCATGCCAATTCTCCAATTGTAATATTCAAACATTTGTGTTTCCGCTTTTCAGTTGTTTTTACTGTTAATTTCATTTTGATATTCAATAACATCAAAAGTCTCCCTTTGGTCAACCAATTATGGGTCACTCTTCTTCCTAGCTTTAAAAATGAATGTCCCAAATCTATTTAAGCGTAGACAATCTATTAACCAAGCCTCTTGGATGCAAATGTTATTATAAATAAAATCACGGTGGATTAAATTGTTATACATCATTTTTCTAAAATCCTGCCATATTCTAGGGTAACATGAGTACCACATATTTATTTAACCTGGAGCACAATGACTTATCAAAGGTAGATGTGTGGCTTTGGCACTAATTACACTTTGCTAGAAACAAAGATTCTGCTAGACAGTCCCATTCTCCTTTTTAGGGGCGAGAGCAAAGCGCTTCATCCCCTGCAGTAATCTCTCTTTGGGCTTCTAACCACTCCCATGTCACGTCAGTCACTTTCATTGGTTTGTGGGCTTGCCTTTTAAAATTCACTTGCTTTCATTTGTGAAAGGCATGCATACGTCATGCCTTTTCCGGTGTTTAGCCCACCTACACAGCACCGGTAAATTACTGAAAACATACGAGGCTCCATGTTTCCACCATGGTTTCCGGACTACTTCCTCTTTTTATTTTCCACGCAGCACGATCACGCTGGGGTTTACATAGCGCGATCCCGCTTTGTTTTTTTCTTTAAATTTGTGTGGCAAGAAACATCCAATCAGGAGTTTACAACGCTAATAGCTCTAACTCGAGCAAATGAGAGACCCATTGCATTGCAAATGCTTGCTTGTTTAATGGTCCCTTCCTACAGTCTTAGCTAGGGTTTGTTGCGATTAGCTCTGGGATGTAATGGGTGTGTCAAAGAAATCAGGGCCTAGAATATGTCTCAAATACAAGTTTACCTTCTTTTTCCATACTGCAGATAACAGCAAAGGACATACGGAATGGCTGTACAGGCCATTTTTTTTCTCAGCATTACAGTATCTTCTGCTAACTGAGACTAAAGTTAACCATTTATTGTAAACCACAACTTGTCTTGGTTGAATGTAGCAGTCCAGACCCTACTGAATTAAGAAATGCTATTGATACCAAATCATTGAATGAAGGTCAAACAGTTTATATTATTTTGGCCAGTAGCTTTAGTATATTTTCATAAGCAGTATATAATGACCACCTAGTGATTTTTACAAGGGTAAAAAGTTATAATTAGGTGCCCTTCGGCTCTGTTTTGGCAAAAGAAATTTGAGCCACCAGTCTCACGCTTCTTTTTCTAAATATACCTTCTATTTCGGAATTTCTGATGTCTGATATTACTGGCTCAAAATTGGTTGATTCTTTACTCATACCGGATTCAGGACACACTTTCACCAGAGAAGGCATAGTGGCATTTTGAATGTTCACCACATTTTCTAGATGCATGTTGTTTTACAAGCTCTGTCTCATTAGCTCCGTATCTGTGAGTCTATACAAAATATCATGGTAAAACAATTTCTCAAACTTGAGTCATTAAGCAAAGATAACGAATACTGAGGGGATTCAAACCACAGTTCTATGTATTTGATCATACTACTTTTCACAACTCCTTAACGTTTCAGGAAATGCATAATAAGAACAAGTTACTTTGTAATACTTTTTCTGGTGGATTGTCTATCCGCAGATTCTTCACCTTGTGATTTTCCCCAGAATCCAGACTGGATCAGGAAAAATCAAAAGCGGCATATAAGCATCACCTATGTGTGCTGACGCCACTTGCATGAACTCACCTGGCCCTCAGACGCAGAGCCCATCAATAAACTGAACAAACCAGTGTGCAGATTTCTAAATTTAGATCTTTTAAAATGGAAAAGACAAGACCACAGTACAGGAAGGTGAAAGGGGAGTGAAGAATCTGCGGTTAGAGTATCCAACAGAAAGAGTTACCAAACTTAAAAAACTTGTTCTTCTTATGGATGCTTAAAACCACAGATTGCTCACCATTTAAATAGATATCACAGCAGTATCTCCCAAGGTGGCGGGTCTGTAGAATTGAATACAAAATCTAGCAGAACCGAGTGGGCACCTTGACAGACCTAGCTATCGAGGCAGTCGTGCTTTGTGAACATGTGCACTGATGCCCCCACAGCAGCCTGACTGATACCCTTTGTGTGGATGCAATGGTAGCAGTCTCAAACTTCGTGGAGTGAGCCCTTGGACCTTCAAGAGGCTGCTTCTAAGTCAGTGTGCAGCAGAGTTTAATGCAGAGGACTATCCAATGACATATGGCCCATTTTTGCATCCCTGGTCACTCCTCACCCCAGAGAACCCAATGGGTTGATCGTCCACCCGATGTTCCTTGGAGCAAGCAGCGTAAAGGCTGACTGCCCTTTTGGGATCCAAATGGTGGACTCTCTCTTCCTCTCTCAAGGCATGAGGTGAAGCTAAGAAGGTTGGAAGGTTGATGGCTTACCCAAATGAAAAGGAGACACCGCCTTCCGGAGGAATGTTGCTTAAGCCATTGAGACTAATTTTTTGGGATACGAGTTTGTATAGGTAGGCTGGACCAAGTTCACTCACTTGGTATGCGGATGTTACCAGAACCAGGAAGACTGGATGCAATGGACAACTGTGCAATGGTTAAAAAGGGAACACATAAAAAGTGAGAACCCAATTTAAGTCCTAGTGTGGAATCCCAAAAAACGTTGGTTGAAACCTATGCTGTAAGCCTTCTAGGAAACACATCACTACCAATTTGAAAAAGGACAGTTAGTTCTGAAAACATAAAACAGCAGAAAGGGCCAAAAGGTAACCTTCACCTGTGCTCAGAGCAAGACTTTGCTGGACCAAAAACTAATCAGACAAAAACACATACAACAGTTTGGGCTGCAACAGGTTCAACTGGGGTGTACCGCATCAAACCACAAATTTGTCCCAGCAGCCTGTGTACAGAGATTCTGTTGAAGGGTGCCTAAAAGCCAAAATTACATCAACAACCTCATGAGGAAGGTCACTGCTCAGTCTCCATGTTTGGAGGTGCAGGTGGTTCAGGCTCACTTGCATATCTTATCCTCCTGCTGTGACAAAGTTCTCCCAAAGTGGCAGCCTGCCTGAGGGTGAATGCTCAACCCTAGAAGTTCTGAGTACCACACTCTCCAAGCATAACCGGGCATCACTAGGATGACTTGGGCCCAGTCATTCCTAATCTGCTTCAGAAGTCGGTGTTTTGAATGGTAGCAGTGAGAAGACATACAGAAGTTTCTTGCTCAACTCTAGGCGCAATGAGCTTCAGAGAGAGAGAGCAATCTTTGGAACTCCAGCATACAAAAGTCGTGAAATTAGACATTCTCAGTGGTGGCAAAGAGATCACGCCATGGCTCGCACTTCTGTCAAAAGATGCCATGTGTCATCTCCACGTGTAACTGCCATTCATGATCTGCTAGGCATCATTGGCTGAGTTAATTCACTCTGGTGTTTAAAGATCCTGTCAAGTGGTGCACCACAAAGAAAATCCCCTGCTGATGCAGTAAGCTCTAGAGGCACAGGTCCTCTTGGCTAAGGACACAGGACTTTGTCCAAACCAGCGTGTTGCAATATCACATGGCAATAGAACTGTCCATGAGAACCTGCACAAGCCATCCCTTAAAGTAGGGGTGGAAGGCCTTCAGCACCCAAGAAAGTCACCCAAAACTACGGCATATTGATTTGGAGTCAGGTCTAGCTCTGAGTTCCACCTTTCCCAGACAACCTCTCCAACCCAAAGAGAGGTGCTTCTGTCACCATTGTCAACTGTGGGTAGGGAAAGGGGTCTCCCACTGGCTCATTTGCTGTTGAGCAGACACCACTGCAGATCTTTTGCAGTATCCTTCGACAACTGGATGGATTAAGATAGGTCCCATTGGTGCTGGGCCCACTGAGACATCAGTTTCCACTGCAAAGCTCTTATGTGCTATTTGGCATGGTCATCATGCGGGAGGCTGGTAGGCTAAGAAGCCCCAGAGCCATCCTTACTGAGAACCAAGATAGAGGCTGAAAAATGTCTTGACTTTATTGGTGCGGATAAAGGAATCTTAAGTGTAGCGTATCCAGGATGTCTCTGATAAAGGGGCGCCCTCTGCGAAGGAGTCAGGGGATGTAGGTTGATTGAGAACCCCAGCGGTTCGCCGTCATATGGAGATGGTCCACAACTAACTGTGG
Organism: Pleurodeles waltl; assembly: GCF_031143425.1. Lineage (NCBI taxonomy): Eukaryota > Metazoa > Chordata > Amphibia > Caudata > Salamandridae > Pleurodeles > Pleurodeles waltl. The sequence goes on along the minus strand of NC_090437.1, from coordinate 360,693,081 downwards.
AAATCCCTCAAATAACAACCACTTGTCAATGTAGGGGAAGGCTAGTAACCCGACCTCCGAACATGGGCAGCAAGCACTGCTATCATGTTTGTGAACACCCGAGGGGATGGTGAGGCTGAAAAGGAGCATAGAAAAGTGAAAGTGCTCACGGCCCACCTTAAACCACAGGTAGCGTCTGTGGGCTTACAGGATGGGGATCTGAAAATAAGTGTGCAGGCCTAGCATGAACATTTGGATAAAAGCACTTCAAAGAGTGGTGAAAGAAGGAGCATAGCTCCTGATCCATGCCTAAATTTGCAACAGGATCTGAAATCAGATTAGGTGGGGCTTATAGGTGGCTCCATTCATTATTTGTAAGTAAACGTGGCACTGCATGGTTCCACCTACCAGCCTGCAGAAGCACTGTTTTTTTTTTTTTTTAGTTTTCCAGATCCAGTCTTGCACCTAGGTAAATTCACAAGGTAAGAAGTCTTCAGTTAAAAGTATCCATCAGAAATTCATCATTATAGCTACAACAGAAATTATATATTTCTTTTACCCATTATTTTAATATATTCACAATCTTGGACCTCTCCCTATGAGTGGAAATCCCTTCTACTAGATTATGTACCAACAGTTAATTCAATAACTTATTAGTTGGGAAGCAGAACCAAATTTAGAGCAGATTAGAGCGTAGAATTATCAAGGCCTGGTCACTTGGCTGAACTGTCAAACATGTATCGCCACTAGCATATTGGAAAGTAATTGCCCAGTTTTGCACTTTGAGGGAGGAGGTTGACTACTTGAGAACACCGTAAAACAGGGGGCAGCCATTTCCTCAAACCACTTTGTCTCCAGTCCTCTACTTGTGCAGCACCAGATAAACAGGACAGCTGGGGGAACATACAGTTTCAAAATTTGCATTTTGGTTGGCCAGCTTTGGGTTTTGAACACATAAATCACTGAGAACAGGAGGCCACTGACAACTGGCAAGTTGTTAGTGAAAGGAGAATGTGGCTGTGCTGCCCCCACCTAGCTGCACAGCCTCTTTGGAGCCAGCAGTTCTCTGTACGTTGGAAAGACCTAGGCAATTTTACCCCAAAAATGAGGGAAAAGTTGAGAACATGTCAATAATGTAAAGAAAGGCCCACTTTTTAGCTTCAATGACAAGCAAACGTACAGTATAAAGAATGAGGGTAAATCCAAGCATTCTTTAATAAAGTGGGTAACTGCAGACTTTTCCCCCTATTTTCTAATTACATAATATAGTGTTAAAAGGTGTTCACCATGACAGCCTGGGCAGCACATGTGTCTTAGCCATGATGACAAGAGATGCAAGACTGATGTGGCTGAAGCAACCATGACAGAACCCAGATGTCGGAGCAGGGCATATCTGGCATCATAGTCTACCCTCACTGCTGCATTGCCTGTTCAACAGGATAGACAATGCAGCAGTGGGGGTAGAACATGGCGCTAGTTAAGATAAGCTGAGAATGCTAAAAGAATCGGGAGAGAGTAAAGTTTGACTGAGTAGTGCAGTGCTGAGAGCTAAGTAGGGCAGAACACTGACAAGGTGTTGGGTAGGGTAGTGTTGAAGAGTGGGGCAGGAAACCACTGGGACAGTAGGTCAGTAGATAAACAGGGATTTCATAATGGTCATCAGTGCTTGAACCAATCACCTTGTTGACTGTGCCAACTCCAGTATGCCTTCAGTATAATCTAGAACCCAATAAATTATAATCAAAAGTACAAATATGACTGTCCGCTAAAGAAAGACATCACTGAAAGATGTTTTACAGTTGCAAATGGATCATCTGAGAAGGTGCATGTTTAGTGTGCAACACACAGCAATGGATGGCTATTTTGCTTTGGAGTTGGTAAGGGTAACTACAGGAACCTAACTACGCTATACAGCTTCAGACAAAATAACCATTGGTAAGGTAAGTTTTTACATAGTCATTATGGGGAGAAAAGGTGTAACCCGGCCAGCAAAAGCTTCAAGGACTCCCACTGATCTATTCTGGTCTAACTCCCTTTCCCGCTCTTTCCAGCAAACAGTTTGAACTAGGAATATTCTATTTGTGATCATTGATATTAGGGTCTTGCCAAAAAGTCGTTCCTTTTAGATCGAAGCCTCTCCCTTTTGCATGACTTTGCTTTGCAGCCTTTCAAGGTCCACATTCATAGAACACAAGTATCTTTCTTATAATCAGATAACCAGACAATACATTTACATCCACTTTCAAATGTAATACAGTACAAAGAAATACTACTAAACAATTTCAAAGCAGATTAAAGAAAACAAGCTAAGGCATATTGAGTAAGACTGGTATCCTTGTAATTCCAACCATTGAGGGGTTCATGTGTTGCTTGTATTTGCTACACCTGCACAGCAGTAAGATTCAGGGATGCCACCCATTATTCACAACCTAGGAACTAATACTTCAGTGACGCTAAAACTCCCAGAGAGTTTTTTCCTTTGTCACTCATTGGCATGTTTTGCATGGGTAGATGGAAAAGATACACAGCAGCACACTACAGAATAATGACTCAGAAACCAATCTTGAAAAACGTTTCCATACAAAAAAATTTAATTTGTCACATAAAAAATTCTATACATTTGGTAGGCTAAAATACAGTTGGCTTCAGTACGCTGACAAACATTAAGTTTGTTGAGAAATCTGATTAGAGCAGTACTGGTAACTTTTTTTTTTTTTTTACATTTTGTATTACAAAACGTTTGAACTTCTTAAACGATACCACCATTTGAACTAATTCCATTGGAAAAAAGTACAGAATGCTCTCAGCACAAAAATACAGCCAGGTCTATCAGCATTGGCATCTACACCTTCTAAGACATTCAGTGCAAATACACGTGTGAGACACACAGGATTGTAAATCCTGCAGAGCGGTAATGGCGGTTATGTGTCATGGCAAGCCTGTTTCATACTGTAGTGGGATAGGAACAAATGTATGCAACATTATAAGCTTGTTTCAACCCTGCAACACTGTGCACAATGATATTAGGACAACCATGGTTGATGTAACCATAACAGTTATAAAAATTGTCTGCGGTGTTAAACCCTTCCCCCCACAAAAAACAGCATATTAAAAATGGACAATAGTTTTGATATGTAGAAGCTTTCTGTATTTTATAGGAAAGGATACATTTTGGGAGCAACAACCAAGTAAAACACAGTATGGTCATTTTGCTAAATAGATCACTTCATGTATGAATCTGAAGTCAGGACCATCTATTTTTGAAAATAAAATGCACTATTTGTATTAACTATGTTGTTCCAATAACTGAATCATACAGAACGGCTCCACTGAGACCAACCTTCGAACATTAGAGGGAAGTATTGCAGTGACCCTGTGTATTTACTTTGAGTAAAAGGAATTACATTGGTGTTTATAATGTGTTACTTTTAATAAATGCCTCGAAGAACAAGAACAAATATTAGCTTACGTGTTTCCACTGTAGAGGCAGGGGACCCAAAACTCCACAGTTGGGAATTAAGTGGTGGAGGATGGATAAGCTTCTCAGCATCCTCTGTCATGGATTAACTTTTCAACTCATTTTTAATCAAGCCTATTGGTTGGGCTCTGGAACAAGTGCATGTAATCACTCTTTTTCCCATTTTCCAGGCACCTTTCGATCAGCCTGTGTGCATAGCATACGATGTAAAACATCATGTGATTTCACAGAAAATTAACAGTATCACACCAACTAAATTTGAACTGTACAATCCAGCCATAAAAAAAGTGGACCTTCATGATCTCAAACAGTTTAAGAACACAAACACGGAATTGCTTGGTAAACAGTTTGTTACAAAATATTTTCGTGCTATGCCACATCATACAGAACATGGTACCAAAGTTAGTTCCTGTGTGAAAATAAGAAGAAACAAGAAAAAATTGCTCCCATTTCCAGAAGTAACGCAATGATACCTAAAGTCATAAAAAGCAAGCAGGAGCCACCAGCTCCTGTCAAAGGTTTGGCTGAGATGCTCAATGTAATCGTACAATGGCTGTTCTACAGTGCAGCACCATATTGCGGAAGCAAATCTCCCTCACCATTAAAAAGATGACTTAGGACTGAGCTCATGATTCAATGAGATCTCTTCAAGACAGTTTATCGAGCAATCAATAGCTTTTGGACAAAGAACAATGGAAGTAAAAAATAAAATTAAAAAAAAGACTTAAAATTACGTTTAGTTGGCTTTCCCACATCCGGAATATGCTTGCCACGATTTAGTGTTGTTAGAACTGACCACTATCCGCACATGATCCGGTTGTTCTTCAATGGTCTGCCCGTTTTGCAGTAGAAGAAGGGAGCTGAGCTAATGTAGTATGCCCAGCTCAGGCTGAAGATGCCTTATGCAGCAGAGAATCAAAGCACACAGAACAGCTGTCACATTTGAAGAACCGCAGCATACTACAAGCAAATCTGTCCAAGATGGCACAGCACGGATTATGTGGAGCAGCTGAGATGCAAAACATTTAACCTTTTTCCATTTCAGGGGATTGTCATTGGCTCATGCTTGGCCATTCTTTGTCCGGGTAACCAGTCTTGCTTAACATTCATTACACTGAGTCCGACCAAGAGGTGATGGCAACATGGCGCCTGCGCAGTGCTGGCCATCAGAATAGTCATAACATATCAAAGCATTTGTTTATAGATTTCTGATATATTGTCAAGAAAAGTAACAGTAAGTAAGATCTCAACTCCTCAGTTCTTATGTGAGACTTAGACTATGCAAACAGGGGAGAAAGTATTGCTACAGGTCTGTTAATTTGTCTTTAAACATGATGAATTTCCAACCCAAGAAAAATCAAGGAAACGGTCACAAAAGTTTTCGGAAATTAAACTTTTTGGATAATGTTTAGAAATAAAAGTATAACCTGTAGTTAGCACAACAATGAGACATAATGTTAGTCATTTCAAAGTTTTAAGACTACTGCTTACATCAAGTGACAAAAAAAAGCAATATAGATTAGTAGTGTTAAATAGGTTTGGACTAGATGAAAAGTTTTAGCTTTTGCATTTTATCGCTGGGCCTCTTCTATAACAATTGGTTCCATGCCCTCATATCAATTGAATATTGCTAACCTTTTACAAGTAGGCACAAAAACGTATCAAAAGCCTACTGTACATCAAAATAAGCAATGAAATACACTAAAGCATGAACTGTTGCAATAGTTACAAGGCTTTTCAGTAACCTTAGAAACAAGGGTGTTTACTTTCGGTTATCTGTGATCAGCCTCAAAACCAGTGAGTGGCTGAGGAAAGTTCTTGGATTCAAGAACCATCACTTGCAGTAACGGAGAGAGCTCATGTATATATCTTGTTTGCTAGGCACTGACACAAAAGTAGTACTCCTGCCTTCAATTCCTGTAAAGAAACCTCCCTTCTACTCCTAAAACTTCAGGATTAAAAAACAACTAGTAAATAAAAAACAAAGAAGTTTTGCAAATCATGCTCTTAACACGTAATAAACAACATGTATAATAAAGGAGTTTACAAAGGGATCTAGCAGTTTTAGGGCCATATATACTAAAGCATTTTTGCTGTTGTAAGCAGCCAGAATCGCAGAACAGGGCTGTTTCCGAGCACAAAAATACTTTTTCATACACATACAACACAAATTGTGATTTTGTAACGTGTTACTGAATCACAATTAGTGTTCAGTGATTCGGTATTTGGAAGGAGTTTGTGTAGGTCGTTCCTTCCAAATACTAAATTGCAGTGCTATGTATGAATGTTTTGCAACCGAATTACAGTAATAAAACATACATTTTTTATCTACACCTCAGGGGTGGTGGTAAACATTTGTGAATGCTGAAACAAATATTTTTTATGAGTGGGTAGTGGTCCAAAACTCTTAAAAATGACACAAACATTTTATTTTATTTTTTTAAACACATCTCATTTTTGTTTAAGAAAAACAGGCGGCATTTAATAAAAAGATTACTTTATTAAAAAAGCAATCCCAACCATGGTGGTCTGCTGACCCCAGCAGGCCACCATCCTGCAATGGCTGCAATTTCTAACAGATCTCGAATTGCGCCCAACCTCATTAATATTCATGAGGTAGGTCTATTTGCAGCGCCATTGGAGATCGCTATCTGAAGTTTGTAAGTTTTCTTATATTGGCAATTATGATTTCCTAATTATAACTCAGTAAAAATCGCAACTAGAAAATTGCAATTCCTATTTTTTTGTAAATATGGCCCCTGGCTCCTTAATGGTTCATATCAGTTAAGAATGGTTTCTGCTCTTTGCTTCATCAGTTAATTCCATGTAACAGTAGCCACTTCTGCCAAATAGAAAAATGAAACTGGAGCATTCTCTTGTAGGACCGCCGCGCAACTCTGTTCTCTCTCTCTCTCTAGATATATATATATATATATATATATATATATATATATATATATATATGTAGCTCTACAAAGCATTGCTACAGTTGTTGACTTGCTTAGTTAAACAAAACAGACTCCTAAAGTCAAGTAGAAAAAGTATTAGGTGCCCTTATTCTACATGCAGGACTCCGCATTCATGGAAAAATGTGGGCTTTGTTATTAAAACAACAAACACTGAAGTAAGGCCTTGGGTAAGGATCCACAGACAGATGAACCATCCTGTGCTCCAGGTATACAGCAGGCCACATGTCAGACGCATAATGCAAGGGGTGACTAGGAACTATTCTCTAAATATAATCTTGCAAATGACAATGATGTGGCAAATATAGTCAAGGATGTTGCAAAGAGAAGGCACACCAACCCTACATGAAACCTACTTAATTGGTAAACATGTCACTTCTTTTCTAATGTATACAGCTGATACATGCAGGTTTCTGCAGTGGCTCAAGGAGCGAGGGGATAATGATCTGTAAAATGACAGCGTTCATGCCACAAAAAATGTGGATTGACTGACTGTGATGGTTGGTTGGCAAATTTCAATCTTTTCATGCATGTGATTTTAGGCTGCTATACCAAAGATACAACTAAAAAAGACACCAAATCTGTGCAGAGTTTTGTGGACTCATATCGATGGGGAAACCTGAGCAGGGTAGCAGCTGGGGACGCACAACAGTTCTCTTTCTGCTCCAGAAAACCTGGTTCCCTCTTGTGTTTTGAATACCTACGCATCCTCAAGAGCACTGAAGGCAGGCTGAGATACACAAATATGCTTGTGAGATATATCTCATATTATACTCCGATATCCACTGAATTCGAGTCACAGAGATAAAGTCAGAGCTTGGGACCTGCACAACCATACTGTCTCAGACCACTGATTAATTTGAAGCGAACATGGGTTTGGTCGGACTCCAATATCACATTGTGGAAAGCATTTACATGGTGCTCAGGGAACAGGCTACCATAAAAGACAAAAGGTCTCAAGAAGGATTGCCTTCATAAAATAAAAGATATGGATGGGGTGTTACTAATGCTTGAGGGAGCTAAGATTCAGAATGCCTCCTTTTGCCTTGATAGGCAACAAAGCTTAAGCGACAGCAATACCGATCTGTCTTGAAGACAAAAGCTAAGGAAATAAGTATTTTAATCAACAGTGCCTCCAGGAAGTAGGAAATAAGGCTGGCAAACTCCCACCCAGTTGGATAAGTAGGATGAGAAGAGCAGATGGATCCCATTGGTTCACAACATCCCAGGGGCACTGGTAAGGAAGAGGTTGTGCTTCCATATATTAGAAGATACTAGTCTGCCTCCCATCTGGTGTTACTCAACAATTGGGCATTTACCCCACAAGATGAGCATGAGCCTGCTTACTGAAATGATGGGCATGTTATGAAACAAAGAGTTAAGAGATAATGATCTATGGAAGATCCAATCCAGTCCACTAGGCTGAGTCAAAGAGCACAGTGGGGCTTGGTGTGGAATGTGGAACAAGATTGATAAATCGGAGAGGCAAAATAAGACGATAGACCACCCCCTCGCAAGACTGCCATTACTTGAATGACCAGTTATCACTGCTGGATTTCCAGCAATGGGATAACATTGTCAAATCCAAGGTGAGCAACATGTGGGATGATGTGTACAAAGACATAAGAACTGGAAGCAGAATTTGGTCTCGCTAAGACCCAAATCTTTCAAATATCTAGAACTCAGACATGCACTGCACAAATATAAGGAGTGACTTTAGGACGTGGCAGAGTGCTCCCCTTCTGAAAAGAAAGTACTAGCAGAGACCATGCTGACGAATGAAAGGTCATCAATCTATAGAATACTGATCGATAATGCTCCCAACTGCAGAGGACCAGTGAGGGGATAACTGGACAGGAGACCTGTGGAATCTAGACAACTTCAAATGGGAAGAGGAGATATGGCCACCCGAAACATTTGTCATGAAGGTGTGTTTCCACCAGGTACATCTTTAAGTACTACAGTCAGCATACTATGCATCTACAGAACTGAAAGCTTTGGTCTCATTAGACACCATCTATATCTCAGAGAATGTGGATATAGGGGTGACTTTCTGCACATATGGTGTGAATACCTGTGAATCAAGGTGCTTTAGAGGAGGGCAGGAAACTGCTTATGAGGATAGCGGATGCAAGGAAGACAAAGCAATGAAACTGAATAAACTGAGGAGAAGGGGCCTGGAAATGTGGCCAACCACTTTCAACTCAAATACTGGAAGATGCTTTGCAAAACTGGACCCGACATAGCCAAAAGAAACGTAGCCAGCAGGTGGGGGATGTCCGAGGACCCTGCTTAAGGGATTGGTGCTATATGATGGAATAATGCAAAGTGAAGGAGAAATACCAAATTAAGAGCTGCCTGTGGAATTTTACAATGTTAAGTGGTAAACTGTGAAGATTTATGGATTATCCCAATACAAATTATTGATAATGTGCCTGCCATTTTGGAAATAGAGTATGTGGGGGCTGTAACCTACCAGGTTAATAATGAAGGATACATGCACATTGTCACTTATGTTTAGCTTTATATCAATAAAATGAGCATTGTTTAAATAAAAGAAAAAAGTAATGCCTTCTACCTAGCTAATGAGATTATTCTCTCAGGACACTTTGCCATTAGTATTAACGTTGAATGGTTATAAATAATGAACACATTGTCTTTTGCATTTCACTGCAATGTATTTCACTTGAGGGCAACATGAGTCCTTTATTCTGAGAGCCTGGTAAAGTTGCATTTAAAAAAAGGCAATATAAGATGTCCCAAACGTGCCAGAGTCATTTTATACATATAAAGGTCATCTATAACCCGTCATGGATACCTGAGAGACTCACGGTTCGAGCCAGGAACGGAACTTCCAAACATTCTGTGGTGTACTGGCGAAACAATACTTTAAAAAATAATTATTTCTTGAATAGATTAAAAAATAATGCATTGAGCAGTAGGATTCATAAGAATTTACCAAAACGGAAACTTTCACTATGCTTATTTTTAGATTGTGTGCGCTTGCTTCGCCTCTTAAGGTCGCTGGTGCATAAGTATGTATCTGCAGTAGTTGGTTATTCCATCCACTGTATTACAAGTGCATTAGGATATGCATTTCTGTAAGGACAATTTATCTTAACTCACTTGTAAAAAGGTGGGCAGGATATCCGTCAGTCTGTCAAAATCTAAATCAAGCCCCTAGTTATTTCAAATCTATTATTTTCATGTGGGCTGCAAATTGACAAATGAACAAATTAGTTCCTGCATTTGAGGCATTCTGCACGTACTTTCTCCTTCATTCTGTCAAACAGTCTCTAACATGTACAGTCTGGTTTGTGGACATTTTCAATGTGCCTGTGCCCGTACGATAGCCCACTACATTTATGTTTAGGACTGAAATGTTGACAAAAGTAACTCGAGTTGTCTAAAATATGCAACCAAATACATACTTTTAAGAAAATCACTGAGTGGTAACTATATTACCTACCCAACTACAAATCCTTAATTATTTCGCTGTTTTGGTCCAAGAATAATATTTGTTGTTTGCCTCTTAGTTTTATTTATAAACTCTAACCACTCTCTTTCCGATTAGGTTGGATTTGAACTCTGGGCTGGTAGAGTAGCTCATGCTTCTTCAGCCTTTTATTCCAAAAAACACCTGAAACTTAAGTAAATCTGATATGATAAAGTACATTTTTGCAACAGAGTCCCAGATCTGATTTTTGGAATGCATCATTAAGAACAAGAGGACACAAGACGAAAATAGCAACTAATCTTTGGGGGTGTAGACTAAAGCAACATTTTGCCACAAATTAGTCGAGACCAAACAACAATTTACATTTTCTAGCTCAGTCCCAACTGATACTCACCTGTGAGTCCTGCTCTCTATAATGAAGTTTGTCCAGCTACTGTCTGTCTGGAATGTTTAACCTTTGAGCTTTGCCTCATGCACATAATACTAAAATCTCTTTCAGGAACCAATTGTTACAGAAGTGTGCAAACGACAAAATAGCTTCCATTTTAGGTGCCAGTGTACTATGTTGTCATTTGATCCAGTTATATTTGGTTAACATGGATCACCATTTTAAAATTGTGACTGTCCCAAAAATTTGTTAGAAAATCTGTGCATTCAAGAGACGTAGCTTTCAGTTTTCTGTGGAATAAAAACAAAGCGTAATAATGGCAATGTCGCATGTAGTGTCACCCGTATGAAGAGATCACATAAATAATCAATGCCAAAAGAGGATCAAAACCCTGGTTTGTGATTGACAGTTTTTGTTTGATTGTGTTGGAATGTCAGGGGGATCCATAGCGGCTGGGTGAGATTCAAGCAGAACTTGTCCCAGAGGCCTAGAAAACAAAGTCATATGATACAGGTTTAGAAACATTCCAACCAAAGAAGAGAGAACTGAGGTCACAGATGGGAGCAGATAGAATCAACACATACAGCCGAGTAAAGCCTCTACCCATTTCCTTTCAGTGTAAAACACTAGTAATATATAAATGTGGTGCCAGAAGGTAATGGACTTATAAGAAAAATGTCTAGTTCTGCAGCATACAGAATATTCCCTGTAATATAAACCTGTTGCATTTGAACAACTCCCTATTTAAAAAAAAAAAAATCTTGTCTCATCGACAGGAGGTGATAGTGCAACCCATTATCATATCAAAACAGACCAGCAGACCAACTTGCATGGAATTAGCTTGCAACATCAATTTTGGAATATAGTGATCTGATACTGTAACTCTTTTTTTTTTATATAAGGGGCGTAACTATTATCAGGCTGAACCATATTTAAAATTATATGTTTTCAAGTGCTACTGCTGCTCACACCTCCTTCAAGTTTTCAGCGTACTAGTAACTTTAAAACAGTTACCTAATAACTTAATCTTACTCACTGAAGGTGACAAATACAGGCAGTGCCGGCACATGCCTTTATCTGTACCATAACTGCAGTTATTCCTCCTCTGCCTTATGTGACCACAATACCATATACTGTGGCAAACAGCATCATGTCATATCTGACATCTTCTACTCAAAGGTGACTAAGTATGACTAAATGAGTAGGATAAAAAGTGATGACTGGGTTGAAGGCAGCCAGTTATTTTGCAACTAACGAGTGGTACATGTTTCCAGATTTCAGCCACAAATGCGTTGGCTGTGTGAGATTCAGACCGGGCTGGCCTTTGTTAACTTGCTCGCTAAAAATATTTTTTTTAGGACTATGTTATTAACTCTTAGTAGAGAACCATCTAATTTGAGGATGAGTTTACTGAACTTGGTGAATTAAAAGGTCCATCAAAAGATTTAATTTAAAATAATATTTGTAATGTTACAGCAGCCATCTTGATCAACAACATACTTCATTTCCCACAAACCCAGGGAAAAAGTCAAGAATCAACTGTCCAATCAACACTAAGGACCCCTGAATAGTCATCAGTCCCTGCTGATGCCTCCTCTTTCTTTGCTGCTCCAGCAGCACAAAGTGCCACCAGCCTCTGGCCACATTTATTTCTATTTATTTAGTTAAATTTGATGGTTTTATCTTGTAGCATATTTCACAGTGCTTTTTTGTTTACAGCACGCCTGCAGGAACGCTTGGCGATCCTCCGAGGCCGCTCCTCTCACATTCCTTGCGATTCAGCACTCATGGCTACCCCGGTGCAGGCCACTGGCCCCTAGAGGGCACTGTGAGGTCAAAAACACTCACACAGCACATCATTTGACTCCCAAACTGTGAGCAACACCCCCAGGACACTCTCTGGAGTCAATCTCGGTCACCAGAATCTATTTTAGTGCATTCCTCGCACTTCGACCCACTCGCCTGGAGCAATCATGACCCTGCAGGGGTTTGAAGAAATGTGTGCAGCGCTCAATTAAGAGTGTCTCTTCTGGGAATTTAGATGTGCATGACATGAGGCCCAGGCAAACATTAGCCCCGAAATATCTGGTGTGCTGCAGGGTTTTTCCTGCCCTGTCAACGGGCCATCTGGGCTACAGTGTAAGCAGCTGGGTAAATCCCACTGTCGTACTACTTTCCTCTTAACTCCTGGTGACCCCAGGATACCATCTGTGTGTTGGTGCCCCACCACTCTAGTTTCTCTGTCATGAGTGACACTGAGAAAACATACAGAGGAGGGAAACATTACCTACCTCCTGCAAGAGTGCAAAATCTTCTAATATTTTCTAATGGTTTCTAATGTACTAATCGTTGGTGAATTAACACATGAAAACGGGTGACTTTCGTAAATGGTCACCATAATTCATTTTTCTTCTCTGTTTAAGCAAAACTTTAGTTATAATCATAGTTATTTTCTGGTGCTCAATGCTTACATAAAAGAGTGTGATTATTAGCTTCTAAATATGTAAACAGCTGCCCCTAGGGGGTTGCTGCGTTATATCTTACAAGGTCAGATTTATTAAGTCATTACACGAGTTTGAATGTTTTATTGTTTGAAATTGTCACTAATACGTGGTTTCTTCCTTGAGGATGGAAGTAAATGTTGCGAGCTGAAAAGTTTCTTCCTGAGAAGAGAAGTTTAGACGAGATGGAACAATGGAGTTACAGACGTGACGGAAGAGGAAAAGTTACAGTTATGATCGTGCCCTGGTTAATGTTGTCGTCACTGTATTTTAGGTTATCAAATGAAATAACTATTGGTTGAATCGTAAACCACCCCAAGTACTGACCAATCATAAACTTTTTGGAGTTTAGTATAACAATCTGGGTAGGACTCCCGGGTTCATTCCATTTTTCTTTGCGTTCTTACTCTTCTAAATGGTGGTTCGAGTCAGTCATATTAGCGATGTCGGTTTAGCTGTTGATAGGCCCAATTCTCTGAAGACTTATCAGATGGTGTCCTCTTGCTGAAGTAAACTGCATGTTGTTGTTCTATGGGTAATGTGTGAAAATTGCATTTTTATAGGTGTCTCTTTTGCTTTGCAGGTACGAGCTGCAACTAATTGTTTAACTGCTGCATAATAATCATGTTTTTTTTTAATAATAATGCGAGTTAGTGTGATTTTTCTAAATTTGTGTTTCTAAATTCTTTTCCATGAAGCCCAACATGTTAATGCTAATTTGTGGTTAGTGAGGGAATTTATCTTCACATGCTCATGATTCATATTGACATATTTTGATCTTTTGCCCTGATGTATATTTTACCTTTGTTACCAATCTTGGTGTTATTAATCAGTGTTATGATGCTGGAGATTATTTGTTTGATTGTTTTGATTAAACCCAGATATATAAGACGTTCTAATCAGTCATTATTGATTCTCTATGCTTATCATTTGTGTTTGAGAGTTTATTTCGTGACATTAGCATTGTTAATATAGAGAAATAAATTCACAAATCTTCTTAATAAGCAGGTGTGGTTATTGTTTAACATTTAGATACTTGAATATGATGACTATTGTTAATGATTCTATCATTCATTATTGACATCCCCTCAAATCTATGTTGTGTCGATCAATTGGCCTCTAGCACAAAATCCACTATTTAGTCTGAAGTTATAGCTAGGATTTCTTGGCGCTGCAGCACTCCCACAGGATGACCAGTTTTGCCAAATCCTGGGAGCCTCCTTCTGGAAAGCAGTTACTCAGGTAATGGCCCCCCGGAGCAGAAATTCCTGCAATCTGGAAGATATTCTAGGGAGCATTCTCCTTCCACCTTCAGGATACCATCACAACCGCCAGTGCCTCCTAAGCGCAAATGGGAAAACTCCTGGGCATCGATGTGGGTGCTTTTGATAGACTGAAGAAAGCATTTTAGGACCAATCCCAGAGCCCGGCACTAGAACACTTAACGAATCTCATACCCAGACCATCTGGGCTCCAACCTGTGGAAAATCCTGCGGTTTGCAGACTCCTCTTCTGGCTCTGATGCAGAGAATTAGTCAGGCTCTCACCCTTGGCACCCCCTCAGCCACTCCAACCTGCCAAGCAATCAGCCATCATCCGGACCTTAGCCTCAGGTATCCCCTCCTCAGACATGCTGGACCCTGAGGAACTCCTACACCCTAGGTCAGCAGAGTGGTCCCCAGTGGACAAAGTTGTGACCTACATCACTGGAAGGGTACATAAGCCTTTGGATAAAGAGATTTGCTACCACCTTCGGGCGGAATGCACTCGCCCATCTCTGGGCGATAAGGTGGCGCAGACACCTGAGATAGATGCCCGCATGGCCAACTTTCTGGCCAAATACATATGTGACCCAAAGAAGGGTTCTGATAGATCCTGGCGGGCTTGCCAGGATGAACTCCTGGACCTGTCCGGGCCCCTCACCTGTATTCTGGACATGGCAAAGGACGCAAAGGTGTCTTGAGTTCTCATTTCTGCTGAACTCCTGTCTGGATGGGCCCAGAGGGCCATTATCTTTTTGGAAAGTGCAAATTGAGCCAGATCAATCGAGAGGAGTTGCTCGCTTTTCATTCAAATAGATCCTAAACTGCGGGATCATGCCCCTCAGAAGGTGGCCCCATCGTCCAAGGGGGACTTTTTGATGACCTGTTTATCAGAGAACTTGGGAAGTTTGTGGCAACTTTCAATTTACTTGAGAAGGCCCAGTAATCTATCAAACATATTTTTTGCCCCAGATTTTCACTGGGGCTGGCTGCGGCAGGGGGCGCTGGGCCAATCGCTCAACTTCCTGCCCCAGCAGAGGATCTAGCAGTAGAAAGGGGCAATACTAAGACTCTGCGAAGTTCAGAAACTTTTACCTCACCAGAGGCTACTCCAAACACTGGGATAACTGAGGCGGCCATAAGGACGGTGGCAGTCAAGGCTCTGCACAAGGTGAGCATTCAATCCTTTCCTCATCACCACCTGGCAAGAGGCTACAGAGGTTCAGCCACAACTGGTTGGTCCTGACCTCACGCTTGGGTACGCTTAACCATGCACGTTTTCCGTATGGACTTTTATGGCTCTTCTACCCAAAGGGAACCTCCTACCTCACTGAGGGGGGGGAACTACTAGCCAAAGGTGCCATTGTACAGACATCTGAGGTGGGGGAACTACTAGCCAAAGGTGCCATTGTACAGACATCTCAACCAGCCAGTTTCCTTGGCAATATCTTTTGGAGAGAGAAAGGGGATGGCGACCAACAGCTGGCCATCAACCTGAAGGAGTTCAACAAGTGGCTGGTTCCACCAGTTCAAGATGGAGCGCATTCACCTCTTGAGGGACCTGCCCGGACCCAATGACTGGATAGTGTATTTCGATCTCAAAGACATGTTATTTGATGATCCTGATCTTTCCTCCCCATCATCGGTTCCTCTAGTTTCAATGGCAGGGGCAAAAGTGTGAGTTCACAACCCTCTCCTTCAGCCTGTCAACAGCACTGTGATGCACCCAGTGGTAGAACACCTAAGAGCTCAGGGTGTACGTCTCATTGTCTATCTGGATGGCATCTTTCTGATGGACCAGTTCCCCCAGAATATCTCAAAACATCTCCAGATGGTAATCTCCCTCCTGGATTCGCTAGGCTTCATTATCAACCAACATAAGTTGGTCCTTTCTCCTACTCGATCCCTAGTGTATCTGGGCTTTGTGGAAGACTCAGTTCGAGCCCCTCTCAGCCTTCCTTTAAGGAAGATGAACAAATTCAGACACAGACAATGTCAATTGGTAGCCAAACCCTGCACCTCTCTACAACAGATTGTGAGAGTTGGGACTTTTGTCATCCTCCAACCAGGCCAATTTTCACGGGCCCCTTCATTACCGAGCCTGCAGAGGCTTAAAGCTTTCCACCTCCAACAAGGACTCAAGTGACTCTCAAATAGTTCCACTATCAGAGGAGGCTCGAGTAATGATACAGTGGTGACTGGCCCACATGGAAGCTTGGAACTGTCGAGCGATATTTGGCTATCTACCAGACCTAATTGAAGAATCAGGCATCAGTGGCTCAGGTTGGGGCACGTGATGTGGGGCATTCTCCATAGAAGCCAAATGGTAATCTCAAGAAAAATCCCTACACATCTTGGAACTGATGGCAGGCTCCTTTGTGGTCCGGTGTTGGACCAAAGACCAAATGAAATGCTGCATCCTCCTAAAGATGGACAATGTGGCGGCAGTCCGTTACATAAACCACTTAGGCAGTACACATACAAAGGCCCTCTTGGACCCAGCTTGGAGCTTCTGGGACTACTGCCTCAAGAACCAGGTCTTGGTCACTGCAAAACATCTCCTGGGCATATCCAGTTGAGTGGCTGATTGGGACTCCTGTCACGTCACATGAAAGATACAAATCTTTGGTGTCTGCACCCATTGCACTTTCCAGACCGTCAAGTCCGGTGGGCTCCAATTTCAGGGACCTCTTTGCATCTCACCTGGAGCATCATCTTTCTCGATTTTTCAGTTGGCGGCTAGATCACAGGACCATTGCGGGGATCCACTTCCCCTGCTCATGATGATAACATGCCTCTCTGCCCAAGTACAGAGACAAGAGGTGGAAATGGTACTAATGACTCAGATATGGAAATTGCAAGTTTGGTATCCGGTTCTACTGAAACTTTCTTAGGATTTTCCAGTCCTTCTACCACTCTTTCCGGACCTCCTCCTGGATCTGGAGGGCAATCGCCATCATCTAGTAACAGAGGGATCTCTGTCTCTCATGGCATAGAGGATTACAGGGAATGGTGGAAAGTCCTAGGACTTTTGAGCCAGGCTGTGTTCTTCCTTTCGAAAGCATGGGCTGACTGCACCATCAAAAGTACAAATCTGCATAGGATAGATGGTTGGGCTGGTGTCACCAATGGCACCTGGATCCCATGGGGACAGAATTGTCCGTATTGTATTGTATTGTAATAGTATTTATATAGCGCTTACTACCCCTGACGAGGCGTCAAATCGCTTTTCGGTGAGTAGCATGCTACTCTGGAACCCAACAAGAATTAGTGATGGATTAGTATCAGGAAATATGAGTACAGTTTTAGTATTATCATCTTGAATTTTATTGCCTCCCTGGCCTCTGAAGGACTGGCTTATAGATTCATCAACACTTTCAGGTAGGCGATATCTGCAGGTAGGAGAACACCCATTGGTAAGGAAACTTCTGAGAGGCATTTAACTAGTCCTCCTTCCAGAGCCCGGTTATCCGATCTAGTAGGACATTAACAAGGTCCTCAATCATTTTTTGTCTTGGCCATCCAATAAGTATCTTTCAATAAAAGATTTCGGCCAAATCGACAACTCTCTTATTTTTACTGTTGTGCCTCAGAGTCTGATGTGAATGTACTGCATATTACGGGTAGAGTATTCACCCTGGACGGGGTTACTTTCCATATTTCATGATGAACAAAATGCAAAGCTGTGTGGGTTCTTATTCTTCTTTTTCAGATTCCCCAAAGCTGTGCGTAGTATGAAGACCGATATCCAACCCCATGGCGAACAGCAACTTCTGACTGCCCCCAAAAAGCCCCATAAAGCGGTATAATCTCCTACCACTGCTCAATGGTCAGCTGGGCCGTGCATGAGGCTGGCATTGTTATTAAGGCATTTGGGGGTTCATCGTGTCAGAGGGGCAATAGCCTCAAAATTATATTTCCCTGGGCGCTTGCACAGAAGATATCCTAGCCCTCCCAACAGTACATGAAAATACACCCATTCCCAAGACAGGAAGGATTTTACCCGTAAAGGTTGGTAAATGCATATATTTTGTATGTCATACAATACATGATTGTTGAATCACAAGTTCATCCATGGATATAACCAGATTGTTGTTGACTGACCAGGAGTAAATGATGCACGATTACTACATTAAATCGTACATGAGATTCATTCCAATTTTGTTTAATCTCCATCAGGATCAGACGGATTGAAACAGGACTGAGGACTATGTTACCCAGTTTCTGTCGCACAAAGAAAGAGGAGGCCCTGGCAGGGACAGAGGACTATCAAGGGGTCCCTGAGTGTTGATTGGACAGTTGTTTCTTGACTTTTTTCCTGGGCTTTTGGGAAACGAAGTCTTTGTTGTTGATCAAGATGGCTAATATTAATAAAGAAGCAAAGAAAGTACAGCATAATCCTTGCCTCCGTGTAGTCAGGAAAATGTTAATTCACCAAAAAGTGTCTTTTGGGTTGGAATTTGTTCGGTTTTAGTTTAACTGCATTTCATTGGTTATGCACTGAAGTGCTGTGTTACAGTTCATGGTTACAGATATGGTTGTCTATTCTGGAATGGGTATGGTGCTGTAATAGTAATAGTAAAAGTATAGCTTTTAACAATTGAAGAGGAACAGCTTTTCCTCAGAAAAGTATGTACATCGGCCATTTGGAAAGTGATGAAAAGGAGCATGAAAGTTTGTAATTGGTGTGAGATCAGTGTGGCTAATTGTATCATACGTGGAATTAAGGTTTTAAATGTGCAAATAATATTTTAGAAATCCTTAAATTATGTTTGTAAATTATACTTGTGGGGCCTTTAACTTCTCCAGGTGGAAAACAATCTTTCTCTGTGGCACATCAGAAAGTCAACATCATAAATGTGCCATAATACTTATTAAGCTGCATCAGAACTAGTTAACTACCAAAGATTGAAAGATCTAGAAAGAGTCCTGACTAGGCACAGAAGGGGCAATCTGACATTAACAGGGCGAGCTTGCATATCACCAGTACCATGAACATAGTCTGAACACTGCCATAAGGAATATGAGGGTAAGTCCCCTTTGTATATTTGGTTCCATTGCATCTTCTCAGGATTTCTTATCCATGACTGATTCAGTTTTCCATTTCTGGAGGTCCAGGCTCTTTTCCACACAAAGCAAAAGCATTTATTTCCACTGTGACCAAGTTTTTACACTTTTTGCATATCAAAAGCCGTTAAGTAAGGCATAAAGACAATGACCTCCACTCAATAAGAAACTCTTAAAGGAGAATGTTTAACTCTGTAAGATCCTGCCTTTGTGGTCTAGGCCATTGTAACAGTGGAACGTTTCATGGTCTCAATGAAAAAGGCCATGCAGGTTGCACAGGTAACCAAACGTTTTATTTCAAAAGTGCTGTCTCTGCCAATTAATATGACACCTCTTTCATAACTACTGGAAAGCCCCCTGCTATTTGGCAGGAGGTTCTGAACTAGATTACGGATATAACCTCAGTATTCACATCATACCAACTGAAAGAAAGGGAGCAAGACAATGCCATGAAGAGTAAGATGAAAGAATATGCACATCCAAGGGACAGGCCAAATATGAGAGATCGTATCAAGAATCTTTAACTGATCTTCATTTTTACGTCATCACTGTTATCATTCATATTTCAATGATCACAGGGTGGAAGGACAAGCAGACTATTTCGCAACTCTTAAATACTTCAGACATTCAAGAGGGTCACAGCTGACCCAGTTTGTCCATAATTCCATTGCTGCCCCAATCTACAATGCTCTCAAAGGCAAGAAAACCACGTCTCTCATCTTTGTTGGAACAACAGACCCTAAGAGACTTTTCACTGTGATGCACAAAAACATATTTTGCTTTTTAGTTTGTGGGGGAATGTAGTGTCATACTTGTGTATCACTCAGCGGCAGGCATGCCGCACACAATTCCAGTGCATGCACTAGAAGATGTGAATACCAGGAGCTGAGGCCAGGGGGGCAAAAGCATTGGCTGACACAGAATGCATTTTCACTTCATAAGCCTCTCTGATGTCACCCATCAAAGAATGATTCAATGAGACAGCTGATATTGTGTGGTCCCTGGTGCAAATAACTTGATATGCTACAGGCTCCAATCATGTCTGATTTTTCCTGACAGCAGACCGGTGTCCTAAAGAATTCTAGGCATGAAATGGAGTTATACTTATCATTAATATGGATTCTATATAGTGGTTGTTGTTGCAGTATTTCAGCACAGGAGCTCTATGAAGAAGAGTTGCTAGCATCAAATTGTATTACTCGTTTCATTTATTTCTAAAAGTATTACATTTCTGATAGCAGGGTGGAATTTGCCTTTAGAAGCTTGTCTAGAGGTCTTTGCAGAATACAACAGAGTTGCCTTGAGAAGCTTGTCTAGAGGACTTTGCAGAATGCAACAGAGTTGTCTTGTATACAATGCCAAAAATGGTACTTGGCATGAGTTGTTCACAAATCAATCCCATATATTAGATTAAATGTATCACATAGCTAGTGAATCTCCTGAAATCTTTAAACTGTTTTGATATTAAGGCTTTTATCAACGCTGTTTTCTTTACCCAATATTTACAAAAAGAACCTATGGCATGCACTCAAATGATTTAATATTGCCTGCTTTTAAAGGGTTACTTGGCTTCAACAATGCAGAGTAGTGCTCCACAAGTGTGGATCCATAGATCCATGGACATTAAGCAAAAGAAGAAATACTATATAGTCTCTGTAAGCTTAAAAATAACTATTTATCTGTTTCTGATGCAACTTAATAGCACTAAAGCATCTACAGGAATATTTGTAGGTAGCTGAATTTGGTAGGTTTATTTATAGCACAGAAGCAGGAAAATCTCTAAGTCAAAGACTTTCAGATGTCCATGTAAAATTAAGATCCTGGATGAATGCATATTTTACGTGTGCCAACCTCACTATTTAAACCTACAGCGTAAATAGTGCCTATACCAGAAATTTAAATTTACTAGGAAACGTCCTGCCCTGCGGACCACAGTCACTGTCTTCTGATGAACAACCCCACTTAAGGCAATAGCAGCCTAATAGCGACAACCATCACAGTCAAAGCAAATCAGAATCACCACAAGGAGTTGAGAAATATTTCCTGCACAGGTTTTAAAGGCTGTGAACATTGTTTTTCTCAGTGATTCAGCTCAGACCTTTCTCTGATACTTTTCTCCCATAGAATGTGGCTCAACAGTTAAGACTAATAAAGGCATGCTTTAAAACAACCAACACGCAAAATCGCCTACTGCAAAAAGTGCCAAATCGATTGTTCTTGTGAAACTGAATTTTCTTAAGAAAGAGTCAAGTCCCATACTGAGGTACAAGATTGCCCCATCTGCCTGAAAGCCTGGCCCTCATAACAGGGCACACTAAGCTTTTTCACGTTCGCACCTGGTGCGCTGATTTCCTGTATTAAAGCAGCTACTCGTCATCAAAACCTGTAACAGCGTCCAGTATAAAAGTGGCTTTCTCAAGACTACCAGGAGTGTGCTTTTATCAGTGTGCTTTGGTAGAAATCGTCACAAAACAAGGAAGAAAAGAAAAATAAACAGGGAGAAAAAATGGAAGACAGAGGCAAGAACACAATATCAACAAAAGCACATTTGGTACAGATGGAAGAAAAATGTTTCCAGTCAACAGAAGGAAGGCCACACGTTTCAGTTCACATCAAGATGTGCAATGTATTTTTGCTAGGCGAATTACTGTTTAATTACATGACCACCATCTTCCTCATAAGGGTTTCTTCAGCTGTCAGCACAAGAAACCTCTATTTAAGTCTGTTTTCTGTTTAAAAAAAAACAAAAAAAAAAAAAAGAATATCGATCATAGTTTCACATTTTCAGCAATTGTTTACATTTTTATGAATTCTCAAAACGAATGGTCAAAATCCTAGCTTTCTGAGAATAAAACAGATGGAGGTACTTCTGCTTATGCTAATTTAAGGGCCATTAAACCATCTTGCTGCAAAATAAAAACAGTGTGGCTCCTTTCAGTTGGCTTTTACAGGAGATGGTCTTAGCTGTGATACAAACTCTGCCGTTCCGATGATTGGCAAGCACACACATAGAAAGAGTAGGACGTCCTGAGTGATGCAGAGAGCAAGGGCATCACCCGAAGCCACCCAATCAGTGAAGACAGAGAGAGGCAGAAAGTAAAAGTGAAATTCCTGGAGGACGGCCAGTTGGTGGTCCGCACCTACCATCGGTTTCAACTCTCTGCCTTCTGCTCCACTTCCTCGACTGTTATCTTTCATTGATTTTCGACTGTTCTCTACAAACTCCTGTAAAGCAAAAACAGGGAAATGGGGCAAATTCAGTTTTCCCAATTTATTAAAAAGAACATTTTATTATATATTTTTAAACATCGTTTGTCTCAACCACAAACTTTTTTTGCCCCACCAAAGTTTTAACTTTCCATAAGGCACTCCAATAACTAACTTTACTCTTGCTGGTACTTACGTGAACACCCACGAAGTAGACCCTACTAATAGACTAAGATTTTTGGTGTCTATTTTGCTATGGTTATATTGCGCAGGTGTGACACCCAGAGACAAAGGAATGATTTCTGTAGCCAAGGGACGTACATACCAAACAGTGCTACAAAGGACAATAGTTTACATAGCTCATAAACCACATAGAAAAGGAAAAGTGGTCATAACTAAAAGAGTACACCAACATGCAATGTTTTCATAAGGTTCCTTAAACACTCAATACAACATTCTGCTCAAAGGGGAAGCTCTTGTTGTTTGGAAGGAATGATTGAATTCTATGTCGAAATTCCTCAAGAGAGAAAGCACACTATGTTTTAATACATCATTGACTGTTTTTTGTACTATATGGATGGACCATGGAAGATTCCAATAAAACATATGGGGATATAACTTTGGACCACCGGTCACCATAGAAGAGTGATTCTCACCTGTGACAAATGTATCCCTGAAGAACTTCCATTATAGAAAAGAAATGAAACGTATTAGCTGTTTTTATTTCACAAGGAATGGAGATTAAATGAAATTATTAAACAGAATATAGGACTCTTGGCTTTAATTCCGTATGGCACATATTGAATGAGTGAGCTCCAAATTAATGACTTTAAAGAGTAAGGGTTAAAGGCAAAAAAAGTGAAAGCATGCAAAGTTGGGTCAGGTGAACTGAAAGGACGAAGAGTCTCCAATTCTTGGGGAGGGGATTGTTAAAGGCTTTTATTTACCTTAGTGTTACTGTGATCACCGCTGCCATTTCACCTGGTAATGTTAACTACAGTACAATGGTGTGCGGCCTCTCACCTAAAAAGCCTCACTTTCATGCTTGGCAATAGTAAGTGAGAATTCTCTAATAGCTTGCTCAAATGTGAAAAGTTCACATTTTTGTATTAATTTGACGGATCTGTCTCACGGGTTTCTTCCACACTTGCTACACACACTTTGTTTCAATTTGGGCCAGGAGATCTCCCCTGGACCCATAGGTGTAAAGATCTATACAGTTGCTAATGAATATATTTGCTTTAGCATTTTATACTCAGCAGATGCAGGGGGACTTCTTGTCACCCAGCTCTAGGATTTACACAATAAGATTTTTCTTTTAATAAACTTGCTCAGACCTGAAGTAGGCATGTGAGCATATCTTCTACACTTCCGAGTCCTGATTAAATTACAGGGTAATTGTTTGGGACAATTCCCCACTGTGAGTCGTCAACACCTTTGGCTGTGCTCTAGACAAAATCTGGAAACTAAGATCATGGAATCACAAACAATATATCTCAGACGGGTGCTCTAGAGTGGACGACCTTGTGAGGAGACAGTTAATACAGCTCAGCAGCAGATATTTAGATAGGAAATAACTGTGCTTGGATAACAAAAGGTCAGTTGCTGCCATCTTCTTTCAATTCCCACCAAAGGCAAGTTTTCATATTCCACATTTCAAAACCCATGCTTAGTAGATGGCTTCTACATGCCTTATTCACAAAATGGTCATATCAGTACAGGCACATAACAAGCATGCTCTTTACATAAATCCAGACTTCCATTTCCTCTTGAACATTCACCATGTATCTCTCTTTAAACAATATCTACTGTTTCTTCAGAAAAGGGGAAGTTCCTCCATCCTCAACACCATCATGGCACCACCTGCTTCAACACACTAGAATAATGAACAGATCTAACAGCTTCCTTATGCAGTAGCACCGTGAAGACACAAATCCAACCTCATTTTAGATGCCTTCTATTTCTCACACTTTCACCATCGTGGTCTAATTTTAAATGCCACAGACTTTTTTTGAGGGGACTAAGCCATGGTGTTTCTACACTGTACCAATGTCTATGATAAGAATTACACACTGGGTCTACATATTTTGCCAAGGTAAATGCTACCTTCAACATAGGCACAATTGATCACCATAGATTAACTTTCCAAGAACAAAATACATATGGTTGAGGTTTGGGTGGGAATGCAGCTACAACCATTAAGGGACCACAAGCATTGCTGAAAGAAGGTAGACTGCATGCCATATTTTGCTCATGCTAAGAGGAAGACATGCTGGCAGAACATGAGTTAAATCTCACAGTGACCTGCAAATGCAGATGAGGCACGTAGTAATGAGTCATGACTATGATTATAGGTCATTGAAAATATAAATTTCAATAAGGGGCAATCGTCGTAAACTACCAGAGGTTTTTTCCAATCCATTCCAAGACCTACAGGAGAGGCCTATGGAAGAATTTAATACATTTCACTTGAGCCATAACAAGGTACTGACCATGCTGCAAATAAAATAAGGTTCATCATTGTACACAAGAAACTTTCTTGAGCCCAAAACACTTGAAGATGAGCATACTGGATCCTTATTGTTACCAAAACAATTCAATATATCAGGAAAATGCAAACTGACTGGGGTCCATGATAAGTGTGCTATCTCACTGAGCTGGGGAACATTGTCACACGACTCTTGCAGGCATAGGGGCCTGATATTGCAATCAGTTTTGGTTGTGCCCTGTAAGTGATTATTTTGGAAGCAGGCTCTTATTTGCCAATCCTGCTAATCTCTGCATGCAGATATAGCAGGCATTTTCTTAATATCAGGCAGAGCATTCCCTGAGCATTTCCCTGAAACTACTGCAGCTGCTGCGTTTGACAGATATTTAATAATTCCTGAATGATAAACTAACATGGGAGATTTGCAGCAGTCATTCCGAACACATGAGCATTAGGCAAAGCTTCAAAAGTCTACGATTAACACGCAGAAAGGTGAGATGAGATGAGAATTTTCAAAGCTCCCAGAGCTATTTATGATTACACAAAGAAAGAGAAAAACTAACATGTCAGCTACGCTCAGTATCAGAACCCCAGCTACAGTAAACCAGGACTGCCTGAATTGGGCAGTACATATCCTGTGGCACGGAAGATTCCGAGTATAATCATGTTACCATCTGTAATAAACTAACTAAATTATTTTCTTTCATATTGGTTTGCATCACAAAGAGACATATTAATCACAGAGTAAAATCTAAACATTCCTCATGACAATATGAAGCGCTCACAATGAACCGGCAGCAGAATTTCACTACAGGCTTAATGCTGTGTCAGGCTTTTAGTTGGTCAAACAACAGTGTAGTAGATGGAATGAATACTTGAATAAATATGAGCCACTAGCAAATCACTTGGGACTCATTCCAGTCTATAATTTTTCGCCCATCATAGCACTCTAAACAGAGGCTTATTCGAATCAGTACTGACCCTGCTTTTCCTAGCAACAGTCCATCACAAAAGCAAAGCAAGCTACTCCACCAAAAGGGAACACAAGACCAGTCTCTGCCTATTTGGGCTTAGTCAGTAAGGTTCATCTTGAGTCCTATGGCACTGGGAGTACAAAACTCATATTAGCCATACCCATCGCACTTAGGGTGTCAACTACGGCCAACAACAAGGTGATGGATTTAATGTTTGAAATGATCTCAACCACTGGCGATTACGGAGGACTGCATTCCAGTCCATTTTTTTTAGCCACAATGCCACTAAACAGACATGGATTATGCACACAGGACAAAAAAACACTATGGGCTGGAATGGTACCCGGAGGCACTGCCATTAGTTAGACTATTTGCAAACATTTCTACCAAGACCTTTGTGTGAATTAACATTCTAATGGCCAATGATACCCCTAGATGTGCGCCCCTTACTCTCTGTATCACAGGATCTAACCTATACCTGACTGACAAGGCCTAATAAGACCGAAACCTAACTAGGCTGCTTGTGGTTCATTCCGGACTGAGCCTTGACTGGCATCTAAGGGTGGATTTAATGACAAGCGGGGCCAGTACTGATTTGCATAAGGTCGCTCTTTATCTAGCGTGGCACAGTGGATGAAAAATAATGGGTCTGAATTCTACCCAAAGTGATTGCCAGTGGTTAAACTTTGTGAAAGCCTTCCTTGCTTCACGGTTTGTTTTTACACTATAACTTTTAATAGGGACGATTCACTTTTATGCTTCGATAGTTCAAAATTTTCCACAGTGAAAACAAGCATACCCACAAATTCCGCTTGAACCTCAAGTCTGGAGTGCAATAATTTTATGAAATGCAATGGCAACGAGAGGAGGATAAGGAGAATGGTGGTTTATAAATGTGGGGAATATGTCAACAGCACAATATAGTAGGTGGGCTATCACCACTACTTCTCATATGAGAAGGAATGATATGTAATTTAATGTAATGTAATGAGTGAAATGGCACGCACCATGAGAATTTTATCCATGTAGAATTCTTTGCCAGGACTGCCGTCATTGTACTTGGTATCGATGGCGAAGCACAGGAAAAGGACGTCAACGACCATCTCATAAATGGACAGGAAGCAGTGGGCGACCAGGAAAGCGAAAAGGCAGACAATGATGAGTGGCAGTACCCACACAGTGTAGTCACGCTGGTAGTTCAGCAGCATGACCCCTGCTAATCCAGTGCTGCATACAATCAGGATCTGGAGGATGACATCAAACATGGCTGGGAATTAGTAGGGTGATCTTACCAAAAACATCATTCCTGATAAGCAACACCAGGATAATGGTGATTACAGTGAAAGATCATCTTTAAAATACTGAAATGCTCCAAAATGGCTATCTATATTTTCAAAGCTCTGGTTAGGACATTGTGTCCACCTCCTGATTTGCTGTACAACCCACACCGGATTTGGAATCCAGGATCAATCCACCACCAGGTGCCTACCACCTAAAATGTTATGTATGTCTACCCAATGTAGCAATTTTCCATCAGAATGATTTTTTTAGTACAGTTAGCTGTCTAGCTGACAACAAGGGGAAAGCGTCAGGAAAATCTATGAGTCTTGTACAAAACATTTCTCAATTGTATGAATTACGTCCAAAAAACATTGTAGAACTTGTAATATATCACGAACACTCCCAATGGCTTCCACAAGAAACATGTCAACATTTGGAAGCACAGAGGTTAGCACGTTAGGGGTCATTTGACTAACACAGGATTCCAAATTATTGTGATGCACCCTGATGTACTGACCTAAGGAAATAGTGTGAAGCATATGAGTGGAAAAGGGTACCTGTAATCTTCAGATTCCTCTGCTTCAAACGTTTTTAATGTTAACTTATTGGGGCAATGTATGCTACACATTTATTAAATGACGACCCTTGCAATGCATTCTTTAATAAGTAAAGATCGTCCTCACCCTACATATTAACATTATCTCTTCAGACTAGACTATCTGCCTAAAACCCTACATCCCTAACCCTTTGCCAGACTCAGTTACTTGTCGCATCTCTTGCTTACCTTGCCAAGAAACAGTACAAAATCGCCAACAGTATTGATGGTGGCCACCCGCAACACATTCTCTACCAGGATGACAAAGGCATCCTTAGCTGATGTGCAGAAATTGGTGCTGTTGATGGCGGTGGCAGTATATGCATTCTGTGATAAATAATACAACACTGTTAGCAAC
Organism: Pleurodeles waltl; assembly: GCF_031143425.1. Lineage (NCBI taxonomy): Eukaryota > Metazoa > Chordata > Amphibia > Caudata > Salamandridae > Pleurodeles > Pleurodeles waltl. Next base: position 360,665,080 of record NC_090437.1, on the reverse strand, counting down.
GCTTGAACATAGCAAGACTTTTCAAGTGAGTTTACTGAGTTTCGGTCCAGTAAGTTGAGAATTTACAGGTGGGATCCAATTGTTCTAAACCTCAAACCATAATACAGGGCAATAAACGAGGTACGCAAGGTGTTAATGAGTAAATTAAAAGATCAGAACAATTATTATTATTATTTTTACTTTTCACATCGCAGCACTGCCATTCCATTGTCGCAAAATCTGCAGAGAATGTGCAACAATGGAATTCCTTTATTGTTGAGATTTTTCAAACAGTTACTGTACAAAATTAAAAGCACACACCAAATTTACAACTAATTGGCCCTCACAAGAAACACAATAGGAATTCATTAATTTTGATCCAAATTGCCGAATTTTAAAACATTCAATTACGTGACATAAAAGTCATCACTTAGCAACTGTGCAATTCCTCATAAAACAGCCTCAACTCTGACAAGTTATTTACGATACAGAAACTTGCTTGTTGCAACTCTGGTACTTGAACATTCAATTTGTTTTTGGCACTAGCGAATTATTGAATAAATTCCTACATGTGAGTCTAGCAAAACAATTCGATCAAAACATTATAATTAAGCTGACAATCAAGCGATGACATCACAATAGACTAGTACACAAGATGCATCAAGAGGAATGAAATGATTTACTCTCCTCATCTACAGATGGGACGCCAAAAATATAAAAAGCTGAAGCCACACAGAAAAGTAATAAAAAGCTGAAGCGAAGCAGAAAAGTATTAGCATTTTGCAGTGTTACCTGATTTAAGTAACTGAGGCACTTTTCAAGGCACCATAGGCAACAGATGCAGGATTTCAACATACAGCGTGCACACGCGTTTTCCTAAAGAAAACAGGTAATGTGGAATCAATAAAAAAAGATAGCAAACAAAAATTACACGAGTAAGAGACACATCAAGGGGGTGCATTTCAAAACCAAACATCAAGCTATATACTTCCATCAGCTTACTTTCCTACGCCAAACTGCCAAAATACCTGTAAGCCAAGCTTTCATTACCTTACCAAATGTCCAACAGAAAATGTCAGCTACATAGTTCTCCTAGAGCAGTTCGATGTAGTCCTTTTTGACTAGACAAAGTATCTATTTTGGAATTTTACAGGCACAGAAAAAGTCCATCACAAGCCTAATGATGGAGTACCTCTCTTTCACCCACAACAGCATGAAATCCCGCTCTTCTGCAAGATGCTGACCTCTTGGTTAAGATCTGAAGACGTGGGGGCTGCAGACAGAGTGCCCAAAACTAGCAACACACACTAGAGAACTGTGGATGCTGCTCTTGAACTTCAGTACGACTGTTGATCTTTGAAACAGAAATGTATGAAGAAACATTTGCAAATAGTTTATTAGCGAGGCACCTAGTACATTTCATGGGCTTAGTTAATCACTTTGGCTTTGTGCCTGATGGAAATGAAACATTTCAAAGATTTTAAAACGTCTAAAGGGAAGGGGCAGCTTCACAAATCATAAAATCAGCTCAATCTGCCTGCTCCTGAAACTGTTAGTCCGAGATAGGCTGTGAAACGAAATATGCAGTTAATACCCTGTTTGCTCTCTTGGGCGGCCAGGAGAGGGTGGAGTTTAGTATCAACCCATCAGCTGGTGATATATGTCACTTTTGGGCTCAGCTCTTAAAGACTGATGAACATCCCCTTCCCATTCTTCTGGCTAGTGGATACGAAACCAAATTCTAAAGAAGTTGTATTGTAAAACAACATTTTATGGTGCTTACTACCCCTTGGGGACTCTGATTTGCTTGCCTACATGGGCAGCACACTATCACGCAACATATGTAGATGGAAGTGCTGCCTTTGTTTTGATCCTATGTGGGCAGTGGTTTGATGTTGTGCCAGATGACCCGTGAGGTGCAGTTATCATGATGAGACACCGAGTTTACCAGTGTCATAGATGAAGTGTGAGAGAGGCGCACAGTTATGGTTTTCAGTAAGCTAGCAGCTTTGAACTACTCTGAAGGTCCCTTCAGGGTATTTCTTAAGACCATACTCTACTTAGCTGGGTAGTGCACTAGGTGGTCCACTTTGATTTATTTTGCTTATAGTTTATGGTCTTGAGCAGGCATAGCTTGGAGGGAGAAATCCGAGGCGAGACCTGTCATTGTGAGATGCCAAGAAGCATTCCTACAATGAAGGCTTGTGAAACAGGCAGTGGTGGACCAAATTCAACTCCTCCATTGGCCAGTGGAATGAGGCAGGTTACCCAAGTTATTCCAAGCCTGTTCAGTTGGTGATGTGTGGTCTATTGCTGTGGACTGGTACAGTACTGGATGATGGACATAAGCTGCAACAATTTTCGTCTCATGTGAGTATGAGTGTCAAGCAACATACTGAGATTTTTATGCAGTACTAATGAACTACAATTGGCTGACTGACCAATGAATGTTCTGATATTAGTATTAGTGAGGATCAGGAGAGTTATGTATTCTAAAATTGTACTGTAAATTAATCTATAGCACTTACTACCTGCAAGGCATTGAAGTACTTTATTCTGGGCAGCACGCTGCTTTGGAATCCAAGATTTTTGTGTTTTTTCTAGTGATTATTGATAGCTATTGGGATGTCTTGTGCGCCAATCATACCATCCAAGCATTTACTATAGTTTCTATGTGATCGATTACATTAATAGGAGTCAGAAGTGATCTTTAGAGGGATGGAAGATGTACATTCATATAAATGGCTGGAGGTATAAATAGAGGAGCTACAGGAGAGTAGGTATTAGTAGGTTACAAGAGTACAGATTTTGATATCTGCAATGTGGTACGGACAATAAGCAGAAATCTAACAAGAGGGATTAAGGCAACATGCATATGACCTAGAGGCAGTGTGCTCAAAAGGGGGCATGCAGAGGATGGAAAGTAAGTGGAGGTTCATTTGAGAGAAAACGGGGGGGCAACATTAGGTCGTTTTAAATCAAGGCCAATTTTCAAGGGGATACAGAGGAGGGCTTTTAGGACACTGCATGCATGCAATCTGTATTTGCCAAACTGTAGCAAGAAAAATATTTACTTTTGAGATAGTGCTATTTTTGATAGTACTTGTGATAATTATCATAATTGGGCTACTAGTGTGCCAAGGGAGTAGTCCCGTTAAGGTGCATCCTTTTGCAAAGTTTTTTTTAATAAATATTTTTATTTTTTGTATTTGCCAGTAACGCCTTAGGAACTGAAGAGGAAACCACATAGGATGTCAGGAACACATTATTAGCATATAAAAAGAGATAACAATAACAGTGTTGTAGTTATCAACCACCCCGCCTCCACCCACCATCCACTACCCAGACAATCGTCAGCCAGTACATTTTCAACACAAAAGCAAAATTTAGAGTCAATTGTATTTTTTTACTGTTTCACACCCTACCTACATCCATTACGGCTGGGCGTGGCTGTTCCCTGCCAAAACGTAAGGGGCACCCCTTGGAAGAATAAGTAACTTTTTCTGCCACCATATAAATGTCTATGCCTCATTTCCACTCTTGTAACGTCGGACACTCACCTACTCCCCAGTACTGAGCTGTCTCTCCTGGCCACCACTAGGCCGCAGAAGAAAAGTTTGGCTCGGGGCAGGTCCACGTCACTAAGAATCCCCAGGAAGATGAATTTGAATTCTGGTGTTATTGAGTCTGCAAGGACCTTACTGAGCTCCTCAATTATTGTCACCCAGTATTCCTTCAATACTGGGCATCCCCAGATTTTTTTTTTTAACACAAAAGAACAAAGCTGTCCTCTCCACTACACCACAACGAGGGGGTTTTGAGCTCTCCCCATGGCATGCAGTCTGTATTGCAGCATTCTCTGCGCAGGATTTTGAACCGGATTAGGTGTAGCCTTGTTTTAATTGTCACCTCTCTCTGGTGCATCAGGGCTGCACCCCAGTCAACATCTTCCAGGTCTCCCACATCCTCTACCCACTTCCCCTGCAGTCTGTGCAGGTTGTCAGGCATGTTATTGTTCAGGGTTTTATAAGTCAGGGAGACCACTCCTCCTCCATTATCAACCATCCTTCCAATGGGCTGTAATCAGGGATACTCTCTCCAGGTAGCCCCTCAGCCTGTCTTGGATGACGTATCTGCACATATTTCAGAAACTCGTGGGCGGTCATACCAAACTCGTGCTGCAGAGAGGCAAATGGTAGTATATCTCCACTCTCCATCAAATACTCCAGCTTGGCAAGCCCAACAAGATCCCATGCCTCAAAGCCCTGTAGTTTCTGCATCTCTGAGAGCCACTTGCCCTCCCATGGGGGCATTTCTTGCGTGGGTTTACGGTACCAGCCCAAACACTTTGTGGATGTTACTAAGGCAGCCAATGCCACCAGGGTAGCTGGGCGGGACGCTGTACCCCTCTTGCCACAATAGAGATAGTGCCGGCACCTCGCCTGTTCCATCTGGTAGGTTGGGTGGTCTGGTGGAGTGAATAACCAGTCATTTATATTAATTTAATAAGCTGCCCAGTAGTATGCTTCCAGGTCAAGTGGGGCTAATCCCCCATTATGTGTTGCGTTGCAGAGTTTTACGGGCAATTCTAGGGTGCTTCCCATATCATTGTAGAGTCCGCATGTCTCCCTCCAACCTACTGAAAACCTCTGGGGGAATGCGATAGAACGTATTCTGTAAGACATACAGCAGCTGTTGGAGTGAAACAATTTTGAAACATAGCTGCTTGCCCCCTCAATGTCTAGCCCTCTCCATCTCTCATGATAGTCTTACACCATACTCCTTAGATTTTAATTCAAAACAAAGTTCCTGCCTCAGAGCCATGGCGATTCCTAGATATTTAAAGCAGTCCTCTGCTTGCGTCAAGTGACGAGGGAGTAGGGACGTGTCTATTTCGCCCAGTGGAACGTAATGTACCCAATTAATACAGCATTCATAGTGGCTCCCATTCTCCTCAAACAAGTGGAAGATGAGAGAGTGGGTCACAGATGGCTCTGCAATGTAGAGGAGGATATGGTCTGCACACAGCGAAATCTTCTCCTCTACTGCGTCTCCTCCCGAAATTCTGAAGCCTCGAACCCTGGGGTGATCTTGCACTATGCAGGCCAAGGGTTCTAATGTGAGGGTGAAAAGGAGGAGCCATACCTGCCTGGTGCCTCTACATATGGGGAACTCGGCAAAAAGTATGCCATTAACTCGTAGAGCTGCCACTGGATCTCGGTAGAGCAGCTGCACCACCTTCCAGTACTAAGGATCAAACCCGAACTTCACCAAGGTTTACTCCAGGAAGGGCCAATGTACTTCAAACACCTTTTCCACGTCCAGTGGAAAAATATTTGCGCCTCAGACCTGTCTCCTACTTTGCTCATGCAATTGTGGGCCTGCCGAAGATTATATTGCGTTGACCTGCTGAGCATAAAGCCTGACTGATACCGATGAATCAAGGGCATAATGACCTGGAGAAGTCTAGTGGTCAACATCGTGGCCAGGATCTGGACCTTGATATTCAGTAGTGAAATTGGGCAGTATGAAGCACAGTGGTCTTTCGACTTACCCTCGTCATGAATCGCTACTAACACGGCCCTCACCCGAGATCTGGCAGAAGGGTACTTTTCTGGCCCGCTTCTAAAAACATATTTAAGAGGTGGGGCATTAGCAGCTTGGAGTAACATTTGAAGAACTCCCTGGAATCCCAGTAGGGCCCAGAGCTTTATTGGTTTTCAGCTTTGCTATGGCGTCTGAACAACCGCCAAGGTGATTTCAGCTTCCAGCACATCACTCGTCTCTGCATCTAATATGGGGGTAATTGCCAACGTCAGGTAGTGCGCAATGTGCAATGCTTCCTGCAGTGGCCTGGCTTTCTAAAACTCTTCGTAGTAGTGGGCAAAGGCTTCCTCAATAGTCTCATCAACGTCAAAGCAATCTCATCCTGGCCCTACTGACAGAACCACCAGGCCTCTGCTTCCTTTCTGCCTAACCTGGCCAGTAGTTTCCCAGGTTTATCGCCAGTATCATACCACCTATGTAATACCCCCTGTATTTGATTCATTGCCCCCTCCTGTGCCACTGCAAGGTATTCCGTTCTCAGGAATTCCAATTGCCTGAGTTTGGTTTTTTTGGGGTCGGGACTCCCTTTAGTTCCAAAGTTGTATGCTCCATCTGTTCCAGTGCCCCTATTGCTTTATTCTTCTTTAGTGCTATCAGGTTTTGGGCACTGTCGCAAAGGACCGCCTTATATGTTTACCATAGTACCACTGCAGTGTAACTGAGCTTTTAAACCAACATGGCCAACGCCCTAGATCCCAAAGTGTAACCTGCATGTTCTAATGTGATATAAGCACCCCTGCCGAGGAACCTGTAAGTCTTCTGGAGATGGGTCTCTTGCAGAAACACCACATCTGGTTGCATCCGTTTGACATACTGGGCACCAGTCCTCTTTTCACTTTATCTCCTAGACCGCTAATGTTCCAGGGTAGTATTTTGAGGGACCTAGTGTCAAAAGGTTGGGTGCCCACCATTTCACCAGGGGTAGGTATATGTTGTAATGAGGAATGGGTATCTGTCGTGGATCCAATGGCAGGGTGTTGTGCGTGTGTCTCCCAGAAAATCTTCATGTGGCTGACATGTCTGTATCCCCCCCCCCCCCGGGAAATACGAAAACCCAGAAACTCGAACAGTAAGGCCATCCCTCCTCCCCACCCCAACGCCCAAGGACCTCTATGAACATGTGTCCCCATAACTCTAACTAAAACTACTCTACAGAGGGGAGCTGAGAGGTCTGTAGATCACGTCCACCACCACTTAGTCCCTGGGACTATGTATCTGTTCCCTGAACCTATCACCCTTACACACAGTGGCTCCAGGTCTGTACCAGAGAAGTGATCTGTTCCTACCATCAGAGCCGTCCATGGTAGGGAGCGGAAGAGCCTCATATCTCATCACCTGACCACCCATTTATGGTGCCGCATTCAATCCTGAGGCTGTGGAGTCAGGCGGGATGATCTTGGATTCTCGTTTTGAGCCGTCAATGGCAACTCCTGTGTATCCATGGTTTAGGTCTCTCTCCGGTACACTTTTCCTGCTCTCTTTGGTGTTCACATTCTGGTCTCCTTCCAAATCTGAGACCTCTGTTCGCCTCTCCGAGACTGTTTTATGCCACTGCATCCCCGTCATTCTCTCTGGTGCGCGCTGGCTTCTCCTTCTGTGCCTCTGTCCTTTGGTCGGGCCCCCTCTCTACCGTGTAGGTGCGGGTCTGTCTCTCGATCCCCTCGTCCAGGTAACCTGTGGCACTCCTCCAACCATGTTTATGCCTCTTCTGGAGTTTGGAAGAACGCCTTTCCCTGAAACAGGCCCTTCAGCTTGGCTGGGAACAGGAGTATATATTGCAATTCGAGCCCTCTCAATTTAGCCTTCACTGTTTCAAAGGAGCATTGCTGCCACTAGAACGCCCAAGTGTTATCCAGGAAAATGAGGATTTAATAGTTTTTATGGCATATCCCCCCAATTTTGCACTTCAGTGAGGACCTAAAATTGCACTATTACAGGCCTCTGGGATGCCAGATGAAGGCCTGACTCCCAGGGCTTGGTGCGCCCTTTTGATAATAAAACAGGAGGAAGGTTTATCTTGAGGGAGAATGCTCCGCAGCCACTCATCCAAGAACTGAAGCATATTAGAGCCCTCAACCCCCTCGGGAAACCCCACAAACCGCAGGTTATCCCACCAGGAGCCATTTTCAGCATCTTCCAACCACCACACAACATCTTTGGTAGTGGCCCGGGCCTCCGTCACCTCCTTACGCAGGCCCTGGACTGTATCTTCCAATTCAGGTATTCTGGTCTCTATCAGAGTAATTCTTTCAGCCACATTACGGAGGCCCTGACGCAAGAGGGGTACCTCTGAGTGCATCTCATCGACTCTCCCCCTCTAGGGCTTCTCAGGAGGACTGGATTGCCAGGAGAAAAGCAACATTATCTGGCATAGTCGGCTGAAGGTCTTCTGCTGGGGGGGAGGGGAGGGCTAAGGAGGATCTGGAAGGGGGTCATGACATTTGTATAACAGCCTATTCTCCGCTAACAGAGGACCCTGGCCTCTATCTTTTCCATTGTCTCAACACTAGTGGGACTCCCTTTGTGCAACGTGGGGGCCCAAGCAGCAGCATGGTGTTCAAAACTGCAATAAGGTAGGCCTCTCTACCCCCAGCCTGTGGTTATACCGGATTCAGGTGGGGGGGGATTGGGGGGGGGGGGGGGGAGGGGTGGGGGTGGCCATACCCGTCATCATCTACTTCATTATCACCCCAAATGGTCTTAAATTAGACAGCCATAATGCCGGAAACGCCTCTCTTCTGAAATTTAACATCAAAGGCTGCATTTATTTATTTTCCTAGTGCAACAATCTTGTAAGACCTGTACAAATACCTACAATTGCATTAACTAGAACCTTTTCCTTTCTGGTATGGAGTTGGGTTCATAGGGACTTTAGTTAGTCACTTTTACTCTGGACCTCTTAAGACTTTCCTTATACAGACGGTCTTCTGATTATTATTCACTTTAAAAGGGATGACGAAACACTGATCATGTCTCCCTCTATAAATATTTTTTGAAGTGTGATGCTTATTTTTCACATCATATTTAATCTCCGCTAACAAACTGTGATTGCAAAAAAATTGGAATTACTGTACTAACACCACCAGAAATTATTTGGACTGTGGAAAAACAGAAAACAATTACCTGTACAGCAGAAAAGAGAAACACTCAGATTTTCATCTGGTTCTCTTCTGTTTATGTGTCGCTGACAGACTGCTTTTAACTGTCTGTTGTCAAAGACCTATTGTGGACAACATCAATACTTATAGTTGGCATTGGGGAAGCCCTTTGCTTACCACAGGTTAACTTACCACCCATTTACCTGCTTCTTATTTGATCGCTTTCATTTTTCTTCTCAAGTTGGTCCCCCCAACCATAGCTTCTTTACTATTCTTTTGACTGGTAGGCTGTATCCTTCAGCTGCTCACATTCAGGCACTATGTTTTTGCATGTGTTTTCTTACCTTCTTCCCTATGTGCTGCTTTTCCCTTCACATACCCACCTTCAGGGCCAGCTTTAGGACTGGTGGCGTCCAGTGCAACAGTTTATTGCGGCGTCCCCAACGCTTCATGCTAGCACACTTTACTTCGGGCCTGGGATGCCAGTGGTAAACCTGTCCTCTTTGCTGCAGCAAAAATAAACAGACCTTTGGTCATTTGATTTTTCACTCCGGCTCTCCGTGTCAAAAACTCCTTTGTAAATGCATTTGTAAGTATCTGCAAATATGTGCATTTGACAATTTGGCGCCCGAACAGGGACCTTCCAGTGGATATCTTCAGTAGCTCTGTCAAGAGACGTGCTGCCAGTGGGGGGACGCCGTTCCGGAGGTGTAGATTCCAGGGGCCCCTGCACAAAGACTTAGTTTCAAAAGCAGCTGCATCTTATCCACCGGGCAGGCCTCTCCCCGCTTTCTCATGATGTCCCAGCGAAGTCCCTGAAAACATCGGTTTTTATCTTGACTGATTAGTCTGACACGGGCGGCCGGAGAGAAATCCAGGAAAAAGCAGATAGTCAGGTAAGACTGTTCCTCGCTGGCTACTTGTCTGCTTTAACTTGCATTTGAGAGAATAATTGTTTTTGGATAACTTATCACTTTTGGGAATGATTAGTTCTTGGTAAATTTGCATTTGTACAAGGTACCATTTGACAATTTGTATTACACGTGTTTTTCTTGTTTGAGTAATTTGCCCAGGCCTGGAGCAATTTGTAAGTTGGTAAATATTTGAAAAAGGTTTTTTTTCTTTGGTGCACATTTGAAAAAGGTTTTCTTTGGTGCACATTTGAAAAAGGGTTTCTTTGGTGCATGTTGCATTTTGAAATTTGGTGCATGTTGTTTTTTGAAAATTTAAAAGGTTAGATATGGGAAATAAGAAATGTTGGCAAGGGTTATGTCTTTGTTTTCGCCGAAATCATGTGCCACGTTTAGATAAAAAGCAACCGATCCCAAAAGAGGGAACACCAGGGTGGGACATGTTAAAGGATTATGGCTTAGAGAATAATTTGTATAATAGTATATGGCGCAGGTATACTAGACATTGTCCTGACCTCCAGTGGCCGGAGGATGGGTCTTTTGATTTAAAGAAACTAACCTACCTACAGGAATGTTTGTTTCATAAAAAGGCTAGACAACATATGTTTGAGATATACAGAAAATGGGAAATGGAGGCCACTAAAAGAAAAATTAAATCAGATAAACTGATAGAGAGGGAAAACAGGAGAACCATCATGCAGAAGGCCGCCCTGTATCACCATTCCCAAACCCAGAAAAGGATTGAATCTGAAGATAGAGTCCATAGAGCCCAGGTGGAGGGAAGTTATGTATCAAAGCCAACAGAAACCAAACATGCATTAGAGGAAGATGAGGTAATGCTACAGCTATTAGATAATAGCCCTACTGCACCTCCACCTTACACACCCCCTGCAGTAGCCCAACCTATCATGGGGGCACAGCAGCAAGGGCAAGGGCACAATTTGGGAAATCCAGGTGCACCACTACAGCAGCATGTGCCACAACCACCACAGCCTCTAGCCCAAGCAACCCCAATAGCCCAAGTCCTAATCCCTCCGCCACCTGCCCCACCACTACCAGCCAGCACTGCAAGGTTACCAATAATGTCCCCTGCCCCTAATACCCCAAATGGACAACGCCGACAGTGCACAGCCACACACTCACTTTCACCCATATGGAGCACACCTATTAAGTCGATTTCGCCCCCGAGTACCCGCTCCACTATTGGGGATGGGGAAAAACGGGTTATCAAGAATCAGTCAGAGAACTGGATGTCACATCCTATTTACACCCACACCGATATTATGGACACAATACAACAGATGTCACATTTTGGACAGCAATTAGCACTACAGTATATGATTGAAAAATTGGAGAGGGATTGGAAGTCTTGTATTACAGATTCTACCCCTCTCCCTTATGAACAAGAATTACACCAATTATGGCGGGACAGTGTGGCTTGTATTCTTGATAGTAACAGCATAAATGAGGGAGTACGCATTTGTGTCATAGCCAGGGAAGATGTTCTCAATATATATGACAAGGGGTACCCAATGAGGGAAGTGCACCCTGATATGCCCACTGCAGCTGCAGTTGCAGCAGCAGCTGCCGCCGGACAACCAGCTCCCGTGCCGGTGGCCCAATTTGTCCATATACCATGGAAAAGGGAGGAGGTAATGGCTATAAAGAAAGACTTGCCAGACCCTCGAAAGAATCCAGCTGGATTCTATCGGGACCTTAGAATTGCCATTTCCACCACAACCATGACACTCAAAGACATTGACTATTTTTTTGGTGTTTTATTGGGTCCTGAAGTTTGGCATAAAATTAGAAGAGTAGATGATGCACCTACTTTGGGAAATACATGGGGGGGTTTAGAAGCACGGGAAGCACAAAGGGCACCAGGAACCCTGCCGCATCAGGATATTTTAAATTTACCTAACCGGATATTGACTAAGTTAGAAACTGTTATACCTCTTCAGACTGTGGATTGGGGAAAACTTGCCACTTATAAACAGAAAATAGGTGAAGATGTCCCAGATTATTTTACTAGAATTGAACAAGCTTTCATAGATTTTAGTGGTCAAGACCTCGCCACCGTAACAGGTGTCACACTATTTGTAGAACGCTTTGTTAATGGCCTTCTACCTGAAATATCACAAAAATTAAAAGCAACAGAGAGTTCGTGGATGACGAAGGGACAGGCAGAGATTTTACAGATGGCACAATACTATGAGAGCAGGTACAAGGAAGAATTAGAAAAGAATGAGAAGTCAGTAAAAGAATTGAAGAAAAAGGTATTATTACAGCAGGCATACCCCCAGCGGGATACAACCCCTCAGCAAAGGGGTGGCCCACCAAGGGGACGGGGAAGGGGTCGAGGCCGAGTTGCATCTGCACCACCCCAAGACCGCCGATTAAATATCAACCAATGTGCCTACTGTAAGCAGGATGGACATTGGCGTGATACTTGCCCATTACTGGAAGGAAGACAAAGTATGTCACTTCATAGAGGGAACGCGGCAGGTAATGCACGAGGACGAGGAAGAGGTAGAATTGATCAGAATTCGCAGAATGAGAATCAGGTCCCGCGTAACACTAATATTTTTGACAATGCATTTGAACGACAATATTATGCTGATGATTCCTTTTCTGAATCCTACAATTATTAGGACAGCCACAGACAGGGCCAGGGGCGATTAAGTATTCCTGTAGATCAGAATGGTCCCTACATTGATGTAAAAATCGAAGGAGAGGGCCATAAGTTTCTTCTAGATACTGGTGCCACCAGAACATCTATTGCACATTCTGCAGTCCCCGGGGCTCCCCTGTCTGGGCTTCATACCACATCAATTGGGATTTCTGGGATCCCCGTGGTGAGCCCCATCTCAACACCTATGAGAGTAACTGTAGGCCCATTTACAGTACACACGCCACTCTCTTTAACATCAGGTTGCAGTGAAAACTTGTTTGCATTAGATTTGTTAAAGAAATTAAATGCAGTTATTCACTGTTCAATGGATGGTGTCTATGTAACTATGGATAGTGTTTCCCCAACTCGGTGCATGTTCTCACAGGAATACGACTTACCCCCAGAGCTAAAGGAAATAGACCCTCGCTTATGGGCCAAAGGCAAGAATGATGTAGGCATTATGGATATCGACCCTATTGTAATAAAAATCAAACCAGGTGCCCGGTTACCTCGTGTTCCTCAATACAAATTACCTAAATCAAGCGAAAAAGGGCTCAAGGCAGTCATATCTGATCTTGAGCATGCAGGGGTCATAAAGGAAATAGTGAGCAGCCCATGTAACAGTCCAATCCTTCCTGTTGTAAAGAAACAAAATGATGCTAATAGATTAGATGGTGAGCAATCAGTTACTGATAACACAGTATATCGATTAGTTATTGATCTCCGAGAAATAAATAAAATAGTAATTCCCCAGTTTCCCGTGGTCCCAGACATGAATAGTCTTTTCACCATGATTCCACCCTCTGCGTGTTTTTTCACCGTAATCGATTTGAAGAATGCTTTCTTTAGCATTCCAATTGCCGAAGAATCTCAATATTTGTTTAGCTTCGCGATTTTTGGTAGATCATTCGCGATGACAAGAGTTCCTCAGGGATTTGTTGAGTCCCCGAGTATATATAGTCAATGTCTTAAACGTCAATTAGACCAATTCAATCCACCTTCAGGCTCTGCATTGTTGCAGTACATTGATGATATTTTAATTGCCTCAGATTCCATGACACAATGTAAGACTGATACTGTTGCATTATTACATCATTTAGCACCTCTGGGCCATAAGGTGTCCCTCCCAAAATTGCAGTATTGTAGAGAGGAGGTCACCTATCTAGGACACCTCCTCTATAAGGAGGGAAGGAGATTACATCCAGACAGAATTAAACTGGTTCATACAATGACTGCACCACGCACCCCTTCTGAAGTCCGAGCATTTTTGGGATTTACATCCTTTTGCAGACAGTGGATTCCAAATTTTTCACTTATAGCAAAACCATTGACTGCTCTGACACTTTCAGATGTGCCCTCTCCTGTACCTTGGACTGACAAATGTGAGGAGGCTTTTCAAGATTTAAAAAAGGCGATGTGCTCTGCTCCTGTATTGGGTAATCCGGATTACAGCAAACCATTTGTTTTATTTGTGCATGAAAAGCATGGCTGTACATTGTCTGTTTTGACACAGGATCAAGGTGGGAGACAACGCCCTTGTGCATACTTCTCTTCCACCTTGGACACTGTGGCGCAAGCTTTGCCTACTTGTCTTAGAGGAGTGGTTTCTGCAGCAGCTGCGGTGAAACAAAGTGAAGGGTTTGTTGGTGGCAATCCGCTCACTGTGATGGTTCCTCATGCAGTTGATATTTTGTTAAACAAGACACAGACGCAGCACCTCACCAGTGCTCGTCTAACGGGTTACGAATTAACATTGTTCAGTCCAAATATTACTTTGAAGCGGTGCAATGTCTTGAACCCAGCTACGTTACTACCCCTCCCTCAGTACAATGTGGAATTTGATCATAATTGCATTTTTGCCACTGAGGAAGAAACCAAGGGACGGGTAGACTTAACAGACACTCCCCTATCTGACCCACAGGGAGAGCTGTTTGTAGATGGGTCTTGCTTCAAGTTACCAGATGGTACGACCACTGCAGCCTATGCCGTCACCACAGTAAAAACAGTGGTTGAATCTCATAGAATCACGCAACATTCGGCACAGGCTGCAGAATTAATTGCCCTCACCAGAGCTTGTGAAATAAGTGAACATCTTAGTGTTAATATCTACACTGATAGCCAATATGCGTTTGGAGTAGCTCATAATTTTGGGCGACTCTGGGCGAATAGAGGCTTTATCACGTCACATGGCACTACCATTCAGCATGGCAACTTGATTGTGACACTTTTGAATGCTCTCAGCCTGCCCCGTCAGGTCGCAATCATTAAGTGTAGTGCCCACAAAAAAATTACTGATGATATAGGACGAGGAAATGCTTTTGCAGATGCTACAGCGAAAGCAACAGCACGAGCACCATTTGACAATGCATATGTTGAGAGTAGCATCAAGGGAGAGCCCCAGAACGAAGTATTAGAAAATACCATGCAGTGTGTAAGAGATATTCAAGCAGAAGCAACAGCAGAGGAAAGGGAACAGTGGGAGAAGAACGGTAGACTAGACAGTGAGGGTTGTTACACAGATGACACAGACAGAAGAAGATGGATGTTACCTAATTGTTATGTACACGCTATGGTTACTATGGCCCACAGTCCTGCACACATCAGTGCCCAAGGCATCAAGACAACTTTGGACCATGTTTGGAGTAATCCTCTGATATCCAAAGCTGCTAATAATCTGGTTAAAAGTTGTATGGTGTGTGCAGTGCACAATGCAGGAAAAGGGACCCCTACGCCCCCTGGCCACTTTGCCCCTCCTGATCTCCCCTTTGAAGCTATACAGATGGATTTTATCCACATGGAACCGTGTAACAAACTGAAATACGTGTTAGTGGTAGTATGCATGTTTTCAAAATGGATAGAGGCCTACCCATTAAAAGACAATGGTGCCCTCTCTACCGCCAAAATATTACTAAAAGAATATTTTCCTAGATACGCATTGCCACGATTAGTCTGGAGTGACAATGGCAGTCATTTTGCTAATGAGGTAATGGAGAAGGTCTGTACCGCCCTTAACATCAAACATCGATTTCATGCTGCAAATCACCCACAATCAGCGGGCCTTGTAGAAAGGTATAATTACACCTTGAAGAGCAAAATAGCTAAGATTTGTGCTGAGACCAACTTAAAATGGCCGGATGCTTTGCCCCTAGCATTGATGTCCATCAGGATGACTGCCAGTAGCAAGTCACGATTATCCCCCTATGAAGTTGTCATGGGGAGGCCAGCCAATATCTGGGGGGTACCACGACCAAAGAAGCTTTCTGAAGTGCAATATCCTTTGTTTGTAGATTACTGTAAACAATTGACTAAAGATTTGCGTTTGATCCACCAACAGGTCAAGGCCAGCCTACCGACTCCTCTTGAAGGCCCTGGTCACCCTTTTAAGCCAGGGGATTGGCTTATGACAAAGAATTTTCAAAGAACCAACAGTCTTCAGCCCAGGTGGCGGGGGCCAGCCCAGGTACTGCTTGCAACACAGACAGCGGTGAAAGTGGAAGGAAGGAAAAACTGGATACATGCTAGCCACTGTAAGCGTGCACCAATTCCACTACAAAGTACTCTAACAGCAGAATTACCATTGTCTCCTGATTACAGAGAAGTAGGGAGACAGGAAACACCTCCACAGGTTTCAAGTGCTACTTCTGCTCCTGAGGTGACACAGCAGCCCAGTGACGAAGAGTTGCTGTTTGAAGATCAACAAACTCATCGATACAACCTGCGTCCTCGCCCATCCAAATGAACAGAATTTTGAAGGTGCATAAGGTGGTGACCCCTACGAAAAGCTACATTTACATCACCCTGATAGCTCCTAGCTTGGAATTGCAAACTGAGGTCTCTTCTGAATGGCCAAGGAATCCTTTGCTCAGCAGAATACGGCACGCCTGCCTTCATGAAATACAGTTCCCCGCTTTCACCGCCACCGGCATTTCCGATGCCATTGATGTACCAGCATTAAAACGAGCTATCCTCACTGTTGTTACGCACACTTTGGGCGACGAGGTTGTAAATGACTGTGATGACTAAATTTTCAGCATGAACAGGAACACGGGTGACTAGCCTGTGCAACGACACCAGAACATTGGTCAGAACAATTGTCTCAACGAGAACACAAGCATAGTGGGATGCAGCTTGTGCAACGCTATTATCTGTGTTAAAAGCAGTGGGTAAATGGAGTTAACAGTTCTGTGACTGGCGAGAAAAACCAAGTACCAGTTCTACGGAAGCGGCCAGCCATTAGGGTTGGTGCGGTTTGTAGTCCCAGCGGTAAAAAAAGGTGCCCTTTTCTGTTTAATACCCAAGCACATCACTGATCTGGTTGAAAATTGCTGGCCTCCGCCCTCATTTTTGCTGAGGCACTGAACGAAACTGACAAACTATACTGAAGATGAACTTTGAAGTATCGCGACTTACTCACTGGGAGTTGAGACTCACCAGGAGTTAAAACTCGAAAAGGAGAAGATAAGGGACCTAGGATCAAGCCAACATCTATTGTCCTGTATTTGAAAAACTTGTTCATGGACCAACCAGTGCAGCCTAACTGCTAGAGTGGAAAGCACGGCGGTGCTGAACCCTAGTGGGTGTGAACATTGAAGGAAAATTTACTTATCTGTATCTATACGTATATGATTATTAGTATAGTGATATCAATATTTTGCATTTATATATTTGGTAATTGTGTGGGTATATTTTTGAACACACATAGGCGGTTGAGACGAGTAAAACGGTATCATAGAAAGGTTGTAGGACCAAGGAGGAGAGCACAATAAAATTATGAAAATATATCAATTTGGCAGGACAAATATCCCTCTAGAGAATAGGGAAGAGTGGCCTTATAACTATTTCTACAAAACAACAATGAAGTACCTAGTGACCCTTATGTTAATATGTATAATGTCCAGTGGTGTTGCATCATTGTTGCAAAATCCTACCTTACATCCATTGATAAAGGTTCATGGAAAATTAGCGGAGACATTAAGTCTCACTGACTGCTGGATTTGCCGGCACTTGTCTAGACACCCTGAGGATCCTATAGGCCTTTATGAAGTACCAGTATCACCAAGCGAATATGAAAGAGGGGAAGTGTGTCTTGTACCAAATACCACTTGGAGATGTGACCAACAAGAATATCAATGGTACCCTAGGTGTGCGGTGCTCCCTAATACCCAGGCAGAATACAAGCTCTCCCCGATGCCTGGAGAGAATGCCACACTTAAAATGTTTCCCATATGTTTTGGTACCTATTTTTATGGGCAAAACCCAGAGGCAAAATACATGGGAAAGATCCCTCCTGAACAGTGTGTTTACACTTTGTTATTTGATATAAAAACAGGGAATTGGGATCTTGAAGGAGAGGAGAAAATAGACAGAAATTGGACAGCGTTAATTAATGGGACTCATCAAAATTACACTGTAAATTATTGGAACCTGACTGTGGGAGAAAATTAGATTCTGGTAGATCCAGAAGGATTGTTATATGATCCCTCCAGAGAACAAGATAGAAATGGGAAAAATTCACCTGTAATATTATCCCGGGTTTTCCTTGGCCCCCTCTGGACGGCTAGATGTTCATATGTTGCACCCTGGGCAAATGTATCATTGCTAAATACAATCTGGGAGGATTACAAGTATTGCAATAATTCTGAGCATGACACCCCAGAGGGTGTAGGATTGCCCCGAATAAAATACAGCATTATAAATTCACAAATCCAGGGAGGCATGTACTTCGTATGTGGAAGAACTGCATATAAAGTACTACCTCTAAACTGGGAAGGGATATGTTCACTGGCATATTTGGCACCCAACATTACTGTGATATCAAATATATCATCTTCCCAGCCCCTTAACATGGGGAGTTTTGCACATAGGTACAAACGAGGGACACCCATACTGGAGGAGCGAAAGAACTGGGTATTTCAAGTGCTACATGTTCTTATTCCAGGATTTGGAATTTTCGATTTACAACTGGCAATGATGAATATGTCAGCTGAATTAGCCATTGCATTTAATGCCACCAGGGAGGCCATAGGAAGTGTACAGATAGAGATAAACTCTGCAGCCCAATTGGCGATACAAAATCGGCTTGCCCTAGACTTGATTATAGTACAACAAGGAGGAGTATGTGTTTTAATCCAACATCAGTACCAGCAAAAGTGCTGTTATTTTGTCAACAAGTCATCAGAGATAGAATTGGATATTGGGAAAATAAAAGAAGCAGTACAGGTATTTGAAAAGGGGGGCCAATATGAAGGAGGCGATTTGAGTTTATCATGGTTATGGTCTTGGTTTGGGGGGTGGGGCTGGTTGTTTAAAGACATACTTTTTATAATAATAGCTATTGTATTAAGTTGTTTGTTAGTACAGTGCTTACCTGCTTTCTGTTCCTGTTGAAAATTGTGTAAACTTCCGCCAGTGAAAATACTAGAAACCAATCGAGCTATGATGCAGAGAGAAGAGATAAATTCCCTAATGGCTATTGACCCCACTATCCTCACTACAGATACTGGTTGCTCATACCCATCGGTTGTTTATGTCCCCATGAATGCAAATTTCAAGGAAGTAGGAGTAAAATTCAACATATATGAGGAAATTTAGAACTATTCAAACGTTGATTATGTTCAGAAGAAAAAAAACTCAAAAAGGGTCGATTGTTAGAATCCATTTTGAATTGCTTCGTTTCTTTTACACGTGTAAGTTTGAGCTTTTGTTGTCTCTGAACGCACTGTCTATCACATATGTTATCTTATGTATATTTGTTTAAGTAAAATAAGCCTGGTTCCACACCATAGGCTTGCAGCTGGTTTCTTTCCCTAACTGGGGCACTGTACTCATTATAATTGTGTGTTCAAAATAACTAACTGACCTCGGCTGTGGTATTTTGGGGAGGGAAAGGCTGATATCTATACCTTTGAACCACGTAATCCTTTGAAGGGTCTCAAGAATGTGGGGAGTCAGGCAGCTGCAGAGGGGAGGCAAGGACAAAGCTGGGAATGGAACCGGTGTGTGGAAACTGATTAACTCCTTAAAATATCTGTATGACGTATATCATTATTTACACATTTTATGTATCCTTTGATGTATGAGTATAAATATCACTGTTAAACGCTTCATGCTAGCACACTTTACTTCGGGCCTGGGATGCCAGTGGTAAACCTGTCCTCTTTGCTGCAGCAAAAATAAACAGACCTTTGGTCATTTGATTTTTCACTCCGGCTCTCCGTGTCAAAAACTCCTTTGTAAGTATCTGCAAATATGTGCATTTGACACCGCCTCCTCGGTTTCACTCACTACCACCCGGCAAATGTGCCCCTCATCTCTCCATTACTCCCCTTTCACATACATTCATGTGATTTAAAGCACTTGTGAAAGCTGGCTTTACAAATCCACTCAGATAGCCACTTAAAATATAGGGGCATATTTAAGAGCCCCTTGAGCCTTTCTAACACCACATTTTTTTAATGCTAATGTGGCGTTTAAAGGCCAAAAACATCTGCCATATTTACAAAGTGGTGCAATGCATGCATTGCGCCACTATGTATCCCTTTGCGCTACATTATGCCTGCGCCAGGCATAATGTATGGAATGGTGCCATTCCCCCGTTTGGGGGGGGGGGGGGGGAGGAGGGGGCACAAAATGGCGAAAAGAAATCAGACAGATTTCTTTGCGTCGTTATTTTCCGTCACTTTAAATGCCTGCTCAGAGCAGGCGTTAAAAGAAGACTTCTGTTGGGCACAATGGGCCTCTGGGTGCTTTGCATGATTAGCATCAACATTTTTTACGCTAATCCTCCAAAGCGCCAGACTAGCGTAAAAAACTTCTGACACTAGTCCCCTAACTACCGCCACGTTGCGCCGTATTTTAAATACAGCGCACACATGGTGGCGTTAGGGGAATGATAAGGACCACAAGCAAAGTGGTGCAGCACTGTGTGCAGCGCCACGTTTTTCAAATATGCCCCATAGAGCAGTGCTTAATTTGTAAATAAAAAAGGTGCCTGTGCCCAAAGCCCTCCTCTTAAACACACTGCTGCTGCAATTAAATGTGTGAACACGGAATACAGAGGCAGCGTAATCCTAATGCCATATCGGGCCTCTCCAATCCATTTACAGGCACTCTCTGCCCCTTCAGCTCACTCTTGTGGATTTCTTCTTTTTCCCCATTGTGACGCTTTTTCATTTTTCTCTTCCTCTGTCTTGCCCATATGTGTCTTTTTCTCACAGTAAATGCTTGAGGCAGAAAAATATGCGCTGACCCTCAAAAATAAGTGCTGGTGCTCCGCATCAGCAACATCAAGCACAAATTAAGCACTGCCATAGGGGCATATTTAAGAGCCCCTAGTGCTATTCTAACGTCATTTTTTTACACTAATGTGGTGTTAAAAGGCCAAAAACACTGCTCCATATTTACAAAGAGGCACAATGCATGCATTGCACCACTTCGTAACCCTTTGCGCTACATGAGGCCAAAAAAATGACGCAGAGAAATCGGTCAGATTTCTTTGCGTAATTTTTTACAGGCCCTTTTAACACCTGCTCAGAGCAGGCATTCAAAGGAGGCTTCCATTGATTACAATGGGCCTCTGGGTGCTTTGCAAAATTAGCATCAACATTTTTTACGCTAATCCTGCAAAGCGCCGGATTAGAGTAAAACATTCTGACACTAGTCCCCTAACTACCGCCAAGGTGCACCGTATTTTAAATATTATGCACACATGGTGGCATTAGGTGGGTGCTAAGGGGTGCAAGAAAAGTGGCGCTGCACTGTGTGCAGCGCCATTTTTCTTAAATATGCCGCATAAATATGCCCCATAGTTCTGTTTTTTTGAAGCAGGCATATTAGCCCACTATGCTACTTTATGTTGAGTCAAAGCTGCCACTAGGCAAAACTCCCATCTCTCTCTCTCTAGCAGGAACATTAATCACAAGAGGTATCTTGACATTTTCATTGTTTCTTGAAGGCTAAACGCACAAGGAACTTTTCAGCAGGTGCTTTTAAATCGCAAGTTTCCGAAGTTATTACTAAACACAGCGCCCCCCGGAGGTCAGCGCCCAAAAGCCGGCCCTGCCCACCTTCAATAATTTTCATGTTGTCCTCCCCACCGACCTCAGATTTTGCTTTAGTCAATCATTTTTAAAAACATTTCTTCAATTGCTTCGCCTTCTCTGTATCGCCCGAAACCCCTCTCACTGTTATTTTTGCGATCCTGAAGGCATTTACTTTGCCCATAGACCCTGCCTGCTCCACCATTGCTCCTCCGTTCGTCGCTTTTTATTTTATTTTTATTTTCCTGTTTCAGAAGCCACATCAGCTGCAATTTGCGGTTGGTGTTGAACAGTATCTGCCAAGAGCATTGGCAAAGCCAACTGGTCTGCATTGCCAGCCAAAAAGTTGAGACCGATTGCCTTTTTCTAACGCTTCTTTGGATGGAAGAAATCAGGCATGAGAAACAAATTTTGCAGACAGCAAATGGAATTTGGTAAATGCACACAGACAAGTCAAGTACATAGTTAGAGCACAAAAGCACATCAAATATTCTACAAGTCGCTAAGCAATATGCTCACAATATATTTGCTCATTTCTCCTGGCAGCCAGTGGGTTCTGGACTGAACTTCAACTCTCCTGGCTGTGGTACACACGTTGTATTTTATTAGAATTAGTGAACTCATAGCAACAGATTAACCAACATACACCAATAATAACAACACACAGTATTTGGTTGAAGCTGCTGTCAAAACCAATGTCAGTTAGACTGAGAGTTCTCTACCATACAGTTTAATATCATTTCAGATGCATCCCTCAAAATGTACGAATTTGGTGAATTGGCCAAAGTCTGCTCTCCTTTAACCATTACATTTGCTAATACATCCCAAACCAGCATTAAAATGTGACTCTTGCTGGTGTAGAGGTAAAGGTCTAAATGTGAGAAGCCTAGCCTATCTTCATACAAACTGATACAAATCACTAATATGCTTATTGTGCAGCCGTTAGGTCAATAAATCGTCTCTCTACACATCCCAAACTGCTGAAAACAAACTGTGTGAATGTTACAAAAACCTTCTTCACTCTATTTTGGATTCACCAGCACCCTCTCAAGTTTGCCAGGGTTTCAAGAGTGAACCTGAAAACAATGGCACATAGCCCATCCTCTTACTTTTCCTTTTAGCTGGCTGTGAATGTACATCAGGATCATTCGCGGGACCTTCACCAGCGTTATGATGAAGGCCCCCTTTGCCACTGTGCCAAGATGGTAACGGAGAAGGCGGTTGACGGAGCCCAGGATAGGGGTGAACGGCAGATGACTTTTATCCCTGCAGAAACAAATCACACAACGCACACCTGGTCACAAGAGGTACAGACAAAAACACCCCTAAGTGAAATTGGGCTACAGGCAGATTTTCAAAAGCTTTAGAAATAATGAACGTAGTGCCTCAAAAATATTTAATTGGAAGTTTAATTCTTTAACAGTTCGAACAAGAATTACTCTGAACATCATTCCCACTTCTAATCACAGGATCAAGCCTTTCTTGGGCATAAAACCAGCACATCTAGTCTTGAGCTACGATGCAACTTATGTCCACATGCAACACTGTACAAAGATAACGAAAAACAAAGGAAGTATGTCATAGTAGGTGTTAAACTGCTACCTCAATATTCAAGGGGGATGCACAGGGTCAGAGGCACTCAATCATGTCAGGTGGCTGCCTAGTGTGCTGGTATCTTCCTTCTCCCCTTGTAAACTTACTTTTGGTTTCAGCAACAAGGAAGTGAGCCTTGCTTCAAAGTAAGGGGCTGTGTACTAATGGATCCAGCAAGGCACACCGAGCAACTGTTGTTCCACCCCAATTCTGCCCTCATTATTGCATGAGCAAGTGGAGAACCGCACTTTCTGGAACTGGTGAGAAAGGGTGCTGTTCTCCACTCCTGATAAACCATTAGCGAACAGGAAAATGTTTTGGAACGTGAAGCCAAGCAAGGAACTGCCTCTGTACCAAACATCTCAGCCTGCTCTTTTGTCATCGGGTTTGGCTTGCTCCAGTCAGGACTATAAGATTTGGGCTGTGCTCAATCTGAACAGAATCCATATCACTCAGAGGAATTTTACGGTCATTACAATGTCTGGGAACTTCTACTGGGGACCGGTATGCCAGCTTGCAAATGTATTAAGTTAAGAGCTACTGAAGGATGGGAAGGGACAGATCTTTCAATGGTGTAACTTAGTAAAACGAAACCAATGATGGAGAAATTAGGGAGGAAGGAGCTGCTCTGAATGGACGAGAAGGGACAGCTTGCGCTTGGTAGAGCTGTATAGCAGAGTTTAAGTTGGTGGGGCTATCAGTCTAGGTATGGACTGTATATGGGAAGCCCTCTGGTGAAACACTCGGTTTCTGTAATCTAAAATCATCTCAAAACGTCAAAACAAAAGTTGGCAAATACCAGACTTGCCAAGGTGGTTCTTCGAGGATGCATATGCTAGACATTAGCTAAAATCAAACCATTTGGATGTGCTGGCCATTGAAAAATATAAAAACACTCAAGTGTCGAGTAGAAACTAAACAGTCTCATGATCCTCAAAATTAATCTCAAATGTCCCAGTGACTCTTCATGAAAGGATTTCACACCCTAATACGAGGGAATGGCGAATTTCAGTGAACACAGACTTTTAGATCTGGCCTAGAGAAATTTTTAGTAGTTTCATCAGCCTCATGACAAAAAAAATCATACATTAATGTTTACACATACACGAAACATAAGAGCTCTTGGTCAGGCCTCTTCATCCATTGCTCTATTCAACTATCATTCATGTTTTGCTTCTGCCCACCACATTTAGCATTGAATAACGGGACAGCTGCACTTTAAGTGACAGCATTTTGACTGATCCCAAATGCAGATCCCTCTGAGAAGAAGTGCACTCCATTCAGTGCCATGGATGGTGAGCCAACCATTTGTTCTGCATTTTTGTTTAAAATTAGATTATTTTTTATTTTTGTGGCACTTGCTTCTAATATAACGTAATAATAAAAAAATACAGATTGCACCGGCTTGCCTTTGCAAACGCTTGTCAACTTTGCAACGTTAGCTTTTCTCGACATAACGCCATAAAATTAAGAACGTGTCAC
This sequence comes from Pleurodeles waltl, assembly GCF_031143425.1. NCBI lineage: Eukaryota > Metazoa > Chordata > Amphibia > Caudata > Salamandridae > Pleurodeles > Pleurodeles waltl. The sequence goes on along the minus strand of NC_090437.1, from coordinate 360,640,701 downwards.
ATTAAATGTACATGGCGTCAGGATCAACGTACGGAATGCTTCTTTTGTACTGCACATTTCAGTAGAGTCTTCAGTCCACAATCAAAGGATCTAACGCGAAATCCAGAAATAAACAGGATTTCTATGTACTAGAATATTACTCTTGTAAATGTGACAAGGGCAACATGAAATCAGTCAATTGCTGAACATCTGTGAGGCACGTGGATATATGGATGTAGGAGTGCTTAAAACCTCCTTCACATTATGGCATTTCTCTTAGGTATTGCTTGGAACTTTTGAAGCTAAAACTAGGATTTCCCCTGTGTAAAGCTGCACAAACCTAACTGCTGCTCTGTGTTTATTCTAGGATTAAATGTCTTTATGAACGCCAAAAAAGAAGCTCGAGTATATGAGAATGATTCTGTGGACTGTTCCTAAACCTCTCTGAAAGAAACACTAAGGGTAGGTGATGCACGTCAAAAAAGATAACGTTGTGCAAATCAATTAAATGCCTCCATTTTGCACCCAGTCCACAACAGGCATGTTCAAAGCCAACAGGTCCAGCATTGTCAAGCTGTGCTCTTTTTTTGTGCATGTCATGCCACAAAAAGAAAACAAAAAAAAAAAGGGCTGCTCATGCCCGCATTACATTTTTTTTTTACATTCAATAAACATTTCACTAATGTGGCCGTTTTACTGGCTTTTAAATAACAAGCCCTTCAGTCTAGCCATGCATTTTAATAATGTTAGTTGTGTATGAAACAAGAATGAATCGCCATAACTAAACACTCAAATAGCAAGCAGCTACGTTTTACATTTAAAATGGAGATAGAACATTAATCGTCATCTATCCGGACATTCAAAGAGCAGGTCAAATAGTATGATTTAAAATTAATATACAAGATAAGTAATATAAATAGTTTAAACCAGCTTTGTCACTGAAGAGAAAATAACTATTTTTGAGTGGAAGTAAACAATGTGCACATGCTTTGTCTTATCACTAAAAGTGAAAGAAGCCAATGGTTAAAGAGGGCTGTACCCACTGCCCCGTGCTCTGGTAGGCAGAAACGTACAGTGACTGACAATTTAACAAGCCAACGGAAAAAAACTCTCTGACCAAGTAGGTATATTATGCGCTGATTTTTTGGAAAATCAAAAATTTGGCTAGACAGCTAAAGCTGTCTCAAAGATTGGACCTAAAAAAAAAAGACAGCAAGTTAGATTTGATTAAACATAAATGAATTGCTTTGTAGGATTCATAAGGAAACATTTTCACCAAACTACTTCTAGAAACACGAAGTATGGGCAAAGGAGAATAACCTCTTCACAATTCACAAACAAAATTTCATCCAGGTTATTCTTCTCTAGACAGATCTTCATCCTCCTTTCACTAGTCAAAAAACAGATAATTCCAGCTCCACCTTCAAACTAACTGCATTGTTTGTGAACGTTAGTTCCACATACAATTGGGACAATTGTGTGCAGCTCTGGTGCATATTTTAGGTCTGGGACACAGAGAAATCAATATTAAATCTAATGATACAATTTCACACTGAAATTTTAGGTTCTGGTGACATTTACATCTGATAAACTGACACCCAGAATGACTAACAGTCTCACACATTGATGCATCTTGGCTCCTGTGTTCTTTCACTTATATCTCAGACCAACACGAACATCGGACCCAATACAGCACTTTTCCACCCTATCTGGGCCCACACCATATGTGGACGACCTAGCTTTGCTATCAACCAACCCAATCGGCCAACAGAAACTTCTCAGCAACCTGGCCAACTACAATAACTTGAACTTTGATCAGATAAATCTTTCATAAACAAAAATCCGCAAAAACAAAAGTAGATCTTAAGAAGAAAATAAATGAAAAAGGTATATATTGATTGGGTTACCTTGCATAAATTACCTAGACATGACTATCGACAACATGTGAAATCATTATCAAACAGATGCCGGCACAACAAAGGATGACTGAAATGGTTTCTCTGCTCAAATGGTGACCATGTAATTTCATCTGGTGTGCCATTAATTTGCCAGCTGCTTGAGTAGTATCTAAGACATAATTCAGATAACCTGTTTACTGCAAATATTAAATATGTGGCAATCAACTCCAGAATGCCGAATACACCTAGAAGAAAACCTTATGGCAGTCTCTGTAATTATCAAAAGAACCTACTAGTCATGATACAGAGCCTGCGCCAGAGTTGCACCTTGTACTCTTAAAGCCAAATTGAAAGCTCTGGTGCTGAGGTTGAAGGCAGTCTGAGTTTCTCACAGTACCGGTCAGTAGGTTGGCCTCTCTGCTGAGCACAAAGAGCAATAGCCACATAATCTAGTTGCAATTGAAGATCTCTGTAAAGGTAGGTGCAGGGGATACACGGTTGTCAAAATGTTGAAAAAGTGAAAGCAAAATAAAACGCCTACATGTGAGTGAACACAGTGTGTGTTCGGGTCGATGAAGTGAAGTAGATTCCAGGAAGTGCATTCAGGCGCGAGTGAAAAAAGGGTGTTGAAGAGGAAAGAGATGAGGTTTCACATAAGCAGATGGGCAAGATGTGGAGAGAAAAAAGACATATGTCTGGCAACGTGCACGTAACTGAACGACAATACTCCTTCCACAGGCCTCAATAATATTTAATTCAGTCTCACAATTTCATAAATGAAACATTTTCAATATGAATTACTTTGAATTATTTACAACAAAATGATTGTTACTCATTTATAGTAAACAGCTAACTTTGACAAAGTCAATTATCCAGGCAGGTTTTAGGTGCAAGTCAATTGCTCTGCAATAACAAAGCTTAGAGAGAAACCAAAATACCTTTCGGGGGAGACTGTGGAATTGTCTTAAGTCGATGCCGCACACTAGGCAAGCACACTCTTTAAAGAGCCTCAAGTTGTTGCGCTGTACATTTTGCACATTACAATAACTGTTGAACATTTTAATGGAGTAAGATATGGGGCAGTTTTTAATGTGTTTAAATATTTAACCCCTCTGGTTCCCTGGACAAGTTGGTCTCGCCTCGGACACGGTCGCCGTATGCCGAGAACGAGACCAGCTTGTCCTGCTATGGGCCCTCGGGGGTAGTGCTGCCCGAGGGCTTGGCACCCCACTCCCTTGGGCAGGGATGGAAGGGGAATCGCTTCCCCTTCCACCCCCACCCCCCGTGGCGTCTGATGAGGTCAGCGTGCGATTGCGCACTGACCTCAACAGATGAAGGGGGTGAGAGAGGTATTGAAGCAAAGGAAAGGCCTTTCCTTTCCTTTGATGTCTCTCAACGTTTCTGAGATGCGATCTGGCAGCAGAAATGCCCATTAGACACCAGGGAGTATTTTTATTTTTTTATTATATGCATAAGGGGAGCGGACCCTTAGGCAAGGGCCACTCCCTGGGGGGAGTAGGGACAGATGGGGGGATTATTTTAGGCCTTTTCTGCCCTGGGGGAGGGGGGGGGGGAGAAACCTCTAGGCACCAGGGATCATTTTCTTACCCTCAATGCCCTGCAAACCTCCAACTTTTCTGGAAATCACACATTTTTCCCACATTTTTCTGATGGAACCTTCCGGAATCGGCAAGAATCCACAAAATTCCTACCACCCAGCATTGTCGCATCTATACCAATAACAATTCTGCCCCACTTGTCAGCCTAAAAATGTTTTTTTTTTTTTCCCAAACTGCCCTTTTGGACCTACTTTAGTTCCCCCTGAATTTCAACATGTTTTTGGCCCTTCCCTGTCACAGGCACTTGGCCCACCTACACCAGTGAGGTATCATTTTTACCAGGAGACTAAGGGGAACGTTGGGAGGTAGGAAATTTGTCCTGGTGCGGTGATCCCACACAGAAATGTGGGAAAATTTGATTTTTTTTTAGCTAAATTTGAGGTTTGCTGAGGATTTTGGGTAAGAAAACACCGGGGATGCACGCAAGTCACACCTTCCTGGGCTCCCTTGGGTGTCAGGTTTTCAGAAATGTTTGGGTTTGATAGGTTTCTCTATATGGCTGCTGAGCCCAGGACCAAAAACGCAGGTGCCCCACGCAAAAACAGGTAGTTTTGTATTTCATAATTTTGATGTGTTCACATAGTGTTTTGGGGCATTTCCTTTCGTGGGCACTAGGCCTACCCACACAAGGTGTGAGGAAATGTGTGGCTCCTCTTAGATTCCAGAACTTTCTATCACCGACAAGTGAGGAAAAAGTGTTTTTTTGGCCAAATTGTGAGGTTGGCAAAGGATTCTGGGTAAAAGAACCTGGAGAGAGCCCCACAATTCACCCCATCTTGGATTCCCCTAGGTGTCTAGTTTAAAAAATACACAGGTTTGGTAGGTTTCTCTAGGTGCCGGCTGAGCTAGAGGCCAAAAGCCACAGCTAGGCACTTTGCAAAAAACAGCTGTTTTCTTTGGGAAAATGTGATGTGTCCACATTGTGTTTTGGGGCATTTCCTGTCTTTCCTGTCGTGGGCACTAGATCTACCCACACACGTGAGGTACCATTTTTATTGGGAGACTTGGGGTAACGCTGGGTGGAAGGAAATTTGTGGCTCCTCTCAGAATCCAGAACTTTCTGTCACCATAATGTGAGGAAAAAGTGTTTTTTGGGCCAAATTGTGAAGTTTGCAAAGGATCCTGGGTTCCCCTAGGTGTCTAGTTTTTAAAAATGCACACGTTTGGTAGGTTCCCCTATGTGCCGGCTGAGCTAGAGGCCAAAATCCACAGGTAGGCACTTTGCAAAAAACACTTGAGATTTCCAAGTAAAAATGTGATGTGTCCATGTTGCGTTTCCTGTGGCAGGCACTAGGCCTACCCACACAAGTGAGGTATTATTTTTATCAGGAGACTTGGGGGAACACAGATTAGAAGAACAAGTGTTACTGCCCCTTGTTTTTCACTACATTTTTTCCCATCCAAATGTAAGTCAGTGTGTAAAAAAACGTCTATTTGAGAAATGCACTGTAATTTACATGCTAATATGGGGACCCCTGAATTCAGATATGTGCAAATAACCACTGCTACTCAACACCTTATCTTGTGCCCATTTTGGAAATACAAAGGTGTCCTTGATACCTATTTTTCATTCTTTATATTTCAGCAAATGAATTGCTGTATACCAGGTATACATTAAAAACTCATTGCAAGGTGCCGCTCATTTATTGTCTCTGGGTACCTAGGGTTCTTGATGAACCTACAAGCCCTATATATCCCCACAACCAGAAGATTCCCGCAGAAGTAATGATATATTGCTTTCAAAAATCTGACATCGCAGGAAAAAGTTAAAGTAAAACGTGGAGAAAAATGGCTGTTTTTTTCACCTCAGTTTCAATATTTTTTTTTATTTCAGCTGCTATTTTCTGTAGGAAGACCTTGTAGGATGTACACAAATGAACCCTTGCTGAATTCAGAATTTTGTCTACTTTTCAGAAAAGTTTAGCTGTCCAGGATCCAGCATTGGTTTCACACCTATTTCTGCCACTAACTGGAAGGAGGCTAAAAGCACAAAATATAGTAAAAATGGGGTACGTCCCAGTAAAATGCCAAAATTGTGCTGAAAAATGTGGTTTTCTGATTCAAGTCTGCCTGTTCCTGAAAGCTGGGAAGAGGGTGATTTTAGCACCACAAACCCTTTATTGATGCCATTTTCAGGGGGAAAAAAAACACACGGCTTCTTCTGCAGCCCTTTTTCCCCAATTGTTTTTTTTTTTTTTTTTAAATGAGATGTTCGCTGTATTTTGCCTAATTTCTTGGTCTCCTCCAAGGCAGCCCACAAACTCTGGGTACCTCTAGAATCCATAGGATGTTGGGGAAAAAAGGACGCAAAATTGGCATGGGTAGCTTATGTGGACAAAAAGTTATGAGGGCCTAAGCGCAAACAGCCACAAATAGCCACAAATCAGGCCTGGCACCTGAGGGGGAAAAGGCCTGGCAGCGATGGGGGTTAAAGAATACATGTTCATAATTGTTTTAGAAACCTTCTTGGTTTCTTACTACCTTCTTTATTATAATTTGCTCTAAAATGACCCTTAGCCAATCTAATTTTTTTTTGGGGGGGGGGGGAGGTGGCATATGAGGGGGAGAGGAAAAAAAACCCACCCCCAAAAAGCCTGCATTTGTCCATGTTGCTTGCTTGCTACATAAAAGTTGTACCTAACTTTTACGTCACACCAATTTCAAATGCAACAAGCTATCACTACCATCACCGGATATTCAAAAAGGAACTATAAATGCAACTGTAGCGCTACGTTTCACCGGGGAAAAAAACATCAAATTATCAATCGTTTACTAGATGCTGGTGGATTTGTGTGGAGAGACTTAAAACACGTTTGCTAGCGAGTAAACTAGAAACCTAGCTATACGTTTGCATAAAAAAAAGGTGGGCTGAGCAATTGCAAATACAAACTTGCCCTTCGGTGTTCACAGTCATTGCATACCTTCAGTTAGGAATTTCGTATTGTTTTCATATTTTTACATTACCAAGGTAAAATCATGATCATATTTAACCTTGCTTTTAATTCTTGTCTTTTTACAAGTATTTTGTAGTGTGATTTTTATCAAACCCAATGCAAGGCATTACCTACCAAATGTTCAAACGTCAACATTTTAGTTATATTATTATATTATATAATAAGAGTATTAGAGCGTATGATCACTCTAAATAACGGTATGACAAGAACACAAATAAAAGGAAAAGGACCTGAAATGAAATTAACATTCCGATCAGGAAAACCGCAAAGCAAGCCTGCTTGAGAAGGAAGGGCACGTCTCAGCGTTTCTTGCCTTTTTCTGGCTTTCCTTATAAGTATTCCAAGTTCATTGTTAGAACGTTAGTAAACACGGCACGTGCCTCTGGAGCACTTAATGATGGCCTTTTCTCTGGTTTCTCGCATGCAAATTGCAACCAGTGCATTAACAAAGGTTATTTATGTAAGCCGCTAACATGAGGTCAAAAACACAAGGAAGTAAAACGTAGTTCAAAGCACTACAGTGGACCCAAAGAGGGTCTATGAACTAGGAAAATGTCACGTGACCTTTCGGACTCGTACTGATACAATGCTCCTCAGACACCATAAAATCATCGTTTGCGAGAGCTGCCATACGATATCAAGCAAGAGCATAATGTGTCCACAAAAAAACTACCTGTCTCCTCTGAAACTCACTTGTCCAGCTCCAGAGACCATTTCTCCAGGGCTGAGGGCATTTTGATTGTCTGCTACTGCGATCTTGAAATATACCGACTTTATATGCACGTTCAAGTGTGGTGCAATGTACATGAAGAACATTTCTTAAACTTCAGGTCCAGTTTGGGAATAAGAAATAAGAGCCAGTCAGAACCTGTGCTAGTTTGGTGTGGTGGCAGAATTCTTTCATCTGTCTCAGGTGTAGCTTAGCTTGGACAGAAAAAAAAAATCCAGAGGATGACTTCCTAATTATACCCATAAAAGGATGACGAAGTTAACACCTAAATTGACTTTTGAAATAATTTTAGCGGATTTTAATACTGTACTAAATACCAACATGTACCGAAATCCCACAAACAGTAACCTGACTAGGTAAGCCAACTGGCTTTGCCATGATTTCCGTTTTAGTTAGATGCCTGCTGTGAATGTGCCTGCAGCCACAGCAGACTTCTCTGAAAGGCAACAAGAAAAACAACATGATTACATAGATGACTGCCCCAGATGAACACGTACCCATGGTCATGTTTGACAGCATTTAATTTCAATATTACAGGTCCTGTTCAGAGATGGCCAACATCGATCCACATACATCAATTGCAACCATCTTTGAACGGATTTTTTAAAAATAAAATAACTAAGCCCACATGTATTTGCTTACATGGGTAGGTGACTAAAAATATGCCAGCGGGGCTAAGGCAGTATTGGATGCTTGGTTAGAGGTCTGAATGGGGACAGATTTAAAAGAGGGGAATGATGGTGAAAACAGGGGCCCTGCCGAGAACTGAGGAAAAGAGAGACAAGTCTCTCCTCTCTCATGCACTGCAATGCAAGGTCTGAAGTCAGCAATGGAAGGATACATTGCCAATCAAAATGCTGCAAGACCTAAATCCTCCTAGGTGGCATCACCACAAGAATAGTCAGGAAAGTTATTGAGTTAGGAGTAGGCAAGTGAAATAGAAAAAATAAATCCATCCCGGTATGGACGTCACTGATCCAAAGCCCACAATGAAGGGATGGTCAATGAGATGGTGACAACTGCCAATGAGGTGCCCATCGACAATGAAGTGAAGGGACTCTGCTCAAAGGGTTCTCTAAAGATATGCAGTGTCCTTTACTTGTGAAGGTGGGCCTCACCCTACACAAGGATACGTCACAAGCCCCCCCTGCTGTCACTGGCCACCTGCTTTCAGATGCACCTTAAGCTGCTGATTCCTCCTTTCTATTCAGCTCTGACCACACATATCACCAGACTCGCCTGAGTGACTGAACTGGCTGGCACATCCACACTAGTCACTGGAGGTGGACAGTACCTACTACGCCAAGCCTCACAGGCCACATGATGGGCAAGGAGAGGTGTGCTAACCAATAGCTGCTACCATCTACACACGCATTCTGCAACCTGCCCCAGTTCGTAGCCTTTAGGAGGGTGGGAGAGTCACTGAGGCAGCTACTGTGCCAGCCATCTGCAAATGATGCCTGTCCTCACTATGTTCCCATGACACAAGGAAGGGTTCTGCATGCTATGCGCCTCTTCTGCCAAGTGAGAGCCTCTTCCATTCATACATGCAGCACTGGAAGAGCCCACTGGACTGCAGAACATTAACTCAGGGCTATTGTTCGATTAATATCTTCTTAATCCCTGCCTGGCATCCACACTGCTGTTTACTCAACATGAGGGATGAGAAGTCAGACCTCTCAGATTAGTAGCTTCTCAATATCAGGGTGTTTCTCAAGATCTGGGTGTTACTCTTCTAGGTCTGCTCCATTCCGTCTGTTAACCAGTGGCCCCAATGCCACTTCCCCAGCATTACCAGAAGCAGTAAGTGGGAATGTTCGGTCTCTACAAAGAATGTGCATTATGACCAGTCCAGTCCCCCTGCTCTTACATTTCTAGTTCCAAATATGACAGTTTGACAGTTCTACATTGTGGGACATTGCCTTGAATCTGCCTAACCAGCATACCCGCTGCAGAGTCAGGAAGCACGGTCTACAGCAAGCAACTTATGGTATGTTTAAAAGATTTCTAAAGCGCCTAGCTGTCCAAAGAAGTGTCTTCCTGGCACTAATCACTGAGATGACCAAAAAGGCAGAAAAAGGCCACAAACCGAGGAGAAGAACAAATGTAACTGCTTCCGAAAACTAAGATGACTCTGGAATTCTATAATGTCGGAGTTGGGACTCAAAAAGAACATCCTCCCTTCCTCTCCTAAAACCGGGTATGTGCGCTAGGTTCAGATTTGCCGAGCGTAGTGCTCTGGTAGGCAGATATCTTTCAATCACGGTGGCTAGACTGATTTTGGTTCACGAGGACCCCCCCAAAGCTTCTGGCCACCAATTATCTCCCCATAGGATCTCTGTTTTACTAACTTTAAGTAGCTGTCGTGCATCCAGCTGGCAACAGCTGTTATGCAATTTTTGAAATTTGCACTACGGTCTGCTGCCTCTGCAGAAAGGGGGATAATTAACTGGGTGTCACCAGAATAAGAAAACAATGAGATCCCATACAATTGTACCACCTCAGCTAGAGGTCTGACATAGATATTTAAAAAGCTAAGGCTTTGCGCTGAGTCCTGAGGGACTTTAGGAACCTGCGTTTTGAGATGAAGCGAAGCAGGAGATATCACTTGAAAGGACCGGTCCTTTAAGAAGGAAGTAAACTAGGTCATGGCTTTTACCTGTAACCCCAGTTTGCGAAATTGGCAAAGCATTACCACATTGGAAACTGTATCGAAAGCAGCACTTGCGTCTAATAGAATCAGTGCCCGGGAGTGCCAGTCAGCACTGCTGTGCAGGATCTCAGCTACACTCGAGAGGTCATATTCCATAACGTGGGAAAGTCTAACCCCATTCTGTGAATGATCTAAAATTTGGTTATGCTTTAACAAGTTAGTCGGGAGTTGTTCACATGTTTCTCCAGTATCGTAGAGATGCGGCGACAATTTTCTGCCAAGGTCGCAGTCATGAGAAAGCTTTTTAAGGAGAGGCATGACCTTGGCGTGTTTCCAAATCGCTGGCACTACAGCTGTACTCAAAGAAACGTTGACCAATTCCAAAATGATAGGTTTAAATGTCTCCTGAAATTTTAAAATACACTCTAGTTTTAAGGGGTCATCAAGAGATCCTGAATTAACCTGATGCATTACGAGAGAGAAATAACCATCGTTAAGCAGGGCAAGCTCTTCTAATTCTGCCTTTTTTGAATGATTAATCATGGTATCATGGGAGCCCAGCTCTTCTATTTTTTCACTTATATTAAAAAGAGAGCCAATATCGTTAACTCTTAACATATATTGCAGTGACTATTTGATGCTTCCATCAGCCCAGGACGGACCCTTGGCTTAATTAAATTATTGACAATGGAATAGAGTTCCTAAGCACGATTCTTACTGTGCTTAATTTTAATCAGTAAATTCGTCGGTGCATGCCTTTTTAATATTTTCATGTTAGATTCTAATGGCTCCTATATTGTTTTTGCTGAGGCCTCGTAGGTTTTCCAATAATCACGCTGAAGTGTTTTACAGTGCTTTATTTCAGCGATTGTTGTTTCATTGAACCATGCAGCCAAAGGCTGGAGTCTTGTTCTGTTTGACCTGAGAGGTCTAAAGTTATCCAGGGATGACACAAACCATGAATTAGTCATAGACTGCATGTTCCATATCAGAATCAAGTGCGGAGCATTTGCCTCAATGTATCTAGCAAAAGTAGAGGAATTTAATTTGTGCCACACTGCCTTCTCATAATGGGGTTTGTGGTGGCAACCTTGCCAGCTCTGGGGATATCAATGGTCATACGCACCATATAATGATCTGACCAAATCACTGGGATGGGGTCATGTTTTAAGATTGGTTCAGTTTGAAAAAAACTGGATCTAAAAGATGTCTGGTCATGTGTGTTAAGTGTTTTACTAATTAGATAAATTGTGTAATAGCCAGGTCATTGTTGAAATCCTGAACCCCTTTACCACTGATCAAATCAAAATGCAACTTTAGGTCACCAATAACAAAATTGGACAATCTGAGTCAGAACAAGGAGGAATGCTAGGCTAAGGAATCCCTAAACTGTTTCAACAGGCCCAGCGATCTGTAGATCAAAAGGCCTTAGAAAGTCAAGTTTGTGTTGGATTGAGGTCTAGATATTGAACTTTCACAACCCTGAATAGTCTAAGATGACTTGTATCACCCCCCTCAGGGTCCGTCACACCATATACTACAGTACCCTGGGGGAAAAGCCAAAGCAGGTTCTACATGTGTGGAGTGAGTGAACCATGTTTCGGTAAGAAATAAAATATCTGGCTTATGATCCAAAATAAAACCATAGTGTAAGGAAATGCCTCCTTGCCATGGTTACCCCCTAACGTTTTGCCTTTGCTGATACTAAGTTATGATTTGAAAGTGTGCTGGAACCCTGCTAACCAGGCCCCAGCACCAGTGTTCTTTCCCCAAACTGTACCTTTGTCTCCACAATTGGCACAACCCTGGCACTCAGGTAAGTCCCTTGTAACTGGTACCCCTGGTACCAAGGGCCCTGATGCAAGGGAAGGTCTCTAAGGGCTGCAGCATGTCTTATGCCACCCTCGGAACCCCTCAATCAGCACATGCACACTGCCTCACAGCTTGTGTGTGCTGGTGGGGAGAAAATGACTAAGTCGACATGGCACTCCCCTCAGAGTGCCATGCCAACCTCACACTGCCTGTGGCATAGATAAGTCACCCCTCTAGCAGGCCTTACAGCCCTAAGGCAGGGTGCAATATACCACAGCTGAGGGCATATATGCATGAGCACTATGCCCCTACAGTGTCTAAGCAAAACCTTAGACATTGTAAGTGCAGGGTAGCCATAAGAGTATATGGTCTGGGAGTTTGTCAAACACGAACTCCACAGTTCCATAATGGCTACACTGAAAACTGGGAAGTTTGGTATCAAACTTCTCAGCACAATAAATGCACACTGATGCCAGTGTGCAATTTATTTTAACATACACCGAGAGGGCATCTTAGAGATGCCTCCTGAATACCTATGCGACTTCTAGTGTAGGCTGAACTGTTTCTGCCAGCCTGCCACACACCAGACATGTTGCTGGCCACATGGGGAGAGTGCCTTTGTCACTCCGTGGCCAGGAACAAAGCCTGTACTGGGTGGAGGTGCTTCTCACCTCCCCCTGCAGGAACTGTAACACCTGGCGGTGAGCCTCAAAGGCTCACCCCTTTTGTAACAGCGCCCCAGGGCATCCCAGCTAGTGGAGATGCCCGCCCCTCCGGCCACTGCCCCCACTTTTGGCGGCAAGGCTGGAGGAGATATTGAGAAAAACAAGGAGGAGTCACCCACCAGTCAGGACAGCCCCGAAAGTGTCCTGAGCTGAGGTGACCCCTGCCTTGAGAAATCCTCCATCTTGAGTTTGGAGGATTCCCCCAATAGGATTAGAGATAGGCCCCCCTCCCCAAAGGGAAGAGGCACAAAGAGGGTGTAGCCACCCTCAAGGAAAATAGCCATTGGCTAATGCCCTCCCAGACCTAATAACACTCCTAAATTCAGTATTTAGAGGCTCCCCAGATCCCAGAAAATCAGATTCCTTCAATCTGAAGAAACAAAAAGGACTCCTGACCTACAAGCCTGCAGAGAAGGAGGAAGATGACAACGTCTTTGCCCCAGCCCTACCGGCCTGTCTCCAACTTCGAAAACCTGCTCCAGCAATGCATTCGACAGGGACCAGCGACCTCTGAAGCCTCAGAGGACTGCCCTGGACTAAAGGACCAAGAAACTCCAGTGAACAGCGGCCCTGTTCAAAACCAGCTACTCCTTTGCAATAAAGAAGCAATTTTCAAAGATTGCACGTTTTCAACCGGAAGTGTGAGACTTCACACTCTGCACCCGATGCCCCCAGCTTGAGATCCAGAGAATAAACACCTCAGGGAGGACTCCCCGGCGACTGCAAGCCCGTGAGTAACCAGAGACGACCCCCCTGACCCCCCGACATTGACGCCTGCAGAGAGAATCCAGAGGCTCCCCCTGACAGCGACTCATTTATTGCCTGTGTGTGTACAACAAATGCTTAACACTACCCTCTGATAAGCCTACTGCTCGATCACACTACCACAAAATAGAGCATTAGAATTATCTAATTTTGCCACTATCTTACCTCTAAGGGGAACCCTTGGACTCTGTGCACACTATTTCTTACTTTGAAATAGTATATACAGAGCCAACTTCCTACACATGGATTTCAACATAATGGCGGACTAATGAACTACAGTTGATACTATGCAATTTCATATTAAATTTTGTTGAAGAGCCCTTTAAAGGCCTCCTAGCAGAGTTATTAACAGATTGGAGACAGAAGTCACAACGGCTGCATTTGACTTCAGCATTACAGTCTTTACTGAAGGCCAGAGTGTGGGAGCAAGCCTTCTCACAAAAATGTCTGAGTTTTGTAGCAGAATAGGTTACCTTAAACATTTTCTGAGATGCAGGGATTCGGGCCCTGGTGCCATCCGGGTGCAGATGGGCTTGCCGTTGGCCTAGCAGTGACGCGCCAGCTGCGTTTCCACACATCAGCCATCTTTTTAAGATTGACCAGGCAAATTGACAAACACCAAAAATGGCAGCCCCTAGGGTGCCAACTCTCTCTTTGGTGGCTAAAGCAAAATGGCCAATGAGGGAAGCAAAAAGAAAATATCACATGCACAAGCTGCCACAAGCATAGCCCCACCTTCCCCCAAAGATCAAATTCAAACAGCAGCAGTTTTAAGATTAAAATTAAAATGGCAGCAGTTTAAGAAATAAAATAGGATAAACACCTAAAATACAATTAGAAACATGTGCATGTCCATGTAAAGAAGCGGTGCAATTCAACTGTTTTGTCTCTCCATGAGCTACAGTTTACTGCCAGATGGGAATGCTAACCTTTCTGTCTGCAATCTCCTGCCCACACCACTCACTTCCTTGGCATTGAAAAAGGACAAAAAAGAGCTGGGCTTACATTGGCATATACTGCACATTACACATACTTTCTGCCTCAATCTGCATGTTTATACCATAGGTTTTGCTGTATGTGCACACTCACTAGCCTGTTCTTCAGATCTATCCTTGTCAGAAACCATTCCTCTACCAGCAACAGACATTCCTTTTTAAAGCTAGGAATTAAGTAGGCTAACTTTCTGTCCATATGGATGTCAAGCTCTTCCTACCTCGGCTCTCTGTCTGGAATGACTTTTTGTTTTCCTTAAAGTTCCTCCTGGTTCAATAATTGTACTGGTCCTTCTATGCACTCCTCTAACTCAGCAACATGCACCACAAAGTCCCTGTCATGTTACCACCACGCAGTACGCAGCCTTGCATGGTGTAGGAGCACAACTGCTGAAGTCTAAAAACAGGCCTTTAAAGTTTGGAGGAGTAGGGGACTTTAGCCAAAAAGTTGTGGATGTTCCATCCACCGTACTTAAAGTGCAAATGATAAACATTTTTGGCTCATGTCCCATATCCGCCTCTCAGTAAGATCTGCAGTATTTTCTCTTCCAAGAGGCACTTAAAATACAACCACCACCAGACTCTGGGAGAATGTGCCAATGATGTCTTGCATTTGGAGTGTTAAATGACAAGGACAATTTTCAGCTGGAGGTCTGCACGCTTCAATCCTCCAGTTTGGCTCTTTGCCGCACCCCCAAAACTGGATTGTTCATAAAGAGTTAAGGCTGTCATTAACAGCATGTCCATTTTTAGTGCCACCCCTAATATCTGTTCCTAATAACATTGTCAATTACCAACAATGTAGGTGTTCCTGGGTTATAGTGAATATACAGCCTTTGTTAAGATGATACCATCGATTTATAGCCGTATACATTTTCATAACACTCATTTTTTCTTACAAATATGTCATGGTGAATATTCGAAATTAAGGTTGTGTGACTCGAGATGATTTGTTCAGTTTTGTTCAGCTACTTGTTATTTAATACACACACTGCCCTGTCCATTTGGCCCACACCGTTAAGCCACTAGAGAGGTTTATTTCAACCGCCTCAGTTACAGCAAACAGAATGTAAACTTGACTGCCCAATTTCAGAGTATAAACCAATTCAATAGAACTGAATGACGGTGGTACCTCTGAGTATCTAGCTCAAGAATATTGACAGAGTATTGAGGGACAAAATATCAAAAGATAAGTGTATATAGATAAGTATAGGTTTACTATTCCTACCTGCACATCTACGTACCAGTAAGTTATACATCACCAATGTACGTGTATGTGGAGTTAGGGAGTTAGGTATAGAAAAACTCAACTTATTTACCTTTTGTTGTTTTGGATTAGATATTGTCTCCTAGATATTTCCATACTTCGATATTCTGGATTTAATATTTAGGGTGCACACCCTGACTGATCAATCATTTGCACTGAAATCACTGTTTAGTCCTGTTTGACCTTACATGATGCGCACACATAATGTTAAAAAAATACAAGACAAAGCATATATTGTGCACAAGTTCCTTGTTGGTAGCCAAGAAGGTAATGATGGAAGATCAGATGGTTTTTTTGACTGTCTTACCTGGTAAAGTAGTAAGTCACTACAGCTCCAGCAATCGTCATCTGCTGGCAGGCCAGAATGAATTCGCTGATCCAAACAAGACCCACCAAGTGGTACCACCACATGTACTGCAGTGGACCTGCCACCTTGAACTCCACATAGCCTTGATCATTCCTCACAGGGTCACCTGTAGAAGATCAGTCATTCTCGGATTAAGATTAACAGAGGCATAGAAAATAATAGGCATAAACACAAGGCTTTTTCCCACAGTGAGCACTTTAAAAGGCTGAACTTTACAGCTGGAAATTCATGGAATACGTTTCACTTGGTTATGCAACACAGTCTCCAATTTCAACATGTTTGTTCATACAACTAGCTGCAATGGATATGGACCGAACCAATGTCAACAGGCCAGGAAGACTATGCAATTAGCACTATGACCAATCTGCATAAAAATATATCCAAAGCTTATCACCAATCCACATTTGCCAAGACCTAGAGTATCTAGTTTTATTCCAGATGACACCATTATCAGATCTAAATATTGTAAAGAAAAGCCAAAATAATTAGTAAATGTCATCATCACTATGTGCCAAAGAACTCACTTTAGGATGCTGTGTGAAACAGTTTAAACATGATCTTCAAATACAATTAATACTATGAATGTCAATAGCGTAATCAACTCAATGCTTCTGACTTTTTAAACATAAAAACTGCTGTTCACATTAGAAGAGATTGTAAAACCGCATGGTATGCATCTCTAACACGTCTCAGAGGAAAGGACTGGGTTTATCCAGTCTTGAGGTATTTGGCGAAGATGTCCTGGGTGAGGGACGAAACACCAGTGACTCTCAGTGGTTACAACATTCTGGCATGCTCACCATTTACCGCAGGGTATCATGGTGCTAAAACGTTTAAACATCCCTCTCATTGCTTGAAAACAATGATTTGATTTTTAAACTTGCCTGTAACAGTTCCTTATGGAAATAACTACATTCATTTTTTAGTTTTGTCCAAAATAACTGATAACTGGAATATTGCACTGTGCCAGTATTAAAAGTTCAATGTTGCAGACAGCCTAGACCAGTGGTTCTCAACCTACCTGTGGTATAAGGACCCCTGAGCGTCTGCGAGGCATACTCACGGGGTCCACGACTGTTACAAAATTAAATGATATTAAGATTAATAGAATAGAATTAATAAAGTATATACAAATAAAGAAACAAAATTGAAAATGTGAAAGGTTTTCTATATCTTATTGTGAATAAAACAAAATATTTAAATATTTGAGCATTTGTTTAGTGTATACTTGTTTTTTGTATTTTTGTGTACTGTTCTGAAGTTTAAATAGAAAATGCTAATGCCGGTTGTGCCTAGGTGCCAATAATGACTCAGTGGGTGTCCCCAAATGTCAGTAGTGATTGAATAGTGGTCCACTGAACTCAAAAGGTTAAGAACCGCTGGCCTAGACTAACGCTACATTTGGTTGAGAAACTGCTAGCTCAAATTGGGAGTTAAAACTAAACTGTATAGTAAGAGATATGATACGTACCCCGTACGCATCTGTAAGTGGCATGTAGTCCTGCAGATTCTAATGCCCTCCATTTTCCTGCCATCTAGTGTTGGGGTTGGACATGTGCAACTTGTTTTTCTTTGAAGATTGTTTTTGCGTCACTAGGTACAGTTTCTTCTCTTGTAACTATGCAAAAAGAGAAAGAGAGAAGAACATCTGCAACATCCAGAGGCTTCCAGGAGGAGGGTGGGCAAATGTGAATCTACAGCAGTAAATGCCACAAACAGATGCTACAGGATATGTATCGTAGCATGTGTAGCTATAGATACACAAGCTCTGCTTTGCATAGACTGTAAAGTAATACTCCCCCCTAAGTGGTGGGTTGCGTGAGGGTGTGGCAGAGGACTGGGAAAGAGTATAAAATACAGCTTGGCCAACGTTGGCGTGCCAAGACTTCCACACAGTAGCCTCTGATAAACATGTTTGGAGTGGGCGAAGTAGTTCCTTTACAAATTTCAGCTATGAGGATGTTGGCAGGGAAGGCTATAGAGACCCCCTTCTTGCAGGTGGAGTAGGGCCTGGGTGGGTAGGTAGATGCTTTTTGCGTAGCAAGTTTGAATGCACTTGACAAGCCATTTGGCTGTGGCCACTTTAGAAAGAACGTAGCTTTTATGGGGTTAAGTGAAAGCAACAAAGAGCTGCTAAGTTTTACGAAAGAGCCCGGTCCTGTCAGTACGTTAAGCGGGCGGGAGGGCCTGCTTAACATCCAGGTGTATGAAAGGCCCTCTCTGGCACACACTACTGGAAGAAAATTGGTAGTTCAATGGTTTGATTAAGGTGGAAAGGGGATACCAGGGTTGCTGAAAGTTTGCATTAGTTGTAAGGACGACTATTGTTGTGGACTTGAAAGAAGGGCTCCACTAAGGTAAGAGCTTGGATCTCGTTCACATGCCTCAAACATGTGACAGCAATGAGGAAGAGAAGCTTCCAAGAGATGACCTGAGGGGGTGTAAGGGAGGGGTTCAAATTGAGGGACTGTGAGTTGAGTTAGGACTACACGGAGGTTCTAAACAGGGGCTGGAGGCACCCTGGGCAGGTTAACCCATTTGAGTACTTTCATGAAAGCTTTGATGACGGGGACTCTAAATAAGGAAGAGTGATCCCTGATTTGTAAGTAAGCTGCAACTGCAGCCAGGTAAAAATGAATGAAAGTGTAGGCAAGGTCTGAAAGCTGAAGATGAAGAAGGTAACCTACTTTGTCATGGACAGACAATGTGTTTTGCAAAACAGTAATAGCAAACCTTTCTCATTAGGCCGCATAACAGGGCTGATTCAGGTCACAGGAAGATTCAGGTACCAGGCTCTAGGACCTCAGGAGCCAAATTGAGCTTCCTGGGGTTCAGATGCCACATGGCGTCTTGGTTCTAAGTGAGATCTGGCAATTTGGGCAGTTTCTTGTGGGTAACTATAGACACGCCTACAAGAGCTCTGAGCCAGGGTTTTCAGGCCCAAGTGGGAGCCACCAGGAAGAGCGTGAGGTGCATTTGCATAAGCTTCCAAACCACACCCCTAAAGAGTGGGACAGGTGGAAAAGAGTAGGCAAATATCCCTCCCAGTTCACCGCAGTGCACTGCCCATGGACTGTGGCTGAATCCGGAGGAGAAGTTTTGGCATTTAAGTGATTGTGGATAGGTCTATATTGGGAAACCCCCAACAATGGAAGTATGGGAGTAGGAACTGAGGGCAGAGTTAACACTCATGGTCTTGTTAGCACATACTGCTTAGCAGGGCTGCAATGTCGTTCACCTCCTGCTATGCACTCCTCTAGAAAATGTGTCTTGTGGTGAAGTGCCCAACGCTCAATGTTCTGCGCTGGCACTGACAGCTGTGGAGAGAGTGTGCTTCTCTGTTTCTGAAGGAAAAACTTTGATGCCATGCCTGGTTTGATGAAGACAACTTTGTGTTGGACCTGGCCTTGAGTGCTAGGTGGATGGGCAGCCACTCCAAGTACTTGATGTGGAAAGCAAGTTGATGAGGTGCCAACATGCCCATATGGAGAGTCATATGATGGAGATGTGCCCTCATCCTGTGAAGCCAGAGAAACATGAACCAAGGGTGGCTTCTCAGAAGGACACTGTCTTGATGCCTATAAGCCACAGTATCAGTAGTGTCAAGGCCTCCCAGACAGTGGTGTTTGATATTATTTTGCCCTCTGAAAAGCAAATGTCTGTATTTCACTAGGAGGTGCTGGAAAAGTTCCTCCAACTTGTCCCAGTAAGCCATATCATAGCAAGAGAGCAAGCTGATTAAATTTAGCAATTTTCCATTGCATGGATGATTGCGCAGCAACTCCTGCCTGCTACATCAATTTTCTTGTTCTCTATCTGTCAGAGGGGCCGGCAAACGTGGTAACGCTTTGTCTCTAGTGTTCAAAGAAACATACACACACTTACGTAGGGGTCTTTTCTTGGAATATCAGCTATATTATTAAAAAACTACTCTGACCCATGTACGTTAGAGGGAGATTCCAGCCAGATGACCACAACTGTATGCTGAGTGCTTTGCTGCAGCTGCTTATGTAGACTACAGGCCTCTTGCTCAGGTATGAGGGATGATTTCTTCCCCGGGAACCAGAAGGGCAGAATTAGACCTTAACATGCTGTGCTATAACATAGCCTAGGTAAGAGCTATTTTTAACGATTCTAGTGATAATATGGTAGCGTTATTTTTATGTTTCACTCTCCTTGACACAATTTTAATCCTGTCATGCTTCATCGTCCTAGTTATTGCAGTACATGCTTTATTATCTAAGATGCAGTTACTTCAATATAACCTTACTGAATTCTATTCTGCCTCTGATTATCCTTGTGTATGTGAGACTAATGTAACTGAGAGAAATGGATGAGCTCTGAGTGACCACGATTTCCCTGAGGAGTCTACTGTGTCATGTGCTCAGTTGCCCAATCATCCCTGCTCTACGGTAGAGATGAGGCACTGCCAGGAAGCCGGAGCAAAACCCAGATTAGGCCGACAGGTGTCACCTGTAGTGAGTTCAGACTCAGTCCCACACAGTGCAAGTGATTCTGCCACCCAAATCCAGTAGTCTCATTAGAATAATGAGAGCCTACCCGACAGCGGCACTGGAGGCAGAGGGGGAGAAGATGGAGGAGGAAGAGGAGGGGGTGGAGGAAGAGGAGAAGAAACAGTGAGGGGATGAACTGGATTCAGGCTAGTGCGCATGTCCTGATGTCTCCTGTAACTGAAAGGAGGTGGAGGATCCAAGGGAAGCTGTTCCTCAAAGGTCAGTTTCCTTTTTCTTGAAAGAGCCACTTGCACCTTGGGTGGCAGCTTTGACAAGATCTTTCAAATCTGTGGGTGTATAAAGAGTCTCTTTTGACATGCATCAAGCTCTTACTGGAGACACTCATGGATCAGCAGCTCCACAGCCTTGAAACCTGTGGGTTTTGGCACCAAAGGCCTCGACTTTGAAGGAGTTTTCTGACTTGGCACCAGATGGTGCTTTGGAACTGAACGGATTTTCAATGCTGATTTGAGTGCCAGCATCAATGGAGCTGTTGGCATTGAAGGAGACAGAGGCTTTAAAGGTGGCTTTGGCACCGGTGTATAGCTCGTTCCCAGCACTGAGGCTTTTTGTTGGTGCCAAATATGGCCTGCAAACAGTGCTGGACTGGAAGCCTGTTGAGTGGCCGTGAAGCAGAATGTGAGGCAGGCTCAACACAACATGCAGCCTTGTTGTAATCAGGGGAAAGACAGAATTTTAAGACCTGATGGTAGTTGGTCCAAGGGAACGTGGAGTGACACTGGGAGCAGTATTGAAGGGGGACCAGCACAATCCAAACAGTGTAAATATTTGCGATGCCAACGGGACAGAATAGGTTAAAGCTGTCAGATGACAAACACCACAGGCTCTGATCGGGAGCTCAATCAATAACACGTCTGAACCAGATGGCCAAAAATAAAAGACATTCCAACAATTGAGCTGATGCCCATGTACATTACCAGCCAGAGGAGGAATCACTACACCTTGTGACACTAAGAATGTCTTTAAAGAAAATCAATTTGCACATGCCGGTGCCAAACACTACATGGCAGGAGTATGCAGAGCATTTGATTCTACAGCTACACATTCCACAAACACACATGTTCTTACAGTAATTCTTTTTAAATACATATAGTGTTTATATTCCCAAGATAACATGTTTTTATAAACATTTTCTTTATACTACAGCCTATGCCATTTCTGTGCATGGTACCAAAGAGGGTTTATGGTAACAAACTTAATTGAATTCAATTAATCAACTTCAAAGTTGGCCTTTCTAGCTTTCAAAATTGTAACTGGCCACCTCATACATCTGCAGCACATTCTGAGGAAAACAAGTGATTGGTGGATTGCTGGTCAGCCACTTGTAATTACTCTGTGCTGTAATCCAGTTCACTATTTTATTTGCCCATCATGCCATGTTTGACAAGAGCCAGCCATATGCACATTAGCCTAGGCCCTGCTCCAATAGGACAGTTCAGTTAAACTGCCGGGCCTGGTGTTTAATAAACAAGAATGTATACAAGGTCAGACAGGTCTTGGCCTATCATGGCCTCAGTGGATTCTAGCTGGAGTTCCATGGTACCGTGGCATAAGATCAGGCATGGCAGTTTTGGCTGGACTGTTCCTACCGGGACAGGTCCTAGACTGATTTGCTTATGGCAGGTCTCTATCTAGAGTGGCACAGTAAAAGAAAATGATGAATTGTAATGTGGGCCCAAACGATCACAACTGACAGATTAATTCATGCATTTTATCCCTCACCCTGTTGCAGTTAACTGCCCAAAGAGGGACCGGTATGCCCAGACATAGATCCCATGCTCACTATGCCACAGGACTCAAGCTATACCTTCATGACAAGGCTCAGGGATACCAAAATTAACATGGGGTTGCTTGTGTTCCTGTCTGGAGGGGACCTAGCCTGGCAGGTCAGGGTGGAAATTTCCAATTAGATGAAGACAAAGCATAATTTGATTATGGCAAGTCTCTCTACAGTAGTATAATGGGTAAGAACAATGGATTTTAATGTGGCCCAAGCGATTGTCAGTGACCGAGATTATTTCAAACAATCCATCCATCACCTTGTTGTCTGTTACAGCAAACAATGCATTTTTTAAGCCATCATTTGTATTATCTAGTAATCCCTCAGGAATGCCAAGAGACACTGCAAACAGCTGAAACAAAAAGTGGCATCCTCTCAGAAGCCCACGACCGGAGCACCTACAAGAACTCTCTCTGATCCTATCATTGCGAACTGAAGGAAGCAAGGAAGAGGGCCCTGTCACAGAGAATCAGAGCATGCACCAACATATCTAAACAACTTCATTTTTGTCAAGGAATTCACCCACTGCGCAGCCACATGCAACTCCATCATCCTGTCGCAGGACCTCTGCAACTAACTCTCAGACTTTTTCAACAACAAAATATCCAACATCTATAAGAATTTCGATCCTCCTCCACTTCCCACGACCCTTCCAGATTCTCCAGCCCTCACAGCAGTAGCCCCTATACTCTCCAACTAGACCCTGATGGCCACTGAAGAAATCTCAGCAATTATGGCATCCACCCACTCTGCGCTCCTATGGATCCTTGCCATCACAGCCTCTTCAACCTCAGCAGCCCCATGATAATCTTGGTACTCCAAACCACTGTCAACACATTCATCACCACTGCCACATTTCCGGATGCGTGGCAACACACAGATGTCACCCCTCTCCTCAAGAAACCATCTGCAGACCCGTAAGTCCTCAGCAACTATCCACCCATCTCACTGCTCCCAATCCCTGGAAAAATCATGGAAAAAGCAAACAACAGCAGATCTCCTTCTACATTGAACAACACAAACTCAACATGAGCTCCTGGACCAAATCATAATCAGCATTTTGCATCAATCATAGCACCGAGATGGATGCCCCTAGTCACAGCAACAGATGACATTAGAGCTATCCTGAACAGAGGACTCTTGGCAGCCCTAATTCTTCTCGACCTCTCCCCTGCCTTTGACACAGTCACGACCACACAATCATCACCAGACTCTACAATGCAGGAATTCCAGGGCTAGCCCTCCAATGGTTTTGCTCTTTCCTGACCAGAAGAAAGTAATGGGTTGGGCTGCAGCCCATTCTTTCAAACCCAAAGACGTCATCAGCGTAGACCCTTAGGTGTCATCCCTCAGCCCCACCCTCTTCCACATTTGTCCGGCTCAGCTTGCAAAGATCACCTGTTCCTATGCATTCAGCATCAGCTCGTATGCTGATGGCACTCAACTTATACCGTCTCTCTAAGAAGACCCCAACAACAAACAGAAAATTTCAAAAGCTGCATGATGGAAGTGGCCACATGAATGCGCACCTAGTGCCTATAACTCAATGTTGAGAAAGTGGAAGTCCTCATCTTTGGATCCAACAACTTGCTATGGGACGACACCTAATGGCCCACTGAACTGGAACCCTTCTGGTCACCCACCAATCAGGCATGAAACCTGGGCACAAAAACTCTCCACGAGACCCCAAATGCATCACATCCGCCTACTTCAACATCCTCCACATGCTCAGAAAGATCTCCAAATGACTTTCCTGGACACCAGAAAGACAGTCACCCAGGCAATGACAATGAGCAGACTAGACTGCTGCAACACCATCTACTACTGAATATCCGTCCACCTCACACACAAGCACCAACCCATCCAATATGCTGCAGTAAAACTGAGTCTCAGCCTTCCCCGCCACACCCACATTGTGCCTCCCCTCCAAAACTCCACTGGCTCCCCATACAAGAACGCTGACAGTTCAAGATCCTCACAGTGGTAAGACACTGTGAAAGTAACACGGTTTGGATCTTTCTTTGCAGTTGTCAACCAATACATGATACATAAAACAGAGAAGTGTTAGATGGTTACCCCTGCACTCCATTTGCTATTTAATTCAATAGACAATGGAAGTACTCTAGGACTGGCAATTCTTGTTGCAAGTATGGACGATTTCATGTTTGGTAGCAGTGGATAAATTAATACCTCAGGAGGACATAATTCACTCTGTGTCAGGGTGGTTTTAGAAAATCAGTTTGTACCTGCAGTTCCCAGGAGAAGCAGCACCATGATCCAGTACACCCAAAAGAGAATCAGGGCCAAAAAAGTCCAAAAGGGCTGGAAGACGAGAAGTGGAAGATGGATGAAGACCTTCCCTGCCACATGAAACAAGGCAATCGTGAGGGCCACTCGTTTGCGCATCACTAACATAATCAACAAAAGAATAACCTGAAAGATGGAACAAAAAGAGCAAAATTAAAATTATAGTACTTTTTTGTATTTAATTTGCTGTTAACAACAAAGTGACAACTTACATGTATAACTGGCGATGAGCCAAAATGCCCATCCTATTTTGCCTCTTCGGAATAAGGTCTTCAGTGGAATAAGTAATGCTGAATGATCCTTTGAGCAGGAATACTGCTAAATGGTTCATAAATCTAGGGGTGACTTTAGGGCCCGATTGGGACCTTGGCAGAAGAGTTACTCCGTGAGAATGGTGATGGATATCCTGTCCTCCTAAATATAATCCCACAGGATATAATGGGACTTATATTTTGGCGGATGGGATATCTGTCACTATTGTGATGGTTTAACTTGTCTGGCAATACCTCAATCGGGCTCATAATGTTGAAGCTATTTTCCTGAATCTAAATATATAAAAATGTTACTGAGACTATCCACACCAAGAAGTGCCTGACACTCATATGTCACTATAATTTTTAGTAGCCTTAAAAAAAATGTGCCAGAACCTATAAGACACCAAAAATAATGAAACAACTTGCCTAAGGAAGCGCAAGCTTAAAATACCCACAAAAAAATGCATAAAAAGCATCATAAAGACATTAGTAGTCAGCCTGAATAATCACTTTAAATTCTGAAAGGCAAGTTGTGTTAATTTCATAAAAATTTAAAATCAGATGTGTCCGCTGTGGCTGAGCATATTGTATTGCACCAGTAGTATGTTTGGCCACATCCATAAAAGCAAACAATTCAACTTTGGTAACGTTCTTTCTGATTTATTTGACTTCTTGTGTTTTTCTTTGTATGCCAGATGCCAAACTGAATCCAAATTAGTTCCCACGATAAGAAGTCACCGACATTACTGGTACTGAACTACGACACATGAAGTGATGTCAGAGACCTACCTAATTCACTGAGAGTCATTGATGTTATATCTGCCCCAATTTGTACATGCTCCATAGAGGTTAACGGTACAGAGGGTAGACTCAAAGTACAATAAAGAAAAATAAAGCAAGAAGAGTTCAACAGGCATCCTCAGGAG
This sequence comes from Pleurodeles waltl, assembly GCF_031143425.1. Classification (NCBI taxonomy): domain Eukaryota; kingdom Metazoa; phylum Chordata; class Amphibia; order Caudata; family Salamandridae; genus Pleurodeles; species Pleurodeles waltl. The sequence continues at coordinate 360,615,138 of NC_090437.1, read as the reverse complement.
GGGCAACAGGAGGGCAAATAATGGATCTGCAGGACTCATCCTGTCCATCAGGAAGAATGTTACCAAAAGTAAGCAACTTGTGTTTTCTAATGAATATTATCTCTGACAGATTCTGCAAATGATTCCACCCCCCCCCCCCAAACTAGGCATGCATAAGATCTTATTTAGTTCACTAAACCTTGAATCACTGGGCTCCTGCACTTTGTTCAACTCATTCAGACAATTGTGTTCAACAAAAGAATGCATAGGCCCAAGTGCTTCCTAACAAGGTATTTTCCTGGCACTCCCCAGTTGTGGTAGATACTTTGCACCTCAAGGGAGTGTATTACTGTACCTCACTAAAACAATTGGAGACAAAAGTTTCTTCTATGGGGCATCTAGTTTTTTGACCTTCCTGTCAGAAGAAGCATTTAGTAAAGTATTTTGCTTTATTTCTGCATATGATGCATGTATGTCCAAGCTTTCTGGAGATGGAAGTAAGGACGTAACAGATGGGACTGATTGATTTGTGCAATACTTTCCTAATATCTTTTGTGACACCGCAGGAGTGAACAGAGGTGTGTCCCAAGCCTCTGTAATGTAAGTGAACAAGGTCTCCCTGAAAGGGATAATGGTCCCACAGATTTGCTTGTCCACCAGAACTGCTGTAAGCAGAGAGGATTGTTGCTGTTCCTAGGGCCCACAGATCTCCAAGAATTTGGCCACATGCTCAAAGGCAACTGAAAAGTGACCCTTATTCCAGATATTGAATTCTCATACTTGTGCATTTATGGGCTTGTGTCAGTCTGTAGAGGTGGAAGCAAAGCATTCACGCAGCAATGATCATCCTCAACTCGAGGATTTCCACATTTTCAAATTACAACGCCTCTAGAGTCAGATCCAAAAAGGTTGTTCATCCTTGCACGAGACCCCCGCTTTGAAATCAGATTCCTTGAGATGCTCAGACAATCTTTTCATGGAAGAACTTAGAATGAGGATTGTTTTCAGCATTATGACTGACTTTTGTAACACCAGAAAGAGAATGGATGCCACCGCTAAAGCAGCTGATATCAGTATAGAGGTGGAATGAACGAACATGGTAATAGAAGCAAAAGCCATAGCCTTTGAATTTTAAGAGGACATTGCCAGAGTTGGGGCCAAAGTCACTGATGCTGCAGAGGAAAGCAAGGTGTAGTCAGGGTAAAAAAACATCTGTTGGTCTGCAAGAATAGGTTTGGGGTGATTCTGCTGAAATACAGCCATCTTGGCTTTCTAAAATATCTGTGCCTGAGACGTTACAATTAAGAAAAAAAGCATCTATGTCTTTCAACAAGGCATGGACAGGTTTAGCATCCATCAACCTGATGAAGTTGGGGTACATTTGCACCTCCAAATCACAGGTGACACCTTCTGTGAGAGGCTCAAAAATACAGACATACTATTTATGAGTTGAGATTAGGTGTGCAAATCGCTATTAAGTACAAATACATTGTGTGTGTTCAAAATGTGTGAATTTACACTTGCAAAAGGATTTGGCAAGTAAAATACACTACTTTTTGTGTCATTTAATTTGTAAGGAAACCTCCCACGAACAGGCAGTGGGCATTTTAGGCAAGGTATCTCTTGAAAAGAATATAAATTAGTGTTGGTATTTACAAACTATTTGAAAACACATTCCCACCCCAGAGATTTACTCCTGTTGGGGACAGAAGTAAAAGTGTAGCCAAGAATAGCATGCAAAAGAAACACACAAAATTGGTGGGGATGCACGGTAAGAGAGAAAATAAAATAGGCAAAGTGCAAATTAAACTTGCTATAGTTGTTAAAGTGTTTATGTATGCTCACACAGGTACCTACCCCTGAAAAGCCTTTAATGTTGCTGCTTCACGCAAGTATTCCGAGAATTGTTTGAAAATTAAAATAAAATATCACTCCAAATGAAGGGGTAAACCTACAGCACTAAATTTACAACTTTGCAAGTAATAAACTGAACTGTATGTTTTAAGTGTTATTCTGGAGGCTATATATATGGAAAATGTCACTTACACCCAGTGTACATCTGCATGTGGCATGTAGGGCTGCAGATTCACATGCTATGCATAGCTCTCCCGACATCTAGTGTTGGGCGCGGAGTGTTACAAGTTGTTTTTCTTTGAAGAAGTCTTTTCGGAGTCATGGGATCGAACGGCGACTCCTCTCGGTTACAGTGCGCATGGGCATCGATTCCATTGTTAGATTGTTTTCCCACAAAGGGTGAAGGAAGGAGTGATAGAGTATAAGAATATAGAGATGTCCATGCAAATGTAAATGTATGTACATATGTACAAATGTTAAACTTGAATGACTACAGGCTTCCAGGGAGGAAGGAGGGTGCATGTGAATCTGCAGCACTACATGCCATGAACAGATGTACGCTGGGTAAGTGACATTTTCCGTTCAATGGCATGTGTAACTGCAGATACACATGCTATGCATAGACTACAAAGCAGTTAGTCCTCCCAAAAAATAGCGGTGGCTAGCCTGTAGGAGTTGAAGTTGTTTGAAATAGTTTTCTTAGGACAGCCTGGCCTACAGTAGCTTGTTGCTGTCAGAAAACATCAACACAATAGTGTTTTGTAAATGTATGAGGAGTTGACCATGTGGCCGCTTTAGATATATCAAACATTGGTATGTTTCCTAAAAATGCCACTGACACACCTTTCTTTCTTGTAGAATGTGCTCTAGGAGTGATTAAAAGTTGTCTCTTTGCTTTGATGAAGCATCTTTGTATGCATCTAACAAATCATCTTGCTAAGCCTTGTTTAGATATAGGATTACCTTTATTTGGTTGTTGAAAAGCAAAGAAAAGTTCTTTTGTTTTCCTAAAATCTTTAGTTCCGTCTATGTAGTACATAAGAGCTCTTTTGAGATCTAGAGTACGAAGAGCTCTTTCTGCCACAGAGTCTGGCTGTGGAAAGAAGACTGGCAATTCCACGGTTTGGTTGATGTGAAAAGGAGATACTACTTTTAGTAGAAATTTTGGATCTGTCCTAAGTACAACTTTATGTTTGTGTACTTGGAAGAAAGGTTCCTCAAGAGTGAATGCCTGTATTTCACTAACTCTTCGTAAAGAAGTAATAGCTACAAGGAAGGCAACTTTCCATGTTAAAAATTGAATTTGACAAGAATGCATGGGTTTAAAAGGTGGGCCCATGAGTCTGGTAAGTACGATATTTAAATTCCAGGAAGGAACAGGTGGTGCTCTAGGTGGAATAATAAATTGTAATCCTTCCATGAAGGCTTAAATTACAGGAACTCTGAATGGAGAAGTGTGCTGAATAGTTTGTAAATACGCAGATATTGCAGTAATGAAAATGTCACTTACCCTGTGTACATCTGTTCGTGGCATTAGTCGCTGCAGATTCACATGTTGTGCACAGCCCGCCATCTGGTGTTGGGTCAGAGTGTTACAAGTTGTTTTTCTTCGAAGAAGTCTTTCGAGTCACGAGACCGAGGGACTCCTCCTCTTTGCTTCCATTGCGCATGGGCGTCGACTCCATCTTCGATTGTTTTCCCCGCAGAAGGTGAGGTAGGAGTTGTGTGTGTTAGTAATAGTGCCCATGCAATGGAGTGAATAAGTATGTACTTATTAAGGTTTAAATAATATATTTACAAATGTACAAAGTTGAAGCTAACTTCCAAACGGCTACAGGCTCCCGGGGAGGTGGGTGGGCACATGTGAATCTGCAGCGACTAATGCCACGAACAGATGTACACTGGGTAAGTGACATTTTCAGTTCGATGGCATGTGTAGCTGCAGATACACATGTTGGGCATAGACTAGTAAGCAGTTATCTCCCCAAAAGCAGTGGCTCAGCCTGTAGGAGTGGAAGTAGTTTGAAATAAAGTTCTTAGTACGGCTTGACCTACTGTGGCTTGTTGTGCGGACAGCACGTCTACACAGTAGTGCTTAGTAAATGTGTGAGGCGTAGACCATGTGGCTGCCTTACATATCTCGTGCATTGGAATATTCCCTAGGAAGGCCATGCTAGCGCCTTTCTTTCGGGTTGAGTGTGCCCTTGGTGTAATGGGCAACTCCCTTGTTGCTTTAAGGTAGCAGATTTGGATGCACTTAACTATCCATCTGGCTATACCCTGTTTTGATATTGGGTTTCCTGTATGAGGTTTTTGGAATGCAATAAACAGTTGTTTAGTTTTTCTGATGTCTTTTGTTCTGTCAATGTAGTACATTAGTGCTCTTCTGATGTCTAATGTATGTAGTGCCCTCTCAGCTACAGAATCTGGCTGTGGGAAGAACACTGGTAGTTCTACCGTTTGATTTAGGTGGAACGGTGAAATAACCTTTGGTAAAAATTTAGGGTTGGTCCTTAGGACTACCTTATTTTTGTGTATTTGGATAAAAGGTTCCTGTATTGTAAACGCCTGAATTTCACTTACTCTTCTTAGAGATGTGATGGCGATGAGAAATGCAACTTTCCAGGTTAGGAATTGTATTTCGCAAGAATGCATGGGTTCAAAAGGTGGACCCATGAGTCTTGTTAAGACGATGTTGAGGTTCCATGAAGGAACGGGTGGTGTCCTTGGTGGTATAATTCTTTTGAGGCCTTCCATAAATGCTTTAATGACAGGTATCCTAAATAGTGAAGTTGAATGGGTAATATGCAGGTATGCAGATATTGCTGCGAGGTGTATTTTTATGGAAGAGAAGGCCAGGTTCGATTTTTGTAAGTGTAGTAAGTAACCCACTACATCCTTTGGAGATGCGTGTAATGGTTGAATTTGATTATGATGGCAGTAGCAAACAAACCTTTTCCATTTGCTTGCATAGCAGTGTCTAGTGGATGGTCTTCTAGCTTGCTTTATGACTTCCATACATTCTTGGGTAAGGTTTAAGTGTCCGAATTCTAGGATTTCAGGAGCCAGATTGCTAGATTCAGCGATGCTGGATTTGGATGCCTGATCTGTTGTTTGTGTTGTGTTAACAGATCTGGCCTGTTGGGCAACTTGACGTGGGGTACTACTGATAGGTCTAGCAGTGTTGTGTACCAAGGTTGCCTTGCCCAGGTTGGTGCTATCAGTATGAGTTCGAGTTTGTTTTGACTCAATTTGTTTACTAGATATGGAAGGAGAGGGAGAGGGGAAAAAGCGTACGCAAATATCCCTGACCAGTTCATCCATAGGGCATTGCCTTGAGACTGCCTGTGTGGGTATCTGGATGCGAAGTTTTGGCATTTTGCGTTCTCCTTTGTTGCAAATAAGTCTATTTGAGGTGTTCCCCAAAGTTTGAAGTAAGTGTTTAGAATTTGGGGGTGAATTTCCCATTCGTGGACCTGTTGGTGATCTCGAGAGAGATTGTCTGCAAGTTGATTCTGGATCCCTGGAATAAACTGTGCTATTAGGCGAATGTGGTTGTGAATTGCCCATTGCCATATTTTTTGTGCCAGAAGGCACAGCTGTGTCGAGTGTGTCCCCCCCTGTTTGTTTAGATAATACATTGTTGTCATGTTGTCTGTTTTGACAAGAATGTACTTGTGGGTTATGATAGGTTGGAATGCTTTTAACGCTCGGAAAACTGCTAGCAGTTCGAGGTAATTTATATGCAGCTTTGTTTGATGTACGTCCCATTGTCCTTGGATGCTGTGTTGATTGAGGTGTGCTCCCCACCCTGTCATGGAAGCATCTGTTGTTATCACGTATTGTGGCACTGGGTCTTGGAAAGGCCACCCTTTGTTTAAATTTATACTGTTCCACCATAGAAGCGAGAGGTATGTTTGGCGGTCTATCAACACCAGATCTAGAAGGTGACCCTGTGCTTGTGACCATTGTGATGCTAGGCACTGTTGTAAGGGCCTCATGTGCAGTCTTGCGTTCGGGACAATGGCTATGCATGAGGACATCATGCCTAGGAGTTGTAATGTTATCTTTGCTTGTATTTTTTGTGTTGGATACATGGTTTGTATAACTTTTTGGAAATTTTGAACCCTTTGTGGACTTGGAGTGGCTATTCCCCTTGTTGTGTCTATTGTTGCTCCTAGGTATTGCTGTACTTTGCACGGCAGAATGTGTGATTTTGCATAGTTGACGGAGAAAACGAGTTTGTAGAGGGTTTCTATGACCTGATCTGTGTGGTGTGAACACTTTGTCAGTGAGTTGGTTTTGATTAGCCAATCGTCTAGATACGGGAATACGTGTATTTGCTGCCTTCTGATGTGTGCAGCTACTACTGACAGGCATTTTGTAAAGACTCTTGGTGCGGTTGTTATACCGAACGGCAATACTTTGAATTGGTAATGTATTCCTTTGAATACGAACCTTAGGTATTTCCTGTGCGAGGGATGTACTGGTATGTGGAGATACGCGTCCTTGAGATCTAAGGTTGTCATGTAGTCTTGTTGCTTTAGTAATGGTAACACTTCTTGTAGCGTGACCATGTGAAAGTGTTCTGATTTGATGTAGGTATTTAGTGTTCTGAGGTCTAGGATTGGTCTCAGTGTTTTGTCCTTTTTTGGTATTAGAAAGTACAGTGAGTAAACTCCTGTGTTTATTTGTGTATCTGGTACCAGTTCTATTGCGTTCTTTTGCAGTAATGCTCGAACTTCTATTTCTAGGAGGTCTGAATGCTGTTTTGATATATTCTGTGTTTTTGGTGGTATGTTTGGAGGGATTTGGAGAAATTCTATGCAATAACCATGTTGGATAATTGCTAAGACCCAGGTGTCTGTTGTTATTTCCTCCCAAGATTGGTAATACTGACTTATTCTTCCCCCCACTGGTGTTGTGTGGAGGGGATGAGTGACGTGTGAGTCACTGTTTGGTTGTAGGTGTTTTGGGGCTTTGAAATTTTCCCCTGTTTCTAGGGAATTGTCCTCCTCTGTATTGGCCCCGAAAGCCTCCCCTTTGGTACTGTCCCTGGTAGGTAGACGGTGTTGAATGTGAGGTACTGGCTTGTGTGGCCTGACCCCGAAACCCCCCTCTGAAGCTTGTTTTGCGGAAAGTGCGGAAAGTGCCTCTGCCCTGCGGGGAGTAGAGTGCGCCCATGGCCTTGGCAGTGTCAGTGTCCTTTTTTAGCTTCTCAATTGCCGTGTCCACTTCAGGTCCGAACAATTGTTGCTCATTGAATGGCATATTGAGCACCGCTTGCTGTATCTCCGGTTTAAAGCCCGATGTTCGTAGCCACGCGTGCCTTCTTATGGTTACTGCTGTGTTAATTGTTCTTGCAGCTGTGTCCGCTGCATCCATAGAGGAGCGTATTTGGTTATTGGAGATGTTTTGTCCCTCCTCAACCACCTGTTTCGCTCTTTTTTGTAGATCTTTGGGTAGATGCTCGATGAGGTGTTGCATCTCGTCCCAGTGGGCTCTGTCATATCGCGCTAGGAGCGCTTGAGAGTTAGCGATGCGCCACTGGTTTGCAGCTTGTACTGCGACCCTTTTTCCGGCTGCGTCGAACTTGCGGCTTTCTTTATCTGGGGGTGGTGCATCGCCTGATGTGTGAGAGTTGGCTCTCTTGCGAGCTGCCCCTACTACAACTGAATCTGGTGGCAGTTGTGAGGTGATGAAAGCAGGGTCTGTGGGAGGTGCTTTATATTTCTTTTCCACCCTTGGTGTTATTGCTCTACTCTTGACAGGCTCTTTGAAGATTTCCTTTGCGTGCCTTAGCATTCCTGGGAGCATAGGCAGGCTCTGGTAGGTGCTATGGGTGGAGGAGAGGGTGTTGAAAAGGAAGTCATCCTCGACAGGTTCCGAGTGTAGAGACACGTTATGGAACTCTGCTGCCCTAGCTACCACCTGTGAATACGCTGTGCTGTCCGCTGGTGGTGAGGACTTTGTAGGATACGCCTCCGGACTGTTGTCTGACACTGGGGCGTCGTATAAGTCCCAAGCGTCCTGGTCATCTTGGCTCATGGTGGTGTGAGCCGGTGAGTGTGACGGAGTCTGTGCCGGTGATATGTGAGTTACAGGTGGAGGAGAGGGTGGCGGAGTTACCTTCTTCATCACTTTTGTTTGTGGTGCTTGTTCCTGTGTTTGGAACTCAAGTCTCCTTTTTCTCCTAATAGGGGGAAGGGTGCTGATCTTCCCTGTTCCACTCTGTATAAAGATCCGTTTTTGAGTGTGGTCCACTTCAGTGGATTGTATCTCTTCCTCGAATCTATGTTTCCGCAATTGAGAGGACAGTGATTGCTCCTCTGAATAGGAGCTGGTAGTTGGCTCGGTTGCGGGTCGTTTCGGCACCAAAACTATGTCCTTACTCTTTTTCGGCTCCGAGGCGAATTTTCTCTTTTTCGGAGTCGAAACCTCTCGGCGTCGATCCTCCTCGGTGCCGCTGTCTCTGCGTCGAGCAGCTTCGGCTCCGCTATCTCGGCGTCGATCTTTGTCGGCAGCACTTTCTCGGTCCCGAGATTGCTGCGTGCCTGTGTCTCGACCGAGTCGGACGATCTCGGCACTATTTCGGCCTTTTTCGGTGCCGATGGTCGGTCACCGAGTTTATGGGTTGAGCCATAGCCTGTTGGCAGTGGCGTCCCCTGGGCCTTGTCTGTTTTCTTGTGTGCTGACTTCGACGTCTTACTCACTGTTTCGTGGTCGTCGAATTCCTCTGAGTCCGATTCATGGATCGAGAAGGCTTCCTCTTCTTCTCCTTGTTCCTCGAACTCTCGGTGTCCTGTCGGCGTGGACGCCATCTGTAGTCTTCTGGCTCGCCGGTCACGGAGCGTTTTTCGGGATCGAAACGCACGACAGGCATCACAAGTTTCTTCCCTGTGCTCGGGCGACAGGCACAGGTTACAGACCAAATGTTGGTCTGTATATGGGTATTTGTTGTGGCATTTAGGACAGAATCGGAACGGGGTCCGTTCCATCAGCCTCGATGTTACACGCGGTCGGGCCGACCAGGCCCCGACGGGGGATCGAAACTACCCCGAAGGGCAACGGAGCTCTTCACGATTCGATGTCGATTCTATCTAACCCGATCCCGAACGCAACAATACTGACGTAATTTTCCGATTTTTTTTAACTATCTTTCCGTTCCGAAACCCGGAGCGAAAGGAACACGTCCGAACCCGATGGCGGAAAGAAAACAATCGAAGATGGAGTCGACGCCCATTCGTGACTCGAAAGACTTCTTCGAAGAAAAACAACTTGTAACACTCCGACCCAACACCAGATGGCGGGCTGTGCACAACATGTGTATCTGCAGCTACACATGCCATCGAACAGTGAATTTTGATGGATGAGAAAGCTAAATTTGATTTTTGCAAATGAAGTAAGTAGCATACAATATCTTGTATAGATGCTGTAAGTGGCTCAGGGTTTTTGGATTGACAGTAGAAGACAAAGCTTTTCCATTTGTTAACATAACATTGTCTAGTAATAGGTTTATGTGCCTGCTTAATCACTTCCATACATTCTGATGGAAGTTTTAGGTACCCAAATTCTATGACTTTAGACGCCAAACCGCTAAATTGAAAGCATTGGGGTTTGAGTGCCTGATTTGACCTTTGTTCTGTGTTAACAAATCTGGTCTGTTTGGGAGTTTGGAATGGGGTACTACAGACAGGTCTAGGAGTGTTGTGTACCAATGTTGACGTGACCATGTTGAGGCTATGAGTATCATGGTTAGAGATGTCTTACGTAGTTTGCTGACCAGAAAGGGAGGGAGTGGGAGAGGGGGGAAAAGAATAAACAAATATCCCTGACCAATTGATCCATAGAGCATTGCCTTTCGATAGGGGATGTGGGTGTCTGGATGCAAGGTTTTGTCATTTAGCATTTTCACTTGTTGCGAATAGATCTATATCTGGTGTTCCTCACTTTTGAAAGTACTTTTGAAGTACTTGGGAGTGAATCTCCCATTCGTGAGTTTGTTGGCGATTCCTGCTTAGCAGATCCGCTAACTGATTGTCTATTCCTGGAATGTATTCTGCTAATAGATGAATGTGATTGTGAATTGCCCATTTCCATATTGTCTGGGCTAGCAGAGACAGTTGAGATGAATGTGTCCCGCCTTGTTTTTTGAGGTAATACATGGTGGTCATGTTGTCTGTTTTTATTAAAACAGTGTTCTATTTGAGAAGGGGCTGGAACGCTCTTAGGGCAGGAAACACAGCCAATAATTCTAGGTGGTTTATGTGAAATTGTTTCTGTTTGGGATCCCATTCCCCTTGAGTGGTATGATTCTTGAGATGAGCTCCCCAAACTATCATTGATGCGTCTGTTATTATGGTCTGAGGCACAGGGTCTTGAAATTATCGCCCCTTCATTAGATTGCTGAGATTCCACCACTGAAGCGACATGTGCGTTTGGCGGTACATCAACACTAGATCTCGAAGTTGACCGTGTGCCTGAGACGATTGTTGTGAGAGGCATTGTTGTGAAGGCCTCATGCTTAGTCTTGCATGTGGAACTATGGCTATGCAAGATGCCATCATCCCTAGAATTTTCATGATAAATCTTACAGTGTATTGTTGATTTGGTTGTATATGTGGGATGGGATTCTGGAAAGCCTGTATCCTTTGTGTATTTGGATATGCTAGGGCTTTTTGAGTATTCAAAATAGCACCTAGGTAAGGTTTTAACTGTGCTGGTTGAAAATGTGATTTCTAACAATTTAGTGTGAACCCTAGAGTACGCAGGGTTTCTGTTACAGACTGAGTGTGTTTTTGGCATTGTGTAAAATTGCTTGATTTTATTAGCCAATCGTCTAGATATGGAAAGACGTGAATGTGTTGTCTTCTTAAGTAGGCTGCTACTACTGCTAGACATTTTGTGAACACTCTGAGCGTTTGTTATGCTGAATGGCAAAACTTTGAACTGGTAATGTTTTCCTGCTATGACGAACCTAAGGTATTTTCTGTGAGCTGGGTGGATGGGTATATGGAAATACTAATTTTTGAGGTCTAAAGCAGTCATGTAATCTTGTTTTTGTAGTAGTGGAATGACATCCTGCAGAGTTACCATGTGAAAATGTTCTGACAGGATGTATAGATTGAGAGGCCTTGGGTCTAGGACAGGCCTTAGAGTGCCATCTTTTTGGGGAATGAGGAAGTATAGTGAGTATACTCCTGTTCCCTGTTGAGAATGTGGGACCAATTCTATTGCTTGTTTTTTTTGTTTTTTTATAAAGAATTTTTTTATTGGTTTTGCAAAAAATAAAAAATTAACAGTGATACATACATGTAACTAGGCGCCAACGGGCACCGAACATCGGTCAATCCCAAGTCCTAGACAATACATTGAGTGAGTAGATTGTGCTTCTCCCTGTTGGAGCGTTTCATGAATGATTTAACCCATTGGGGGGGAGGAGAGGGGTTAGTTTCGGCTCTCTCCAGTGTTGAGCCAGTCAGTCATGCAGAAAGGTTAATCGTTGAGGCCTCCCACTTCCCCCACACCTTATTATATTTATGCGGGCATCCTCTAGCCTCGTATACGAGTTTCTCACGCTTTGCACACCAATCCACTCCTCGTCTCCACTTAGTCAAAGCCGGTGCGCTTTTGGTTTTCCAGTCTGCCATTATGTCTCTTTTGGCCACCAGGCACGCCACCCCCAGAAAGGTTCGTTCCGCTCTCCTTAGTCCAATATCGCCCATGATCCCCAGCAGGTGTGGCATTGGTGTCAACCCCACGTCTATCTGTAAGGCCATTGAGATCTCCCTTGTAACCGCCCCCCAGTAGGCTTTAATAATTGGGCAGGTCCATACCATGTGGAAAAAATCAGCATCTGGGCCCATACAGCGGGGGCAGTCCGCTGCGGGTCGGAGACCTGCCCTATGCAATTTGGCGGGTGTAGGGTAGGCCGCATGGAGATAATAGGTTTGTATTAGTCGGAGACGAGTCGTCATCGTTATTGTGTGTGGAGCTGCCAAAGCTTCGTTCCAGTTCACCTCTTCCATAGGACCCACCCATCCCTCCCATTTCTGACGCAGCCCCTCCAGGGAACAGGCAGTGATAGTGATTAATATATGATATATCTGGGAGACCCCTCCCCTACCCAGGTTCCCCATCAGTGTTCTCGCCTCCATAGGGCTATATTCAGGTATGCTGTCCCCTGTTTGGACTTCTGCCAGTAGGGCGTGACGGATCTGGAGGTATTTATGGAATTGCGCTTTGTTTAATGAAAAGCTTTTCTGGAGGTCTTCAAAGGAACGCATGTGTGACCCCTCCCATACGTCACCAAGTGTAGAGATACCTATGTTGTCCCATTTCTGGAATCCCTCCAGGCCCGCCACTTCCCTTAAGAGAGTCCCCTGCCATAGTGGGGTCTGCTGGGTGAGGCGCCCCCACCACCCTGTCACCTTTTGGGCTGTCCGCCAACCCTGCAATACCAAACTGGTCACTTCCGGGGTCCCTCGCGAGATCGGCCCACCATATAGGGCATTAAAGATCTTTGAGTAGCTCATTGTCTGGAGTTCTAGCCGGTACGCCGGGTCTGTCCATCCACCCCCCATCCAATCATTAATCACGAGTAGTTGCATTACTAGATGATAGTAATGAATGTTGGACATTCCTAGCCCCCCTTCATAAACGTCTCTTTGGCAGGTTTTAAGCGCCAACCGGGGACGGGTGCCATTCCATAAAAATTGGCGTGCCTGTGAGTCCATCTCTCTGAACCATCTCATGGGAATATGGTGAGGGAAATTCTGGAGGAGATAGAGGAGTCTGGGGAGAACCATCATCTTATAAAGTGCGATTCTCCCAAGTAGATTAAGGGGGAGGTCCCTCCATCGCTGGAGGTCATTTTTAATTTTCTTGGTTAATGGTGTGATGTTAAGTTCCCATGTTAGCTCAGGGAGCATGGAGACATGCACACCCAAGTATTTAAAGCTATTTCTCTGTACTGGAATGTTTTGCTGCCAGTCCACACAGTCTCGAGACTGGTGGAGGGGAACCAGTAAGGATTTACTAGGATTTAGGATCAGTCCTGAGGCTTCCGAGAAGAGACCTATGATTTGTAAAATGCGGGGGCCACTTTTAGCCGGATTAGAGATGTACAGCAGGACGTCGTCCACGTATAATGCTACCCGGTCTTCCGGAAAAACAGGCCAGGGCCAACCCTCTATCAACGGGTCTTCCCGAAGCAACTTCGACAGTGGCTCTATTATTAGTGCAAAAAGCAGTGGAGATAATGGGCACCCCTGCCGGGTGCCACGGCCAATGGGGAATGGGTCGCAGACTACCCCGTTCACTTGGACACGGGCTTTCGGATTAGAGTAAAGTAGCCTCACCAGGCCTCGGAATCTGGGTCAGAGTCCGTTTCTTTGTAGGACGTGTTCGAGGTAGGACCAGTCTACTGTGTCAAAGGCTTTCTCGAAATCGAGTAAAAGCAAAGCCAGGGGGGTATGAGACAGGGTCCTGTGGTGCGCCAAGGCTAGGTGTAACCCCCTAATGCAGTGCCTAGTGCTACGGGCAGGCATGAAGCCACACTGGTCAGGGTGCACCAATGTGGGCATTACGTCTCTCAGCCTTGAGGCAAGGATTGAGACTAGCACTTTGACTTCGGTGTTCAGGAGTGAAATGGGTCGGTATGCCGAGCAGTATTGCGACGGAGGTTGGGTCTTGGGGATCACTACTATTGTAGCTAGATCGATCTCAGGAGGGAAATGGCCCTTCCGTTCAGCTTCTTCATACATATTGAGCAGGTGTGGAGCCAAAATATCACTGCACTTCCTGTATACCTCTGCCGGGAAGCCATCAGGCCCTGGGTCTTGCCTGATGCCAGGCTAGCAATCGCGCTGGTTATTTCTGTGAGGCTAATTGCCTCATCCATCCTACTCCTTGCTGCCTGGGATACTATAGAAAGAGTTAAGTCGTTCAGGAGGGGGGATTCCCTTTCAACACTGGGTCGAGGGTGTTCTGCGTACAGGCGTGTATAATAAGAGGCGAAGCTCTGTGCAATCTCAACAGGTGTTGTAACAAGAGCGTCTGAGTCATCCCTAATCTCAGGTATAATTCTATTAGCCAAGGGGCGTGTGGCCAGCCAATGCAAGAGTTTCCCATTCTTGTCTCCCCAGCCATATATACGGGCGGCTGATGCTCTCCATAGGTGTTTTGTTGATTCTAGCACTATGTGCCTAATTTCCTCTCGGACCTTAGTGAGTTGCCTCAAGGTAGAGGCCGAGGCTAAATTCGTTTGTTGGCGCTCCAGGTTTAGTGCTTCAGCTTCCAGCTCAGATACTCAAGAGTCTCGAGCACGTTTGCGTGAACGAAGGAGATACTTGGCATGTCCTCTTAGTGTGGCTTTGCAAGCGGCCCATATTATACCTGGGGACCGAACCGTTCCCAGGTTCAGCTCAAAATATTGAGCAAGGTGGTCCCTGGAGGAGTCCCGCTACTACCTGACGGAGTGAGAGTAGGAAGGCATCGAATCCAGCTGGGGGGGGGGGGGGGGTACGCACATACAAGGTTCAGCGGTGAACCGTGAAGCACCCCCGAGGCAACCACAAACCTGCCTTGTGGGTCAGACAGCGTAGATGTAATCACCATAGGTAGTGAGCGACTGAGTAGGATGGCCACTCCTCTGGAGCCCCTGGAGAAGCCCGCGTGGTAAACTCTATTGAATCCTCCTTGTGTGAGCATAGGGCATTTAGTTCCCAGGAGGTGGGTTTCCTGCAGTAAGACCACCGAGGGGGAGTATCTACAGAGGGTATTGAATACTGCGGATCTCTTGATCTTATCGAACAGCCAGTTCACATTCCAGGAGATGATTTGTGTCCGTGAGGACCAGACGTGGGCTGCGTGGGTGCTGTATCTTGTCGGGTGTCTGTCAGTGGACACAGGGATGACCGTTTAAAACATAACAGTGAAATATTAAAACCGTAGAAAATGGCTGTCAAAATGTTGCTATCTAACCCCAACTCGAACTTCTCACCCCCCAACCGCCCCCCTCCCCATACTCCCACCCCGGAAGCATCTGTCGCCCAAGTACCCAACCAAAACGTAGCAGCCAGTGAGACTGCCATAGGAGTGGAGTGGTGGACCCCTCCATTCAGTAGGATCATTTGCAATCGTCAATGAAAAGTCTTCATCAAGTCCTACCTGGCGATCCCGAGGGAGCCGACGGGCCTCCAAAAGAAGCACCCCATGAGGCCCCTCAGGGCGACCCAGTCACATCGGTCTCCTCATGCATCATGATGTGAGCTCCATATAACATTTCAGTCAAGCAAGCATCGGGGACTGGCTCAGGCGGTCGCCGTCCTCGGTCTGCACCTGGTCCTGCATCTCCAGGGACTCAACAGCAGCCCCCTCCGTCTGGGAGCTAGGGTCTCCAGACGCCTCCCCACCCATGGGAACGGCTAGGACCCCCCGCTTCCCTTTCCGAGAACTGGTGCGTCTCCGGCTCCTCCGTGGTCCCTCCACGGGGGGGTCCATCCCGGGGGGGCTCCCCCCCTGTTTCTGGGGTCCCCTTCGGGCTCCGATGCCCTCCTCGGTCAGCCAGTCCCATGCCTCCTCCGGAGATTCAAAGAAATGCGCCCTACCAGCCATGATGACTTTAAGCCGCGCAGGGAAGAGGAGCATGTACGAGAGTTGCATTGCTCTAAGTTTCTGTTTGACTTGCTCGTACGACCGGCGGCGGGCCTAGACCTCTTGGGTGTAATCTGGGAATATTAAGATCTTGTGGTTCTCCCATTGAAGATCTTCAGAGCGCCTCGCCTCTCTAAGGATATTGTCCCGATCTTTGAAGTTGAAGAAGCGTGCGATCATCGGGTGCTTCGGGCCACCGGGGGGGGCGCAGTGCAAGGGCTCTGTGGGCGCGTTCAACTGCAAACCAGGGTGAAAGAGCCTGGTCTGGTGTCCAGGTCTTGATCCAGCGCTCCAAGAATTCCGCAGCTTTGTCTTCCTCCGCACCCTCTGGGAATCTGACAAAGCGTAGGTTGTTGCACCTCGATCGATTTTCTGCATCTTCTGCACAACGGTGCAGTTTGCTTGTTCGAGTCTGTAACTGGGCCACTTTTGTCTTAAGATCTGCTAGTTCGTCTTCAGTTTGGGAGACCCGACCTTCCACTTCAGTAATTCGGCTCACTGCATACTGAGGTCTTGTCTGATAAGGCCCATATCCTCTCGCACTTCCCCGATTCTGTTCTCCACGGCTGATTGCGATAACTGGATTGCTTGGCGGATGGCACTCACTCCGTCTAGCGCTAGCGGTTTCCCCTTCTCTCCTGGGGCCCGCCGGCATTGTGAACTGGTCGATCTTTTGTTGGGAGGCTGGGGGATGCTTGCTCGCCCTGTCCTTACCCATTTTGTCTCAGGAAGTCGGGGGCGGCTTATGTTGACTCTCAGAGCCGCCTCGCCTAGTTTCCAGCACCCGAACCACCCCAACAGGGGGCTGCCCCGGAGGAGGTCCACCAGCAGGGTCTCAACAGCACACGCGGGCGAGCATCACTCCAGCCCCCTCCCTAGGGTCCGGTAGTCACAGGTTCAATTTACTCCGTCAGATCACGCCGTCGGATGACCGCTCGGTCCCGTTTCAGTCCTTGCCCTGCTCTCCTAGGTCACCAGGAGATCTCAGGGCTTTTGTTTCCCCGGTGTCCCAGCTCACTCCCAGGAGGTCTCCCCGGCTGGGGTCAGCTGGTGTGCACCGCATGCGCTGCGTCCCGAAGTGCGGCCGGGGGTACGGAGAGGTCCCTCCGCACCAGTCAGGATTGTATATCGATTCTTCTATGTGATCAGCTGCATTGATATTCAATAGGGGAGTCTTGGGCTGTCCAGCTGCCCGGCTTGTTATTTTGTTTAAGTCTTATCTCCTCTTAAAGCTGGGCTGGAGCTCTGTCTTTCTTCCGAGGGGGGAAGGGAGGCCCCAACCCCTCGATCCCGGTGTCGCTTTGCCTCCCAGGGGCAATACCCGGGGGCCAGTGGATCGCCGGGCCCCCCTGCCTCGCCTCCAGCGCACGGAGACAATGGCTGGGAACGCGAACGCCCCGCACGGCGCTCCTCGGCTCACCTCGGGTGGGGTGGAGGAGTCTTCTCCCCACCCCAGCCGTCTCTCCTCCTCCCGGACCTCCGTGTACCTGCACAGCGGGGTCCGGGTCTTCGGGAGCCTCTCCTTTGCTGTCCGCTCCACAGCCTCTTCATGGCCCTCTGGGGTCCGGGTCCCGAGGCACAGCACCCAGAGCAGCCACGTCAGCGGGCGAGCCCCTCTCTCTGGGCCCGGCGAGGTGCCGCAGCCACGGCCTCCATTCTGATCTTCTCCGATCAGGTCAAGCCTGGTGGGGGAGTCCTCCTCCCGTCCTAATCGGTCTCCTCTTCTTCCCGGACCTCCGCGCGCCTGCACAGCGGGGTCCGGGCTGCCACGGGTCTTCTTTTGCCATCCACACCACAGTCCCGCAAGAGTCCAAGTCTCTGGGTGCAGCACCAGCGCCCTGGCTCCACTCACAGCATTCAGAGCAGCCGCATCAGCGGACCAGCCCCTCACCTCGGGTCCGGCGGGGCGCTGCGGCCCCGGCCACCATCTTAGTTTTCGCGGCCGGCGTTTACGGCTCGGATATTTCCGATGCTTGATCTTCAAGGGGATCCCCGGGGTCCAGGAGCCCACAGGCGCCCCCAGGGCAGCGCCAAATGTCTGGACAACGGCAGCTTCATGGGGCGGATGACGGAGGGGTCCAGAGCACTCTCAGAGTGCGACCGCCATCTTGACGCCCGTAGCTCCGCCCTCTATTGCTTGTTTTAGTAGTAGGGATTGTACCTCTTGTTGGAACAGAACGTTGCATTCTGGGGACAATTTGTGGTAATGTGGTGGAATATGTTTGGAGGAGTGGAGATTAAGTCTAGGCAATAGCCATTGCGGATAATTGATAACACCCAATTGTCTTTGGTGATATTTTGCCAATGAGAGAGAAATTGCTCTAGTCTTACCTCCACAAGAGATGTGTGTGGCAGAGGGGTGTGATAAAAGTAATTGTTTGGATGGTGTAGTGGCTTGTTTTGAGGCTTGGAACTTGCCTCTGTTTCTGAAATATTGTCCTCTATAGGGCCCTCTAAACCCCCCTTTTTGAAATTGTGTCTGTTGTCCCTGTTTTGTCTGGGAGGTAGAACCTTCAGAGGATTGTGGTTTAAATCCTCGTCCAAATTGTGGCCCGCGAAAGGAGCCTCTGTAGGGTGTGGTATATAGTGCTTCCATTACCTTTGCAGTATCTGAGCCCTTTCTTAGTTTTTCTATGGTGGTATCCACTTCAGGCCCACATAAGTGTTTTTTTATCAAAAGGCATGTTAAGTACTGCCTGTTGAATTTCTGGTTTAAAACCAGAAGAGCGTAACCATTCATGCCTTATCGTAATGGCAGTATGTACACTCCTTGCGGCTGTATCAGCAGCATCGAGGGCAGACCTTATCTGGTTGTTACTTATGGCCTGTCCCTCTTCTACAACCTGTTGTACTCTCTTTTGATGCTCTTTTGGGAGGTGCTGTATGATTTCTTGCATCTCATCCCAGTGGGCTCGATCATATCGGGCAAGAAGTGCTTGCAAATTTACAATTTGTCAGCCGCTTGCGTGGCTACTCTTTTTCCAGCAGTATCAAACTTTCTACTCTCCTTATCAGGTGGAGGAGCGTCTCCTGATGATTGCCTGTTAGCTCTTTTCCTAGCCGCACTCACCACTGCTGAGTCTGGAGGAACTTGATGTGTGATGTAGTCTGGGTCTGTAGGAGCAGGTTTGTATTTTTTGTTAATTCAAATAGGAATTACACTAGCTTTGAGAGGCTCACAAAAAAGTTGGTCGGCATATTTGACCATTCCAGGCAACATGGGGAGACACTGGTATCTAGAGTGAGTGGAAGACAGAGTGTTGAACAAAAGGTCCTCCTCTAGGGGCTCAGTGTGCATAAGCACCCTATGGTCAGAAGCTGCTCTAGAGACTACCTGAGTGTAGGCAGTAGTGCCCTCTGGTGGAAAAGGCTTGGAGGGGTATAGGTCAGGATCACTGTCTGGAATAGGATCAGGGTCATACTGATCCCCCTGTGGAGAGACAGTGGACCCTTGGGTATTGAGTGAGTTGGAGAAGGCAATGGTGATGGACTATTGTGAGGAGGTGAAAAAGAAAGCTGTGGAGAATGAGGAGGAAAAGCAGGGAGAGGTGCTGGTTTCTCCTTTTGTTTTTGAACTTTTGCTGGTGGTTGAGCAGAGTATAATTCCTCTTGAAAAAACAGCTTTCTTTTAGTCTTTAAAGGAGGTGCAGTCAGAATTCTATCAGTCTCTTTATGTATATGGATTCTAGATTGCTTTTCATCTATAACCTCCAATATTGGCTGAAACTCAGTGTCCTCATCAGAAGGTCAGTTAGATTATTGCATCGGCTTCGAGATTTGTTTAAGTTTGCTCGAAAGTCCTTGTTACTCTGTGTATGAGGATTGTTTCGGCCCCGAAGTGTGAATCTTTTTTTTTGGTCCTGAAAATGAAGTAGGCTGTTTCGGCTCCGAAGCAGGACGTTGAATCTTCGAATCCGAGGAGTGAGGACGCTTACTGGAGTTCGAGGTGAAACTTTTAACCGACTTGCTCAACTCCGAAGTGGACGGAGGAGTGGCCTTTTTTGGCGCCAAACCCAAAGGTCGGGCGACGATATTCTTCTTTCGGGCCGAACCATGGCCTTCCGGCAGTGGTGTACCCAAGGCCTTCGGTAGTTTTTCATAGATGGGTGTAGGGGTAGATGTTCTCACGTTCTGGCCAGCCGTGATAGGCCTATCTTCTTTCGATTCCTGCTCGGAGTCAGTATCTCGGATGGAGACTGCTGTCTGCGCCTGTTCTTCTTCCAGGAAGTCAAGATCGTCTGTACTTTTTGACATCATTTCTAATCTTGGGGGCTCTGCGATCTCTCAAGGTCTTCTTAGATCGAAACGATCGACAGGCTTCGCAAACTTCTTCTCGGTGGTCCGGAGAAAGGCACAAATTACAAACCAGATGTTGGTCTGTATATGGAAACTTCGCGTGGCACTGAAGGCAGAATCTAAATGGGGTCTGATCCATCACGCTTCTGCGCGGTAGGCCCAAATAGGCCTGAGTCGGGCGCACGCACCCAGAAAGGCGAAATCTAGATTCCGATGGTACTATCGGTTCGAAACTAGGTGGAAAACGCGACCAAAACAATACAGACAATGAAAAAGATTTTCTAAGGTTTTCCCAATTTGAAATCTCGGAGCGAGAGGAAACACGTCCAAACCCGACAGCGTAAAGAATGGAGTTGATGCCTATGCGCACTGTAACCGAGAGGAGGAGTCACTCGATCCCGTGACTCCAAAATGGCTTTTTCGAAGAAAAAAAAACTTTTAACACTCCAAGCCCAACACTAGATGTCGGAAGAGCTATGCATAGCATGTGTATCTGCAGCTACACATGCCATCGAACATATATATATATATATATGAAAAATGTCACTTACCCAGTGTACATCTATTCGTGGTATGAGACACTGCAGATTCACATGCTGTGCATTATCCTGCCATCTAGTGTTGGTCTCGGAGTGTTACAAGTTGTTTTTCTTCGAAGAAGTCTTTTTGAGTCACGAGACAGAGGGACTCCTTCCTTTCGGCTCCATTGCACATGGGCGTCAACTCCATCTTAGATTGTTTTCCCCGCAGAGGATGAGGTAGGAGTTGGGTATATAGTAAAAGTGCCCATGCAATGGAGTGAGTATGTATGTACATAATGTGTATAAAAATAGTATATATTTACAAATTTACAAGTTTCATCAACTTATAACGGCTACAGGCTCCCGGGGAGGCGGGAGGGCGCATGTGAATCTGCAGCGTCTCATGCCACGAACAGATGTACACTGGGTAAGTGACATTTTCCATTCGATGGCATGTGTAGCTGCAGATACACATGCTGTGCATAGACTAGTAAGCAGTTATCGCCCCAAAAGCGGTGGCTTAGCCTGTAGGAGTTGAAGTTGTCTGAAATAATGTTCGTAATACAGCCTGTCCTACTGTGGCTTGTTGTGTTAACACATCTACACAGTAATGGTTTGTGAATGTATGAGGCGTAGACCATGTGGCTGCCTTACAGATTTCTTTCATAGGTATATTTCCTAGAAAAGCCATTGTGGCGCCTTTTTTCCTAGTGGAGTGCGCCTTTGGCGTAACAGGTAGATCTCTTTTTGCTTTAATATAGCAGGTCTGAATACATTTCACTATCCATCTGGCAATGCCTTGTTTGGATATTGAATTTCCTGCATGAGGTTTTTGGAAGGCTACAAACAATTGTTTTGTTTTGCGAAACTGTTTTGTTCTATCAATATAATACATTAGTGCTCTTTTAATGTCTAACGTATATAAGGCTCTTTCAGCTACTGAGTCTGGTTGTGGAAAAAAGACTGGGAGTTCCACTGTTTGGTTTAGGTGGAACGGTGATATAACTTTTCGTAAGAACTTGGGATTTGTACGGAGAACCACTTTATGTTTGTGTATTTGTACAAAGGGTTCTTGTATAGTAAATGCTTGTATTTCACTTACTCTTCTAAGAGATGTGATAGCTATTAGGAAGGCTACTTTCCAGGTTAAGTATTGCATCTCACAAGAATGCATGGGTTCAAATGGTGGACCCATGAGTCGTGTTAATACAATATTGAGGTTCCACGAGGGAACTGGTGGTGTTCTTGGGGGTATGATTCTTTTTAAACCCTCCATAAATCCTTTGATGACTGGGATTCTAAAGAGTGATGTTGAATGTGTAATCTGCAGATAGGCAGATATTGCTGTGAGATGTATTTTAATGGAAGAAAAAGCTAGATTAGATTTTTTAAGTGTAATAAGTAGCTTACTATGTTTTTGCTGAAGCATGTAGTGGTTGAATTTGATTATTATGGCAGTAATAGACAAATCTTTTCCATTTATTTGCGTAACAATGTATTGTAGTTGGTTTTCTAGCTTGTTTAATGACCTCCATACATTCTTGTGTAAGGTCTAAATGCCCAAATTCTAAGACTTCAGGAGCCAGATTGATAGATTGAGCGATGCTGGATTCGGGTGTCTGATCTGTTGTTTATGTTAAGTTAACAGATCTGGTCTGTTTGGTAGTTTGATATAAGGTACTACTGACAGGTCTAGTAGTGTTGTATACCATGGCTGGCGAGCCCAGGTTGGTGCTATTAGTAT
This sequence comes from Pleurodeles waltl, assembly GCF_031143425.1. Lineage (NCBI taxonomy): Eukaryota > Metazoa > Chordata > Amphibia > Caudata > Salamandridae > Pleurodeles > Pleurodeles waltl. Next base: position 360,593,088 of record NC_090437.1, on the reverse strand, counting down.
TAGTTTGAGTTTGTTTTGACTCAATTTGTTTACCAGATACGGAATGAGTGGGAGAGGGGGAAAAGCGTAAGCAAATATCCCTGACCAACTCATCCATAACGCATTGCCCTTGGAGTGAGGGTGTGGATACCTGGACGCGAAGTTTTGGCATTTTGCGTTTTCTTTTGTTGCGAATAGGTCTATTTGTGGTGTTCCCCAGCTTCCAAAGTAGGTTTGTAGTATCTGGGGATGAATTTCCCATTCGTGTGTTTGTTGGTGATCTCAACTGAGATTGTCGGCTAACTGGTTTTGAATTCCTGAGATGTACTGTGCTATTAGGCGAATGTGATTGTGAATCGCCCAATGCCAAATCTTTTGTGCTAAGAGACACAGTTGTGATGAGTGTGTCCCTCCCTGTTTGTTTAGGTAATACATTGTTGTCATGTTGTCTGTTTTGACAAGAATGTGTTTGTGGGCTATTAGCGGTTGAAATGCTTTCAATGCTAGAAACACCGCTAACAGCTCTAAATGGTTTATATGCAATTGCCTTTGTTGAACGTCCCATTGTTCCTGTATGCTGTGCTGGTTGAGGTGTGCTCCCCACCCTATCATGGAAGCATCTGTTGTGATCACGTATTGAGGCACTGGGTCTTGGAATGGCCGCCCTTGGTTTAAATTTATAGGATTCCACCATTGAAGCAAGGAGTGTGTTTGGCGGTCTATCAACACTAGATCTTGAAGTTGACCCTGTGCTTGTGTCCATTGGGTTGCTAGGCACTGTTGTAAGGGCCGCATGTGTAGTCTTGCGTTTGGGACAATGGCGATGCATGAAGACATCATGCCTAGTACTTTCATTACAAACCTCACTTGATAGTGTTGATTTGGGTGCATGAAGGCTTGTATCCTTTGTGGACGTGGAGTGGCAATCCCTTTTTGTGTGTTGATTGTCGCTCCTAGGTATTGTTGTATTTGACATGGATGTAGATGTGATTTTTGATAGTTTATAAAGAACCCTAACTTGTGAAGGGTTTCTATGACGTAGTTTGTGTGTAGAAGACACTGTTGCTGAGTGCTGGTTTTTATTAACCAATCGCCCAAGTAAGGGAATACATGCATGTGCTGTCTTCTGATGTGAGCAGCTACTACTGCAAGACATTTTGTGAATACCCTTGGGGCTGTTGTAATGCCAAACATTAGCACTTTGAATTGGTAATGCACGCCTTGGATTACGAACCTCAAGTATTTCCTGTGGGAAGGATGTATGGGTATGTGGAAATAAGCATCCTTGAGATCTAATGTTGACATGTAGTCCTGTTTGAGCAAGGGAATCGCGTCTTGGAGTGTCACCATGTGAAAATGGTCTGATTTGATGTAATGATTTAGTGTTCTGAGGTCTAATATGGGTCTCAGTGTTTTGTCCTTTTTGGGTATTAGGAAATACAGGGAGTAAACACCTGTTCCTTGTTGATGGTTGGGTACTAATTCTATTGCTTCCTTTTGTAACAATGCTTGGACTTCTAGTTATAACAGATCTAAGTGTTGTTTGGACATGTTGTGTGCTCTTGGAGGCACATCTGGTGGCAAATGGTGGCAAATGTAGGAATTCTATGCAATAACCATGTTGGATAATGGCTAGAACCCACGCGTCCGTAGTTATGTGTTCCCAGTTTTGGTAATAATCTGTGTGCCTCCCCCCCACTGGTGTTGTGTGGTGGGGGTTTGTGATGTTGGAGTCACTGTTTAGTTTGTGGGGGTTTTGGGCTTTGGAATTTCCCTCTTGTTTTAGGGAACTGCCCACCCCTATATTGTCCCCGAAAACATCCTCTCTGATATTGGCCCTGGTATGTGGGTCTGACTTGTGAGGTGAAGGCTCTGTGGTCTGGGCCTGAAACCCCCCTCTAAAGTGCGGCTTCCTAAAAGTGCCTCTGCTCTGTGGGGAGTAGAGTGCGCCCATGGCTTTGGACGTGTCAGTGCCTTTCTTCAGTTTGTCTATTGCTGTATCCACCTCCGGCCCAAACAATTGTTGTCCGTTGAAAGGCATATTCAGCACAGCCTGCTGGATTTCTGGCTTAAATCCGGAGGTACGTAGCCAAGCGTGTCTCCGAATGGTTACCGCTGTGTTTACTGTCCTGGCCGCCGTGTCTGCTGAGTCCATAGCCGACCTTATTTGGTTGTTGGAGATAGTTTGGCCCTCCTCGACAACCTGTTGGGCACGTTTCTGGAACTTTTTGGGAAGGTGTTGAATGAAATGTTGCATTTCGTCTCAATGTGCCCGGTCGTATCTTGCCAGTAGAGCTTGTGAATTGGTAATTCGCCATTGATTGGCTGCCTGTGCTGCCACCCTTTTGCCTGCTGCATCGAATTTCCGACTTTCTTTGTCGGGTGGTGGTGCATCTCCAGGAGTTCGTGAGTTTGCCCTTTTCCGGGCTGCTCCTACTACCACGGAATCAGGAGTTAACTGTTGTGTAATGTACAGAGGGTCCGTAGGGGGAGGTTTAGATTTCTTCTCCACCCTAGGTGTGATGGCTCTGCTCTTGACTGTGTCTTGAAACACCTGATTGGCGTGTTTTAACATGCCTGGTAACATTGGCAAACTTTGGTATTGGTAACTGGAGACCGGTGCATCATACAAATCCCATGCATCCGGGTCATCTTGGCTCATCCCTGTGTGCGTTGGTGGCTGCATCATTGGGGGTGTTGCTACTGGGGACAGATGTGGCGAGTGCGGTGGCGATAGCTGTGGAGAAAACTGTGGTGGTGGTTTTTCTTTAGCCACTTTTGCTTTTGGCTGCATTTCCGCCTCATGGAATGCAAGCTTCCGCTTCATCTTTATTGGAGGAAGAGTTCTGATTTTCCCTGTGTCTTTTTGTATATGGAGCCTCCTTTGGGTATGGTCTGGCTCTCCCATGCCCAGTTCTTGTTCAAACCTGTGGCCTTGTAATTGTGAGGAAAGGCCCTGTTCGTCTGCATAGGAGCTGTGTTTCGGCTCTGAGGCTGCATGTTTCGGCACCAAAACCTTTTCGGCAGTCTTTTTCGGTTCCGAGGAAAACCGTTTTGGTTTTCGGGGTGCCAATCTCTCAGTGTTGAGTCTGGTCGGAGCGAGGCCTTTTTCCCATGCCGATGTTTGGTCAAGTGTTTTCGGGTAAAGCCATGGCCTGTTGGAGGTGGCGTCCCCTGGGCCTTCATGATTTTCGAGTGAGTTTTTGTCGTGGATGGTTTACTCACGGTTTGTTGCCTCGTCGATTGCTCACTCTCAGGCTCGTCCGAGTCCGAATCTGGAATGGATAATGTCTCCTCTTCTTCGACGTCGGGGGGGCCCGGCCGGTGTCGACGCCATTTGAAGTCTTCCAGCTCTACGATCCCGCAGTGTCTTCTTGCATCGAAATGCCCAACAGGCCTCGCACATATCCTCTTTGTGTTCGGGGGACAAACACAGATTACAGACCAAGTGTTGGTCTGTATAAGGATACTTAGCGTGGCAGTTGGAACAGAAGTAGAAGGGGGTCCGTTCCATGAGCCTTGAAGATGGACGCAGTCGGGCCGACCAGGCCCCGCGAGGAGTGGAAGCCCCGAAGGGCTGCCGGAGCTCTTCTTTCTTCGGTGTCGATGTGCTAGCACTAACCCGGTACCGAGAGCAAACAATACCTTCAAATTTTCCGATTGATAACTATCTTTTCCGAACCGAAACATGGAGCGAAGAGGAACACGTCCGAACCAGATGGCGGAAAAAAAACCAATCTAAGAGGAGTCGACGCCCATGTGCAATGGAGCCGAAAGGGAGGAGTCCTTCGTCTCGTGACTCAAAAAGACTTCTTCGAAGAAAAACAACTGGTAACACACTGAGCCCAACACTAGATGGCAGGATAATAATGCACAGCATGTGTATCTGCAGCTACACATGCCATAGAACATATATATATATAGTTACTTACCCAGTAGACATCTGTTCCTGGCATGTAGTGCTGTAGATTCACATGCTTTGCAATGCTTTGGAATCTTAATATTGTACTCTCAAGACTTACAGATTCACTATTTGAACCCATGCATTCTTGTACATTACAGTTTGTCTCATGGAAGGTTGTTTTTTTTAGTAGCCATAACTTCTTTAGGAAGGGTTAGTGAAATTCAATTGTTAACTCCAGAAGAACCTTTCTTCCAAATTCATAAGGTCAAAGTCCTTAGAACAAATCCAAAGTTCCTACCTAAGGTAGTTTCACATTTTCATATTAGTCAATCAGTGGAATTAACAGTCTTCTTTCCACAACCAGATTCAGTTGCTGAAAGAGCTCTACATACCCTTGATGTTAAAAGAGCTCTCATGTTTTACATCGACAGAACAAAAGACTTTAGGAAATAAAAACAATCGTTTGTAGCTTTTTCACAACCTCACAAAGATAATCCTATTTCAGAAAATGGATTAGCTAGATGGATAGTGAAGTGTATTCAAATGTGCATTCTTTAGGCTAAAAGACAGCTACCTATAGCTCCTAAAGCACATTCTACTAGAAAAAGAAGCTTCAATTGCATATTTAGGGAACATACCAATAGCAGATATATGTAAAGCTGCTACATGGTCTACACCACACATATTTACTAAACATTACTGTGTATATGTCTTAGCTCGCCAACAGGCAAATGTTGGACAAGCAGTACTTGGGACATTATATCAAGATGCTCTAACTCCTAAGGGATAGACACCACTTATTTGGGAGGGGACTGCTTTATAGTATATGCAAAGCATGTGTATCTGCAGCAACACATGCCATCAAATGGAAAATGTTACTTACCCTATAGACAACTGTTTGTGTCATGTAGTGCTGTTGATTCACATGTGCCCTCCCACCTCCCCAGAAGCCTATGGTTGTTGTAGTACAATATATTGTAAATATGTATATACATTGCATGGACATCTCTCTCTTTTACTTACCATCTATCTACATAAACATATACACACTCTTTACATCCACCCGCCTGTGGGAAAGCAATGTAACAAATTACTCAATGGCCCATGCGCAGTATTCACTGAGAGGAGTCGCTCGATCCCGTGACTCCAAAACATTCTTAGAAGAAAAATGACTTGAAACATTCCGAGCCCAACACTAGGTGGCGGACTTATGCTACACATGCCATCAAACGTATATGTTTAACTTACACTGCTGGCCTGGCAGTATTTTGGTGTAAGCTTAGCTGTCTGTTCTGTGTATTGATGTGAAATGTGTGAGGTCTGCTATGCAGAAGTTTTTAGATAAATTCATTAGCTCATCTAAACAACTTGTCATAGGTCAAGATTCACAAATTCTTCCACGAATACCGGGGGGCTTAATCATGAGAATTCAAGAATAATTCACATCCACAGACAGAAAAAATATGGTGAATGAGACACACTAAGGACATCAAAAGGTATATGAATGCATTACATGCAAAAGTTATTATAAGGAATCTACAATGAAGGGGAGAAGAACTGAAATCTGGCATTAAACCATACCAAGAGGTTTTTAAATACTTTCTGTAACCATGGCACTCTTTAAACCATGCATAAAGGAAAATATAAAGCACTGTTTTCTACATACAGTGAGAACAAGAAGAGGGCTGCCGTCTAGACTGCCAGTAGGACAAAGGGGCCAGAAAAGCCAGAAAACAGTCCATTTCTTTACTAATGCCATCCACCATATCTTACCTTTGAATACGTCACTACTGTGAAAGCAAATACTTATGTTAAACTCATTCAACCTATTACAAAGAAAGGCCAAACAAATTATCAGTTTTCTCCTGATACCAAAAGGGGCAGCCTGCACACAAATGCTTCGCAACTTCTCTGATGAACAAGAACACAAGTGACCCCGACGCTTTGACCTGCAAGGGCTCATCGGTGTGGCATAACTCGAATCCTCAGTCAGCAGGTCACAAAAAAAACCTAACGAAAGGACATCATGTAAAAATCAAGAAACAGGTCTGTCTTTTATAGTCACTGAGCACAAGGAACAAGGCAAAGAAAAAGTACAATCTTCTCCTCAGTGCACTAGATAACAGCATTCTACAAACACTTACAGTAAAGACAGTGGCAGTAATGGCATAGATCAAAAGAGCCTTAAGGTTGTCAGTGGCGATCTGAAGCTGATCTGGAGGAAGAGCGTTATTGAACGTCCTTTTATTGTCTGCATACAACCACCAAAGAACACCTGTGCCTCCTAGACAGGAAAAACAGACAAGGAAGTTTAATTATGTCTGACTTATACAGCTTTAAGTAATTGACGGCATAAATAACACAACCATCTAAATTTAAAAAAAACAATGAATTTTAAAGATTTTTTTCGTTACCACTGCTATCACACCAAAACCATGTCCAAAATAAACATTTCAATACCTCACAACATAGCTCCTCAAACATCACTGTATCACATTTTTTGCAACACATGTGGAAATAGCGGAACACTGTTTACAGATTGCTGCTACTAGACTTCATATTTTGTTATTTTTCTAAAGTTTACATTGAAAGCATATATTATTATGAGATTGCGTATTTGCGAATAGTTGTTGATGAAATTGCTATATTTTGAACACTGTAATTAGCACCTTCTGTGCAGATTTAAGAACTTCTTGATCAGAGATATATAGCTATAATCTTAGGCCAAACTAGTTGAAATCATTTTTCAGCAGTTGGCTTCCTGATACTTGGGCTCACGTCTGATTGGTATCCGACAGTGCTAGAAGGGGTGGTCTAACCGGGGTGTGGCCTTTTGTTGGTCATTTAATGGTTTGCTAGGCCCTTTTTAATCTAGAGTTTCCTCATGTTACCACAAACATTGTGTGCAGCAAGGTGAAACTCATGCAGTATGTATCCCATACCTTGCAAAACGCCTATATTGCGTGTTTTTAAAAGTTTAAAACTGCACACATTTGAAAATATTAGCCAATTTTTAGCTGTCCTTTTTGCTCATAGGGACCACTTTTTTGGTGACAAGCCCTACTTTCTGTCCCAGTCCGACCCTGCTTGGGCTTTTTCTATTACTACATTTCTCTTGCTATATTCTGTATTTCTTCTCATAATCACTTGTTTTCTAGAGTGCTAAGGTAGTCCAAATAAATTTCCTTGAGTGTTCAAAAAAGCCAGTAATCCTAGAACATTGCTTAAAAATCTTATTGTATAAAAAATACAGTCTTTCTTAAAAATCCAATGAAGAGGGAACCATGATATTGTGTTTCAATAAAAAATTGTTTCTTTATTCCTTTAATGATCATCCCAGCCAACACGTTTTGTCTCCTGGACGGGACTTTATCAGGGTTTCTTATTCACTTTTTAACTGTTTCTCTGATGATTCTTCTCCGCGGAGCCCCCCGACCATACCAGTCTCTAACAGCACTTGTATTAAACACTTTCAGTTGCAAGACACTGCTTCATAATTAAATTGTAGACGTAAATCACTGATAATGGGTTTGACTTACCTGCTTAACAGCAACCTATTTATCTGATGCCTGGGTTTTTAGTATGTGTAGAACTGTAAATCAGACAGCTGTACGCTACCCTAAATGCTGCATTTTGATTGACTCCTGTCAGGTCGGTAGCTACCTGGGAGATTCTTGGCTAGCACCTCAGACAATTGACAGTTATGACTACATTTTATGAAACTAGCCACAATACTGATTTAGAATGTTATTTTAAAAAATATATTTTAATTATCGGCAAATGCACTTGTTCACAAGGTATGTAATGCACCAATCTTATAGACAAATATATATTAACTGGATTTTATCATTTCCTTATATTTAACTCACAATAAAAAATAATTTGCATGCAGATGCAACAGCTAACAAAACGAAGCGAGTAAAAGAAAAAAGAAAAATTAAATGCCCAAACATCAGCTCAAATTAAGAGCACACTATCAAACAGAAACACAAATCTATTTGTTTTAAATATGAGATCAATCTGCAAACAATTTCCTGCATGCCAATAGACGACGTACCGATATGTTAACTATTTTAAAATTAAGGAGATATTAATTAGGAAAGCATGCATAGAAAAAAAAACACGTGGAAAAGGGATGCTGCTAGACGTACGTAGGGATCTCTCAATAACTGTTTTAGCCCTTTAAAATATATTATGCCACAAATAAGAATATATAATGCCATAAATGATTACAAATGTATACCTCCCCCTTGTATGTTTTTACCAAACTAGCTTTGTATCTGTATTAACAATGCCAGGCTCTTTTACTTCAGCCTGCTCCATAGAAAATGCTTTAAAGTGAACGTCTCTGATTCAGCAACATTTAGCCCATTGTTCCACTGTATAAAATGTTAGCACTCTAGTTGTAAATTAGAAATCTTTTGTGAAGCTACATTACACCAATGTTGAAGGAATCCACAAACTGCTGGTGCTGTTGAAATTACATTTCCCACAGCCTGCCAGATTTTCTGATATGGAAAAGGAAGATATTGACAATCAATAGAAAATATTCTATCATTTTAGAATTTTAGAGTGCTAACTGTAATTTTATGGCAACATGTAACCCAGCATTTTGTTTGTTTCCCTATAGGAAAATATTTCCATTCTAAAGTTCCTATTATAGCAACATGGCATTCAGATGTGCCATGTTTTGTAATAAAATTAGAATGTTAGCAGTCTAGTTGTTCACTGCAACCCTTTGCTGAAGCACCTGTAGAACACAGAGGAATCAACTGGTAGGTTGCTGCGTCTGTGGGAGATATATGTTTTACTCAACATGTCAAATTTTATTCTCACATGGCTCAGAGAGATTTGTGAATTTATGGAAAATGTGTCCTCATTTTAGCTTCTGGAGCACTTACCATCATTTTCATGAAAAAAATCTTGTTAGGAAATGATGTTCTCTCAAACATAATTCATAAAGTCGTAACAGTGGGTCAGCATTTCCACATAGTGAGATCATCTTAGACACCATCACAATACTTAAACATTTGTGTGTCACCACCAACACAACCTAAGATTTGTATTGTATGTAAAATCTGTTATTACCCTACCCTACCTACTGCCACCTTTTTGTAAACCTCAAAACGAGCCTTTCATTAAAACACATTTCAAAGGAACATAAATTGGGACTCCAAAAAACAAACTCAATCACAGTGTTTCATTTACCTTTTAACCTTCCATTCAAATACTACCCTGAAAATCACACTATCCAACAGTTTTGAGAGTTTAAACCAACATTTTCAGGGTCGTTTGGGGTGGAGTAGGGCCTGCTGCTTTGCCTCAGGACCTCTGACTCAACCCCAGTCATTACGTACCCGAGTGTCCTTCCCCTTTGATAATATTGCCTAAAAAGTACCCCTATGCTTTAAAGTCTGTTGCTCTACACGCTAGGTGAATGTATCACTCGGAGCAGGAAATAATTCCAACAGATTCTCTAGCTACAGCTCTCAATAAAACACCTTAACAATACTTCCCATAAGGCTTCTACTTCTAGTATTACTGTATCGGCCACCTAATCTGGCAATGGAGAAACTTACAGCTGTCAGACATTCTTTACCACTGAATGTTAAATCACAAATATGTGGAGTTGCTCGAAGACATTAATCTTTGTCTTGAGTAATCCTATGAGGCGTCACTAAACTTGACCAAGCCTCCACATGAAGGAGCTCTATTTTCAATGACCTTACCATGCACCGCAGATGTCACCGGCCTGATCTCTCTCTCTCTCTCTCTCTCTTTTCTTTTGCCTCTGGCTAATTTATTTAGACAGGATCATTTTGACCTTCCCTATAGGATTCGTAGGTCACATACCCTGCCTTTTGCACACATTCACCTTGTCAAAAAAGGTGAAAACTCAAATGAACAGAATAAAGCCCAATGTTATTACCCCCTTACACAAGGGCCAATAAAAATGTAGATACTAATTATATCCTTAGTGATTCCCTTTACCCTTTTCAAGGTAAGATTGACCCTTATATTATAAACTCTATCCTTTTTATGCAGGCTCCAAGTTTCATTCCTCAACATGTTAACAACCCATGGTTCTCCCAAGATCTTGACAAATTGAAACCAAGCGATGTTAACTAGAAAGGGCTCTGCTTTGTACACAAGACCAAACACAAATGCCATCTTCATCATACAGGCAGCAAGAATTGTATTATAGTACTCAGACTGCACCGACAGACAACGTCTCTCAAGGTCATTTTAGACTGGTTTCTCATTGTTACCAATCCTACAATTACAACATTCTTGATATCGGTCATAAACGTGCAATGGCCTATCTTCACTCTTTTGGAAAAGGTGGCAAGCATCTGGAATTGGCCTTGAGACCGCCAGACTTGGAGTGGCCATCAGACCACCGCGGTAGTGGCAGTCCAATCCGCCACATTCCGATTGTGGCTGAAATGCCGCGGTAATACCGCTGAAACCGCCAGGCTGGAGACAGCCTCCAGCCTGGCGGTCCTGGCGGTTGTAATCCGCCAGGGCAGCGCTGCCCGCCGGATTATGAGGTCCATTCCACCAGCCTTTTCATGGCGGTTCACACCACCGTGGAAAAGCTGGTGGAATGGGGTGCCGGGGGACCCCGGGGGCCCCTGTATTGCCCATGCACTTAGCATGGGCAGTGCAGGTGCCCCCATTCACAGCCCGGTCGTGCATTTCACTGCCCGAATTACAAGCAGTAAAATGCGCAATGGGTGTTGCTGCACCTGCTGCACCGCCACATTGGCGCAGGCTCGATTCTGAGCCGCCGTCACTGTTAAGCCCCTCTTCACCGCAGGGCCAGCGGGCGGAAACACTGTTTCTGCCAACCGGCCCTGCGGCGAAGTCATAACAGGGCCGGCGGTGTTCTGACGGCACCAGGAGTCAGGTGGTGGGTTGGGTTTGGCGGGCGGCCTTCGCCGCCTGCCAAACTCTGAATGACCCCCCTTGGTCTTAAAGAGCAGAGGCTGGAAGTGGATGGTGGTGAGGTCAGAGCACTGTTTTTATTCAACCTTTCAGAGGCCTTTGCTACCAGCTGATTATGCACATATTGCATGATATTGGTTGCTGTGGTAACTGCAAACACAAATGGTGTCAATTATACTTTTCCCATCTGCGGTGAGCAAGCTAAATTGGAAGTCTTCAAGGGGCCATACATTCACCATTATTGTTCATTATGTACATACATGTAGCTGTTCAGTCAGACAGGTTTAATACATGAGCTAGTACACCCAATACTCTACAAGCTATAGCTTCAAACTGGCTTCTGATCTTGTTCAATGCTATTAGCCATTATCCTGGAAGTGAAAGAAACAGACCCTTAGCTTGTCCACAGTACCTTTAAGATTCTAGGCCAACGATGACACACTATGACAGTTTGGTAAAGGTGACCCATATGCTGCTAATACATTAGAAAAATAACTGAAATTAAGTTTAAGAAAAGTTTATTTGCCAACTATTCCCCAACGCTTTACATTTAGTGGGGTTTTGAGGATTTGAGCAGTTCACACATACTATTTACATTTTTACTCAGTATAATGAAATTTTGTAACCATATCTCACACAATTCACTTGGTCATGTCTTCAAAATTAGCTTATACATAGAAGCAAACAAATCAAACGACCTACCACAATGTGCCACACTTCCTTTTTCAACTTTACTGAGGGTTTCCCGCCACCTCAATTGGTGGTCAAGAACTTTACCAGGGTCTCACAGAACCCTTGTCGCTCTATGCCCATTCAGATGCAGCAACAGGCTCCCTTTCTATCCCTATTCACCCATATCACTTCTATCCCGAGGGAAGATCCTACTTCATTCTCTGGGCGGTATGGGAGTGAAAGGGATGTCTCTCTTGTGATGAAACTCAGCGTCCAGGCATACTCACGAGGTGGGTTAATAGGGTGCAGCCCCTCCATGCAATAATCCACTTCATATTTTGCTGCGTGATCTAAAAGGCACTTTACTAATGTGTACTTTACAACCTTCCCTTTAAACTCAACATGCCTGCACACACCGACACTACTCTGAACACATTACTGACCAGGCTGGAAATGTAAAAACAATTCCCTAAAACACACAAGGAAACATATTTTTGTTGCGTATGGATGGGACTCTGAAACAGCTTTCCCTTGCACATAAAGTTTTCTCCATTGTTGATACAATTCAAGAAAGTCCTCAAATTGCACATCTTCATAAGCGTCCTACAATTCTAGTCTGTACTCCTGACCTCCCCCACCTGACACCATTGTGATGCTGATCCCTTCTGCATTTGTTCACTCCGACAGTTCTCAGTCACACTGTAATCGTACCTTCATGCCTCTGCATTCTCAAATGTTGACTGTAATGTGTTGCTAAGTGACACACTCTGCTACCAGAGCCAAATAATTTGCAGAAAATAAAGGACAGATGGTGTGAAGATGCGTGCTTTAAAATATAAATTGGGAATGGTTCTAAAATTAAGGACAGATTTTTAAAGTTGATGGAATACTGGACTGGCTCACCAGCGTGACAGGCGACTGAGGGGCTTGTGAAATGGCTTTACTTTTTGAGCCAATAATTGCAACAGACATTTTAACCCTGTGAAGTTGAACCCAAGTTGTGTCCACTCACTTGGATTGTTAACAGGAAGTTTACTATAGCATCAAGCTGCCCAGTTTCATTTGTAACTTTAATATAAATGTGGGTGTTATCATAATAAAACCTCTGTACTAATGCACTGATATTGCAGATAGAGGCATAAAAGTATTTTGCTTAGTTACATATGTGGTGGTCATTGTATAGTGCAGATACTAGGACATTTGATTCAATAGTTGCTGTCAGCTGCCTATAACACATGATGTGGCCTAACATTAGCTCAGAGGAGCAGCAAGGATACCTGAGCTCCAGAAGTCCCCCTCAACAAGGTACACCGTGCACGGGCATCGGGACCCTGAAATGAGAGCTCCTGACTGGGTCTGGGGATTTGGGGAAGGGAGGAGGTCTCCATGTACTTTACAGGCCCATCCCTTCAAGTTTTGTTACTTCACTGAACACACAACGGGACTGTCTGAATGAGTGACACTAAAAACAAATATAAATGTATTCTTGGCACAGCAGGAAGTTGACCTAACACTTGCCTTCCCCTTCGTGGGGGAAATGTTGATGGAAACTGTAGAGAAATATTAAGCTGAATTTCATGCATTGAGGCCTTAACTATGAAAAAAATGATCTATGACATTAGAGGAAACTTAAAGCTCTAGGTATAGTGACAAGCACGCATCAAGAAACCCGAAATACAGTAGCCTGAGTATATGCATAGACTTCTCGAACTCTCCAGAGACTTGCAAAAAAGAAACAAGCATTGGAAAAGCCAATAGGATTCACCTTTGCTTTTTCTTCTTATCTAACTGGATTGCAAAATAGGAGAAACATGTCATAATAATGTTTGTTTTAAATCTGATAATCCGTTAAACGTTGTTTATGCTGTTCATTAATTCAACATACATCACAACATAAACAACTATTAACGGTTTATTAAATTGAAAACAAACATTATCATAACATTCTTCTAATATTTATAATTCAGACAGGAAGAAGAAAGACGAAGAGAAGACAGCAGCGAAGAAAGAAGACAGAGAAGAGGGCATGCCGCAAAGAAGAAAGAAGACAGCAGCGAAGAAAGGAGGCAGAGAAGACGGCATGTGGCGAAGAAGAAAGAAGACGGTAGCAAAGAAAGAAGACTGCATGCGGCAAAGTTAAAAGAAGACGGCAGCAAAGAAAGAAGACGTCCGCCAAGAAAGAAGGCGGCATGTGGTGAAGAAGACGGCAACAAAGAAAGAAGACAGAAGAAAGTAGCGAAGAAAGAATACGGGTAAGACAGCATGCAACAAAGAAGACAGCAACAAAGAAAGAAGACAGAGAATACTGCATGCAGTGAAGAAAGAAGGGCAGTGAAGAAAGAAGACAGAGAAGCCTGCATGAGACGAAGAAAAAAGAAGCGCAGTAAAGAAAGAAGACCAAGACGGCAGTATGCAGCAAAGAAGAAAGAATGTGGCAGTGAAGAAAGAAGACAGAAGATAGCAGTGAAGAAATAAGATGTCAGCGGAGAAAGAATATGGCATGCACAAAGAAAAAGTACTTTCAGCGTTGTAGCCAGAGGAAGGGCATTAGCCAGTGTCCAATGGCAAGTGACCGGAAGGAGTACTTGGTTCAGAGACAACACAACTGCATGAACGGCAAAGACAGCAGGAAGTGAAGCAGACAATGTGCTGGCCAATCAGAGCATGTAAATTAGAGCAACGCTGGACAAAGCAAACATTAAGTTCAGGTAAATAAGGGGAGGTTTCTAAACCCCCTTTTAAGGTTTTTTTGTAGCAACAAAAGATTTAGCAAGCACAGCGTACAGGCGAAACCTAAAAATACAGTGTGTACCCCCACACAGCCCCTTGTTCATTCACATACAAAAGCTAATTGAAGTGTAGACGATTTGGGGGGATACAACTGCTACCTGAAAAGTGTCTTTCTGAGGCAAAAACATTCTGCCTTCATAACTGAAATTACAGCAGAATTAAAACTTAAACGCATAGGAGCAAGCAGGATGTGATTTAAAGACAGAGACATCTCAAATTTGAGTCTTCCCAACCAAAAAAAGCATCATCATCACCTGAGATCACTAGGCTTTGGTGGAATTTCAATTACGTTGAGTAATCAAAGCAGATTCAGTGATTCCGTGTAACTCTTTGATGCAGAATTACCAATATCAACTACGCCCGCTTGAGGGAAAACCTACCCAAGTGCACATTTAGCGAGTGTGATCGGCAGCTTGCCATTCATACTCTGTTGCATTTAGATCTATTTTTTTTTTGAGAGAAAAATGCACTTTGTTTCAGTTTGGATGCAAGGGGGCATTTTTGCACTAAGAAAAGAGAGCAAAATGCAGAATCACTCTTCTTGCATAATTCTGCCTAGTCTAGCATAATGTTTGGGTAATTCCGCACTTTTAGGCTACCAGGAATTGTACGAGTTACACCCAACTCTAAGGAAAACTACCTGAAGCATTTTATGTAATAAAAACATCAGTACAAAACAAACAAAAAAAAACTCTTGTTTTGTCCTGCCAATTCATACATTTTTAGAGACAAACTGATCTGTACAAATTCACACTGGCATATTAAATATAAACCCATGATCATTTCATGAAAAACATGAACCAAGTTCAAGGCTTCCATAGATTCCCAATAGCACCGTAAACCGGCCACAACACCAGCTCATTCCTTCTGCCAAACATACCTTATTAATATCTCTTCTAAACCCTGCACAGGCAGCATCCAACTTCAAATCCTCTCCATGGTCGTTCCCACAAACCCAATCCTGCCAGACTGCAGCACTTTTATTGGTCTTATACACCTTGTCTACACCTCAAATTGTCTCTTTGGGCCCTTCACACAGAATTACTCAGCCTTCCCTTTGCAGTTTTCAAACATGCACGGTGTCGAGTTGCTCTTCCACTTGGTCCCCACAGTGTTCACCTCAGTCTGAATCCACCCAAAGGTCATTCCACAGCTCCTGCCCAGTGAACACACATTCTGCTTAATAAACATAACTGGCATCCCATATGTAACCAAGAAAAGACAGGGGACCTCCATGGAAGGAAAAACAAATCGCTATGTTGCACACGTGCCGCCCTCAAAAAGGAAAAATCACCACTGTGCATTTCTCCCTTTATAAATACCCACCTCCCTAACACATAAACATTTTGCGGTACAGCCCTTTCTCTGACAAAAACACATTTTCTACAGAAACAGCCATATGTTCCACCATCCTGACCTATTTTGTATCTCAATGACAAGCATGGTTTTTAGCAAAGTGGCAGTGTGTATATGTGTATATATATATATATATATTTTTTTTTTTTATTGAAGACTGTCTACTGCACGGCTTCCTGTTCTCGGACCCTATTTCCACTCTTAAGTTTTCCTTTCACAAAACATTACAATCATGTTCTTAAGACCAGTTAGTGTAATGGGGCGAACTTGACCAGAGCTCACAGATTGTATTAATTTGTTAAATTAATTTGCAGAAGTGGATAAATAGTATTTTGGCAACATGAAATGAAATTGTATGCTGAATGCATATGTTAGACAAACTCCTCCCTGGACTGGCCTAATAGCACAGCACTCTTACCGAAGTAGGCAGTAAGGCAACCAAGACTGAGTTATATGTCCATCTAAGATTGAAAAAAAAAAAAAGATTGTTTACTGCATTGATAGATGTGACTCTTAGTGCTGGGTGGTTGCACTCACAATTAATTGTGGTCATAACATCTCCACTTTTAAATCTACAACTGCCATATTTTAGGGATGATTTTTCTGGTAAAAGTGATTTTATAGGCAATCAGGAAAGCACATTTGTCTTTAATTGATGTCTGGTGAGAGAAAACCTTCTTGTACTAGATTATCCTCACAACTCCTTAAGACTTTTCTTCCCGTAGAACTCAATATCTAGAAGAGTGAAAATAAATATGTGACTTTTGCATTATACATATAAATTGTTTTAGCACTGTTTTGCACCAGTTATACACACCTTTTTTAATATACAAATATTTTTATATATTTTAATATTATTAGCACTATGCACTTTAGTCTATGGTCGGCCTCTCTCTACTTCCATTATTAAACACATGCGGAAATTAGGAAACTCACAATTGAGATCCTAATAGGTCAATTTTGGCTATATAATATTAAAATGTATTGCTTTCTGGATAATATTTTATTACACCTAGACACAATGAGATACAATTTTTGAACCAATATACTTATATGTCATACTTATATGGCCAATATGTAGGCAAACAAGTGAAGTGGAAATATATTTGATTGTAATCATAGATAGTGTAATTAAAATTAGATTACAGATTGATTGATATTGAACCATGTGATAACAATTATTTTATTGATTGGCGTATATGCATTGATTGAATTTCTTATACTTAAAACTATTTAGAATGTTTTTTAGCACTATGCTATATTTACAATATTTAAGATAACTTTATTTAAAATAATTACAGTCATCCGTATTTTTAAAATAATACACATTGAATAATATGTCCTACAAACAATTGACAAATTAAAATGATGGAGGTTGATCAAAAATTGACCATATTGGTTCAAGTTACGTATTAGCACATAGTCTCAGGTTTGTAATATTTATTTAACGATTTTTATTACATTCAATTAATGTTATGTAGTATGTATTCATGAGTATTACGTGAAGTATATCTCCTATCGGTGTGTAAATTATTGGAAGCAATCCCCATATTGATAGTCAAGCTTAAATTCTAAGTTTTTGCATGTGTTAAGATGGCCGCTGTAGTAGTTCACAATAGAATGTCATGAAAACAAAGGATGGAGTTCAATTTGTATATATACGGTGCCGGCTTGTTGCTCAGATTGGTCCAGTTGAAGGCGTTCTGCGAAACGCGTTGACATTTCTTTCCAGGACTCTGTAAAAACCTTAATATTTAATAAAAATTTGATGAATTCAACACAGCCTTGCTGAATGCGGCTTTTCTCCGATGGTCTGGATCTAATTTGCGGGATTGGCGCAGCCGTTGGATGGCTATTGTTCCATCTATTGAGGATTATATATATATATATTTTTTTAAATCGAAGACTGTCTACTGCACAGCTTCCTGTTCCCAGACCCTATTTCCACTCTTAAGTTTTCCTTTCACAAAACATTACAATCATGTTCTTAAGACCAGTTAGTGTAATGGGGCGAACTTGACCAGAGCTCACAGATTGTATTAACTTGTTAAATTAATTTGCAGAAGTGGATAAATAGTATTTTGGCAACATGAAATGAAATTGTATGCTGAATGCATATGTTAGACAAACTCCTCCCTGGACTGGCCTAACAGCACAGCACTCTTACCGAAGTAGGCAGTAAGGCAACCAAGACTGAGGTCTTTAGTGCTTCTCTAGGTTAGGAAGTTGTTTAGCCAAACCTTCAGCACCCTCAGGAGGGCTCACACACTAACACAAATTCCTTTGACCGTCTTAAAAACCTGGGCATCTGAGGAAATAAGTTAATTTCAGTACGGTCTCTCGCCTAATTCTTTTCTTTCAGTTTGTGAGCAGAAGAGAAATCTATGTAGTAGGGGGACGTTACAAGATATGATTGGCGCTAGACAATGTGGGGATGAGAAGAAGGCATTCCACTGACTCTCAGACATTCACTCTCTGGTCTCCCTATCATCTCATCAGCATGATTAAGATACAACATGTCCAGATTTCTCTCATCATTACCCGTCACCCTCAATATAGCTTCCGAATATCCACTTACTTCCAACTCCAGCCTCCAATCAATGCCTACCCTGCTCCATCCCTTGCTGCCAGCCAGTGAGATCCCTATGCCCGCTACTCAAATTTAACTATTGCTCAGGCCAGGTTGAAGATCGTTCTGCAATGTCTGAATTCCTCATTCAAGGGCCCCCTTTTCATCCTCTCCATTCTGATCAGCAACATACAGTAACCTTAATGGTAGAAAGCAAGATACAAGTGAGCAAAATATTGTTTTCATAGAACAAAGCCTTTCCTGTACAACAAAAGTGGGTGCATTCTTTATTACAGTGAAGCATAGTTTATCTTTCCACATTCCACGTATAGAGTAACTATGATACACAGGAAAAGAAAACATGAGCACTTCCTCATTCTTGTCTCAATTTTCTTCAACTGGACTAGGCTTTTTTCAATTTTTGTTTTTTGGATGAATGATAGTTACCCAGTACGTGGTATGCCATGGTGTACTCTTATGTGGAAAAAGAAACAAAGCCACATTGAAATGTTCAAAGTAAACCATTACATTGTTTTTACAAAAAGCAATGCAAAACTGGGCAAGTGTTTCATAGTTCCATCTTGTCTGAACATTACTGAGAGAGCTAGACAGTTTAGTTTATATATATATTTTAAACAGATGATACATGATGTTTAAAGGGCAACACACATCTTGAAATATTGTAGGTTTTACCCAGGCTTATACTTACTTACCAATTGACCCCAGTATGACCAAAATTGTTATGATCCAGACGAGGACTCTAGAAATATACCTTATTATTACCATCAAGATCATGGATAAAACTACAAAGAAACAAAAGAAGAAAAAAGCTCAGTGGCAGTAGTAAAGGCACACAAAGTGAGCACATTTTTATCACGGTTTAGAACATTCAACAACCCAATGTAAAGGTTTGTTAGCATTTAAGGATATGCATTTATGTTAACGTCTGTGCAGTCAGCAACCACCATCGACTGAAAGTGATTAATAGATAATACGCATTCAATAAACAACTTAATTAATGACTTGGCAAAACAACAGAGCAAACAAAGAAACACTTTGGTGGCAATTCCAGCTGATCAATTACAAACTTTATATAGTGGAGCGAGCTACTAGCACAATGGGTTTTGGACCAAAAGAAAGAAAGTCATTCAGCTTATATTATAAACAGTTCCGTCCCAATGATAGGCTCTTTAGACCGATCATATTTTTTTTGCAGTTAACGATGATCTACAAAGCTTAATGCAAACCCTCTACCATCATGGATTCCTACGTTTCTAAGCATGGTTTCGGGAAAGTGGTCCCTGTTGATGCAGGTCAAGTCAGTGGAAATTTCATATGAGGCCCCTTGGTGGAATGCTTGCAGTGGATGTAAGGCCTGGGCTTCCTACTGATGAGGTGTGTGGTGTCCCCTAGTGTAGACAACAGATATCCAAGTGGGAGTTTGCAAATGGATTAAGAAACTGAATATAGCTGTGTAACTCTCAAGTTCTCATCTTGGTAAGTGCCTGTCCTATTCCTAGGCACTAGACATATAAGGAATGGATGGATCATGCAGGAAATCCTGGTTTCCTAAGCCACAACTAGATCCGCATGAGCGGATTGCTGTAGACTTGACAACAGAAATTAAAAAACATTGTTTAGGTCTTCACTCTGGGCCTTGCTCATGTCTTTTTGGTTTGCAGAGTCTTATTCTTAGACCATGAGGGATGTAAGCAACTGATTTTTGGAGGGACTATCAGATGAATGATGTAACAATAGGTGTTTAAAACCCAGACTGACATCGTCAAATAAAGGAACATTCTAGAAAGTCTTGAGCTGGGTATTGTTCGTGATTCAAGACTGGCTAAAGAAAGCATGCCTTTTTCTCTACACTACATAGCCTTTTTAAAAGTAAAAATGTCCTTAAAGTATTTAATTTCAGTTCAGTTACCTGTGTTATTGAAATAAATATATTTTTGCACCGTGCCAGTCAGCTAAAGTGGCCAAGTGATCATCAGAGTATTCAACAATTTAATTAAAAAAACATAAAAGGCTGCTGCTTGCTAAAGGAAACTTTATGCCCAAGAAATAAAGTATGGAAGGAGTGATCATATTGAGGACAGGCATCCTCCTTCCACAAGAAGGCAGACAGAACAAGTAAAGTCAATAATTAAACCCCTTTAAAGTATATATTTTTACAGTTGAACCATAAACGTTCTTTCTGAAGGCTACAAAGAGCAACATCTGCAATATACACTGCCACCTGCAGCATGCAGGTATTTGTTAATAGAATTTACATATCTAGAAGGTTTACTACATCATTTTTTACCAACTTCTCCAAAAGCTACATGTAAAAAGGAAGTACTTCCCCATAGACTCTCCAGCAACTAAATCATCAAGACAACCATCAACTCTGCAGAGTGATGGATAAAAAACGATGCATTTTCACATTCTTGCTAGGGCTAAAAAAACAATAAATGTGCAAAGATCAGATACTCAAATTTGCAACTATTTGGGAAAGATGAAATATTGCCAGGCCTCTCTCAAATGCGGACATCTGTACATTGAGACAATTGTCATAGTCTGGTAGAAGGCTGACTTGGAGTCATATGTGAATATGGTTGTTCTACTCCACAGACCAGGAAACATCTCTCAACTCATCCTAAAGAAATCTTATTTATCTGCTGCTGCTTTCCTTTCTGCTCCACACTGGGTTAGCAGGCTGAGGCATATTGATATTGTGAGAGCTGAATTTAGTACTAATGATTTTGCATTTATCATGGGTTAAGAATTTGCATGGGATGGGGCTAAAATAGAAACTAATAAGTGACTTGGAAAATGTACCCACTTGAGTGGCCGTCATGAATTATGTAAATGTTTTAGTGAATGTATGTTGTTATTAGTTATTGAGCATGGGTAGAGAAAAATGTATTAGTCTGTTATATTAACAGTTTCATGTTAGGTATTTGATTTATTAACTTTAGGCCATAAGTTGGCGAGTTTGGGCCTAGTTTGTAGAACCTCATGGCAAACTAAAATGTTTAACAAAGGATGGAAAAATTTATTGTACAACTAGAAAAATGCTTAACTGTTCACACTGTGCTGACCAAACAACTTGCAGATGTCTAACTTTCTCATGAGAACTGCTTGTAGAATCATGTGGTAGTAGAAAAGATACAAATGTTAACTTGATGCATGAGACAGCGATGTTCCCTGGAATTAACAATGGATGCACTGACCAGAGTACGGATTGCAACAAAGAAGATACCGGACGAGCCTGATGATGAGAACAGGAGAAGAGGAGCCAATTGTCGACATGTGAAAGACAGTTTAGTTATATCTTAGATTTGGGTTTTAGTTTCCATTGGATCAACTTTTCTGACCAATGACGATGTGGGAAGATGCTTTGGGAAATTCTAACTTAGCCTGACAGCAGAGAGAGTTCTAGGCATTATTTTCCAATTCTTCTTTTTAAAGCACTGTCCTATTCTGTTGGAGGAGTTGAGCAGTCCCTGATGATTTTGTTTATAACCATCCTTGTAGAGTAAATCTGTGTTAATGCTGATTCTTTAGCTTGCTACATTCTGTGTCTCAGTTAGTTTAGAGCCATTCCTTTTTCACTGCCCATTACTGAAGCTGACCCGATGGATTTCAAACTGACGAAGAGAATCACAGTTTGCTGATCCCATTGAGGAGAGGTATTACAAATGCTATTGTTTGTTGTAGATTTCTAGGTACCAACCACTATTTTGATAGATCCATAGCTAGATGTTTTTCCAAAGTAACTTATAATTTATTTTGCATGAAGTCCAAACATGCTATTCTAATCTGAGGGTTAGTGAGAAACCATAATGCTGATGAATGTTATCACCTAAGAGTTGACCGTGTTCACCTGATGAAATCAGATGTATGTAATTTTTATTGCGCATTAATTGTTACTATTGATTTGTACTGTAACTCTTGAATGCCTAATTATGAATGTTTTAGTTAAATTGAGATTCTTTAGAAGATTTGGTCAGGCAGTGTTATTCATCTATGTTTATCATTTGATATTGAGATTAATATACATGTTGTCAGCATTGATAATATAGGGAAATTAACCTACTAACCTTTACTAAAGGTGTGGTTATTCATGGATACATGGGTCATAGTGTGTGATGTTCACCGACTCAAGTTTGACAAATCAATTGTTTATATGTTGCAGGTCCTAAATTGTTTATGGAAAAGTTGAGTGCAATGATGGTGAGATTCCTCTAAGCGTAGTCAAAAGGTCTATTGAACCTGTAACGTATCCCATTATGAATAAATTATAAAAGAACAAGTAAGGCCAGATGAGCTCACAATATAGTTAAGCTGGGGGCTAAGACCCTTACAGCCTGTAAAGTGTATTCCTGCAATTACTTTTTGTAAGGATATAGCCAGTTTTAATGGTATCAAAAAGCATGTTAAAATGGTGTATTTTGGAATCTCCCTTGACGAAGTCTACAGAAAAGTTAGAAAATGTGTAATGATGTGCCACATATGACGTCATCTCTTAGAACCCAAATCCTGGTGTCTGGTTTTCCAGTGTTCTATTAAAGCAAATTCCTCTTACTTAGGTTTATCACTGCAGGTTACTTAATTACAGAAGATAAAGCAGCTGAAAAATTAGACCTCCGTGTCAACATACAATAAATATCCAAGGAAGTCTTAAGATAATGTTAGATTGCCAGCATACATCTGTTTCTTATTGTAGATTGTAATGCAAACACTCATGAGTTCACTGCACTGAAGTTCCTCCACTTGCTCCCATATCCATCTCCTATTTAAAATGCCTGGGACTTGACTGAACTCTCCTTGCTGAATGTTCTTTGTAGTCTCCAAATGTAACTTTAGGAATTTTGGTTGAGTTTTTGTTGAGGGTCATTATCTTTTCAGATGGGTGAATATTAAGTGAGAGACTGAAGACTAATGTAGTCACCCACAGAGCCTCTATTTTTTTCCATTGCAGTTTACTTAGTCAATGAAAGTAGTTATAAAATGACTAACACTTAACCTGCATTTGTAGCATCTTTTCAAATTCTGCAACTTCATATTAAGTATGAAAAGGACTTGAAGAAGAAAATCTAGTTTCCTGCTTTCCCTCCGGCTCCCCACTTGCTTTTGTTAATGTACTAGCTCATACAAAGCTGAACGAATTCCAAGGTACTTTTGTACTCCACTGTAAAATGAGAGTGGAACCTACTCTTTGTAAGCCCTAGACTGACTGATGTTTCTGTCAAAAAACCACTACCAACATTAGGTTCATGATACTTGGTGAACCCTGATTTTTCCCAGAAATTAACATGAGGCAAAGTCACAAAGGAATCAGCATGCTATGGGGAGTCAACCAAATGGAGGTCATCATACCTATGTTTGGCATAATATACCACTTTATCTATAAACTACACATACATAATTACTTCATTTCCTTGCTGGAGAAGACAGGGAGTGCCTCGGTTGTCCTATGTTGTTTAATTCCTAATCAGCACCCACAAAGCATTTCTTAGGGCACGAAATTTGAGTGTAAGAAGGATCCATGCTGCCAACAAATGGACCAAAGTATGCAGACAGGAGTTTGGGATCCAGGTGTGGCTACAACCACCATGTCCTCCCGGCGCTGCTGCACTTCCGGTTGAAGCAGCTATAGTTCCACAAGGAAGGCATGTTATCAATTATCACTTTCGATCGACTTGGTATGTTTGAATGCCAGTAGAACATGTAGCGTTGCTTAGGCACTTGTATACTCTGGCTGTGATTAAGGAGAGATCATAAGGAAAGGCTAGTTGTGTGTAACTCGAGTTAATAACAATGACCATTAAGGTTTTCATGTGCTCACTGAAAGTTTATGACTGTGTGTAGCCCAGGGTGCTTACTGTGTTGCAAACAGAGAGGATTTCCTTAGAGTGGATGAGGTGGTAGAACGGTGGCATCAGGTGTTGCTCGTGGAAGCAAACTGCCCTACTAAAGAAAAGCTTATGCTTGCAGCACTACTATGCATGAATTCATATTCTGAAAACATATTTCCCCTTAACTGATTGCAATAAGTACGTAACACATTCTTTGACACTTCCTGGAAAAGACTTGTGGTCCATTTGCAAGGCTCTCCATTTGGCTTTTGCATTGTGATTGCTGATGACTACAACATGAATCAGTTACCTTCTGAGCAAATTTCTTTCAAATCTGCGGGAAATCTACAGCATGAATCACCTCCTGGAGCTTTTACAGACAAACAGAAAGACCTTCGAGCAGCATCGTTTGATACACATGGGGACTAGTATTTTGAAATGTGGATGGAAGTGTTTCGCAATGGAAGGGAGGTAGTTGTCGCACAGTTCCATGGGTAATAAATCAAGGAATTGCATGGCCTGGTTCTGCAGGAAACAGCTGTACTTGGAAAGTAAACTAGGCAGTGGATTAATCACAGAATGTAATTTGAAACATGATGGAGGAAAAGAAATGTAAATTGTTACTCACCTGTAACCATGGGTTTGAGCTTATGCTATTGCAGATTCGCAAAATGTGCACTCCCTACCCATCGAGTGTTGGGTCTAGCATTTTTTTTTTTTTTTTTTTTTAATAAAGTCTTTTGTTACAGCATCAGGCATGCCACAAAATATAGGAAGTGATGTAATGGAGGTGACCATTGTTATACAACCACAAGTAATCCCTAATCTATGGTGAGGAAAGTGCCCCTGCTCTTAATGATTTGTAACCATATTACAAGATGTGGAAGGAGATGTTTTAATAATTTACCTGGGCCCCGAGCTGTCTGAGTGTTCAAACAAATTAAATTAGCCTCTGGATTTTAGTGGCTTTATCAGGATTAGGCCAAATTTGGATCCGTGAAAGTGCTTTTGAAGTGGAACAGAAGAGTTTTGCCCAATGAACGCACTAATATTGGGATAATCATGCTTGTATTGAGTTTTCTTTTAGCTCTGGAAATGGAAAAAACGTAAACTTCTACAGGATGGATTTTGGGGGTAGTGGGGTAAACACAGATTTAAAAGGGTGCAGGATGAAAGATACGTCTTCAGTAAAATGAAACTGGCAATGGATTTAGGTTGTTCAACAGTTTCGTTAAGTGACTTTTTGAATTAAAATCGGTGAACGTGTTCTCATTGGCTAATGTGTTTTTATCAGGGCTGCAGTCAACTTGATAAGCATTCATATGAACCGAACTGTTTTGGATTAGCCACTTTCAACAAATGAAATTCTCTCTATAGAAAACTGAAACAAAGACCACCAATTTCATTGTACAAAATGACTGAACAACAGTTCATTTATAAAATTGGTTAGTTTTTAGGTGAAAGCAGAGGTTTGTCTGCTGAAATGCATCTTATCTTTGGGGAGCACGTTACAGGTTCAAGTCCCTGTCCTACTTAAAGATACCCTTAGTTGACTGGCCAGAAATCATAATTCCAGTGCCTCAAATAACACGTGTGTATATATGTATGGGATTCACAGCATGGAAGAATGTATAAATTCTACTGCTTGAGAGTTGCACAGGTCTTGGGTGCAAAAACCTAGTCCTGGGTTACAATCAAATTCACATATATTTTTCACAGTGGAACACTACCATACATCTGAGGCCAGTATGAAATTCAGCATTGCACAATTAATACATTTTGAGATCTTAAACTCCCGGTAGCGCAATTATGCAACTGTGACTAAGAAAAAGCTTGTGAAAGATGTCTGTTTTCATCGATGTAATGTCAAGCATATGCTGCCATTTCAACAATACAACAGATTATTTTATTAGTAGGCCAACAACAATCTAAAAACATGTTTCTGATGGTTCCAGTTACTACTGCCTTCTTATGTACAGCGGTTAAAAGCATATTAACAGTCTCCTAATGCAGTCTTAAGCGACAAACTAAGAATCAGAAAATACCATTACCTAGCGAAAACAAGCAAAGTCCCACAATAATTTCTTTGCTGGTCATTACTCCACTAATCAGCCTGTGAAGGACACTATTGTCACTGACAAAAGTGATCAGGGCTTCTGCAAACTTGGCATAGCAGGAAATGTTCACAGGAGCACAGCGATGGAAGAATGGGATAGGTGCACTGGTGACACAAGAAAAAAAAACAAAATCAGAAAAAAATTTACTCTGGTGTAGTATAAAATGCCACATCAAAGACACACAGATGAAAGGCGGAGGGGGTGGGGTGAGGGCGTGCTCCACATGGTTTTTAACAATGCACTGGTGATACGCAGTCAAGTTTGGACCAATCCTATCACCTACAGGCAATGCATCACTTTTGGTCCCTATCCGTTTTTTTTTTTTTTTTTTTTTTTTTTTTAAATAGCCAGAGATCTGGTCTTGCACTCAACAACTTGGAAAATGGCCTGCAATATTTAATGATTCAGGATGCACTCACATTAGTTAGTAAGAAAATCTTTTTAACTTTAACATTCTGGTGCACTGGGAGACTGCTTTAAAAAGAGATGTCAGAGTACGTGTTGCATGCGTGTGTGTGTGTGTGTGTGTGCGCCTGCAATGAGGTTCTTGCATACATTTTGGGAGGGAGATTACTGCACATGGCAGTTGTGTGGTGTATGGGCATTTCCAAACTAAAAACAAGAAAACTTCTATTTTCGAAAGGCAGGCCTTACCTTGTTGGGGCCACACTTTCAGGCCCATTTAGAGAGCTTTGGTTAGGGCTACAATGTCTAATAATTACCCTTCTAACATTTCAGGCATTATATAGATCTGCATCAGTTCACAGATATCCAAATGAATGGCAATCGTTATCAGAAAGCTAGTGGTAATCAAGAGCAAACATTTGTAATAAAAGGTACAATACAGCAGGTGTAGTTTTTGCACCCACTATACCATCAGCTTCATCTGAGTTGATGGTTGCAGGTGGGGCAAAGGGGCCTTCATGTTTGGGGATGCGCACTTACTTTCCCTCAAAAGACTGACCAAGAACGAGAGAGAAAAAACACAAAATGGGAAAAGAAGGTGGAGGAGAAAAAAAGAAAACAGTGACAAAGGAGGGAAATCAGAATCTGCAAAAGCTTAGTGAAGGAGTGTCTGGTGTTAAATTAAAAAGGAATGAGGTGTAATCCGAATACCCACGCATGGCATTCAGTACCCTGACGTTCAACAGCATCAGCTGCGGGCATCTGAGCAAACCACTGGGCCCGACACTTATTCTTTTATAAATTAAGCAATGCATACCATTTACAAATGTTGGTGTCGTTCTTGGCAACCATGTGGCAACAGCACACCTACTTGAGGTGGCTTGGAGCTATTTATGACTAGATTTTTTTCTACATTTTACATCATTTCAGGAAACAGAACTGGCTATCACCGCATTCTGAGCTACAGTATTTTTTTTCCTCTGACTGATTAAACTGATTAACAAATTACTATTGTGTTGTGGTGTGTTTAATTTTGAATACGGATTCTATTTATACCCTTCATGACTTCAAACATATCACCTCTTTCATATGAAGGAGCAAGACACCAATGATTTAAGCTCTGATGTTGTCACCATGTATTATAAGAAATACAATTCCCACTGCTGTATGTTACAAGGATATTGCAAGTTATCTCCAAGTTCAATGACCATATAAAGGAACTTGGCCTTCAGTCCCGTTCTTCTATACGCTCATTGAACATCTTGATGATTTGTAATAGCCTTATACTGAATGGCAGGGGTACTTGATATCAGACATTGTTGCAATATAACATTCTTTTTGCAGGCTAGTAGGGATGTCACAACTATCCTAGAAAAGATAATCATTTAAGGATTATTCCACAATGAAAAAGGAACATTTGATAGGACCAAATGTGAAGCAAAGCTTGATGCAGGTGTTTCAATAACAGGATAAGGGCAAACTCTGAAGCATGTTTTTGATGAGGTGCTTACCCTACCCCAAACATGCCCAAGGGATAGGGACGATGCCAGAATGAAGGTGGTTTGTGCCATGGAGGTGAATGAAGAGATGAAATAGCTTAGTAACTGAAAAGGTTTGTGCAACAAACATGTTAAGTGTGGAGAATGCAAGTAACACTGGCACACCTCACCCCATTCCCTGCACCTTACAAACAAATGCAAATGTGAGATTCCTCTTCTCACATTCATCTCACAAAATATATAAACAAATAATAAAACACAAATCATCTTTTGTGCATTCTGGAGGTAATTTTGTAATTGTACTTCTTTAATCGAACATGCTCATCCATTAGAGGTATGGAAGACTGGCTGCACACCTTTTAAACCCCACCTTACCAGAAACTGCAGTAGGTGGGGCCTTCAGTCAACATTCCTACACACCTCAATAGTAACTAAAATTCAGTAACATCAACACTGGTAATAACAAGCATTTGCAATGCAACGGGTCTCCTGTTTGCTGGAGTTAGAGCTAATAGTGTTGTAAATTTCTAACTGGACTTTTCTTGCCACATAAACTGAAAGTAAAACAGTTGACATTAGAGAGACAATTCAAAGCACCACGGCCGCCATGACCAAGAAACACAAAAGGAAAAAGAAGTTTGCTTGCAAACGTATAGGCAAACATGCAATTATTCATGTAACAGGGTCGATGACCAAGGCGGTTAAAAAAAAAAAAAGAAAAAATGCCCCAAGGAGGGACAAACAGAGCATTTACCAATGATGATAAAGGATTTTTAAAAGGCAAAATCATGAACAAGTGGTAGTGATGGGAGTGTGGTGGGCTTGGTTAAAAGCCCACAGATAGATTACAAAACGTCAGAGCACTTGCGCACTCGACCTAAAAAAGATGCATGTCAACATAGTCTACTTTTCCTTAGCGTCTTTGGATTTTTAAGCTTTAAGGCTACAGCGAATAAAATAAAGTCAGTCATCAGGTTCATGAGAGTGTGGGCGATGGGATGCAAGACAATCAACTCGATTTCAAAAGCCATAGGGCAATAAACATGGAGGGTTAGCAATTGGAAGGTTTACTTTTCCTGAATGATAGCCATCAACGTAGGAAACAGCAAACCGTTTATAGAAAGAGCCCTAGCTGAAGGTGAAAACATTCTCATACAAAACAGTTAGTAAAAACATTATAAAACTACTTTAAGCTTCAGATGACAATAACGTTGGCATTTATATTTTGAGCACCCATTTCGAGGGAAAGCTAGTACAATTAAGTAGTAAGCCTGCTGCAATTTGGGAAGTAACAGGTGGTTTCATTAAATCAGAAAGCAGCAACGGAAAATTGTTCTGCAGTTCGGATTGGGTTGGGACTCACATTCAAGTAAGTAAATGTTGGATTTACTGGGTTTGTTGTAAGCACAACAGGTGGGACTTATCTGGGCGGTTGGTGGGGCAGGGGAGGGGATTATTTACCCATGCATCAATCTGAAGCAGTTTATGTCAGGGATTGAAAAAGGATGGCCCACATGGGGCTGCCAGTAATTTCTCATTTAAGATGCCTTCGACTGCTGGCACTAGAGAGCATTTTCAGCCATCTTATGTTTACCAGGACAGTCCTTTAGGCTCTTTCACCATGTCACTTTCTTCAGGAAGTCACAAATTGAGAAGAAAACACACCAAGCAGGAAGTTAATTTGCTGATCTGTATTTTCTGTAATGATTACCACCTACCGCAGTGGTTTTCAAACTTTTTAATGCCGCGTCCCCCCAATGAGGGGGAAAAAAAGTAATCGGGGGCCCCCCTTTAGAATTTTCACTATTTTTCTATTAAGTTGGCAATGTTTAAATATGTCTAGACTTATTTAAACATTGCAGTTACGTTTTGTTACCTTTTTAAAAATGGCAAAAACGTTTTTCTGCTTAAAAAAAAGCATTATCATCTTCATAATGCTTCTTTTGGCCATGGCCTAGGCCCCCTCCCCTGGGATCAGTTGAGGCCCCTCTATGTTCGAAGACCCCTGAACTACCAGGACATGCCACAGTTAGAACAGAAGGATGGTACAAGACTGCTTGGTGATCAGCCGTTCATCATCCTTCTATGCCAGACACAGATGGTTATGGGCTATGTTCCCTGTAGGCTCCTGTAAAAATCAGCTAAAAGGAGTCACACAGTTCTCTGTTCTTTACAGCAAGTTGGTGTGTGTGTCCTTAATTCATCATATGCAGAAGTATCTCCATCTGTTTTGTTCTCAATAAGTTAAGATTCTGGCTGTTCGTTTTGAGAACGTATAAAGATTTAAGGAATTGTTTAAACTGTAAACTATGATCGATTTTTTTTTTAACAGAAAAAAAGACTCAAGTAGAGGTTTCTTGCACTCATGGCCTATGTTCTCTAAGTTTACCGTGGGCCGCGCGCGGGCAGCGTGCTTCTTACAGCGCCTTGACATACTCAGGGAGCGGGCTCACCCATCGAGGAGCGAAATACACAACAAAAGGGAAGCGTGAACACTTCCCTCTTCGTGGCAGGAGGCGCACCAGGAGGCCTACTAACTAAATTAAATGACAATGGAGCTACTTATTTTAAGCGCAGAGTGTTTCAAGAGGTCCATAGCAGGCAATGCGAAACTAAACACTATTACGTTTCACACTGCAATGCCATGGTGTGGATGTGGCCTTAAGGTCAGTGCTGCTGACTTTGGAACTGGGGAAACAGGTTTTAGCCCCGAAACTCAAGTAAAGCACTCCAATACTTTTCAGTCGAGGTTCCTTAAACAACCGACTCTGTTAATTTGCTTGTTCGTCCCCACCTCTGCCATACACCAGTCAAGGCCACTGGAATTATGTGGCAGGAGAAGACCAAATTATGTGGCTGAATTATGAGGCAAGAAAAGGCAAGCTACGCAGCGTAATGCTGCACATTGTGTGACCTTGTTATTGTCGCATTTTCAAACATGCTAACACTATCTGGGCAAATGTTTCACATCATTAGTTCCAATTTTAACACACAAATACAACTAACTTTAGGCAACAGAAAGGTGGCCTGTCAGCTCTTGTGAAGGGCCTTTCCATTTGCAGCAGTAAGGGTAATCCCGGTTTTACTAACTTTTTATCTATTCCAGCTAGAATCAATATTTTAGGGGTTCAAACCTGCAGATTATACAGCAGGTGATGGGTTATATGGCACTTCTGGCAAATCCATACTCATGCATAAAAGGTCAAGGCAGCAAAATCTTATAATTCCAATGTCCCTGGCATTAGTACAAGGATGTGAGCGTTCTGTCAAGCCTAAGTTCTGGCATGGAAGGGGATCCTTCCAGTACATAAAATAACTTCTAAAACGATTCCCACTGATTGTGTGCTGTACAGTGCATCACACCTATACATGGAGAATTGTAAAAGTTGTTGCACTGTTATGCCTGCCTTGAGACAGCATTTTGTGGCTCAAATCTCTGCCTATAAATGTTATTAGACAGGGATTTGCCCCAAAACTCATGGGTGGTTGCAAGGGAACACCCATGTACCACCTAAGGTATGTCCCCTTGATGCAAAGTAGTTCAATTTAGGGCACAGTGCTACGTTGCTTTACTTTGGGCAACTTTCCTACACAAATCCCAATTTGTGTTGAAAAGGAGATCCCACCACAGCACTGTGTGCTGGGTTTCTGTCACTTATGTGATGCAAACTCAGTGTTAAGAGTTAAAAATTCTGGATCAGGTACATGTCAATATTATGAGGATGATTAGTGTTCCTACTGCAAGCTAATATAAGGTAACCAGAAGACCAGTGCAGAGCAAATTATTCTGTACTGTGTAAAATCAGAAGGCAATGAAGATGCCAAAGAAAAGTGGCTCCGGACCAAAAGAGACAATTGTTTTGGTCTGGCACGGAGCTTGCCAGATTCCTGTAGACTTGTTCTGAATTGTAAAGAAGGTCTAAGCTTGCTCCAACAGTTATCATTTAGTTATGGTTCTTGAAGAGCGCTAAATACTATAATTTACAAACACGAACATTTTCAGGAGTGGCTAAAAATGTAGCTGTGCCAATTCATGTAAACTGCACATTAGTGTTTTTTTATCATCAAAGTGGTAGGTCAATTTTCACTCTCTCTGCAGCACCTCATACACTCCAACTCATTCTTCTTTTGCCCACTGTGCCACCTTAGTTTGGGCCATATGCAAATCAGTCTTAGCCCTGCTCTAATAGGAACAGTCCACTCTGAACTGCCAGGCCCTCCATGAACCAGAACACAAGCAACCCAAGACCGGTTTAGCTCTGATTGGGGCTCTTCAGTCAGGTGCAGCTTGGTTCCAGTGGCGCAGTGAGCAAGGGGCCCACGTCTGGGCCACTTAATGTGTTACATCAAACACACAAAAGGTAACGGGAAGAATGCTTGTAGTAGTGAATAAGCAAAAAAGGAAGAGGAAAAGAAAGAAAGGGGAGTAAGATAAAAAAAAAGGTGAGGAAAAGAAAGGAAGATTTAAAAAAAAAGGGGTGGGGGGCAGGTAGACCAAGAGGTGACAAACAAGGAGGTTGGAGCCAAGGAGAGGAACGAGTTGAGACAGAAGCATAGTTATGATATAGGTTTAACAGAGTAAGGGTGGAATGAGAGAGGAGACAGAATGGGGAGAACGTTGTACAAAGCGAAAATGGAGAAAGAGAAGTGGGAGTGTAAGTACGATTAAGGAGAGAAAAAAGCTGAAAAAAGGGAGGAATGCGATAAGGACAAGCTAGGAGACCGAGTGGAAGTGGACAGGGATAAGAAAAGGTGTGAGGAGAGAAGAGGGGCACTGAGATAGCAGGAAGAGAGAAATTATCGATAGAATAATTAAGGCAGTAGATGCAGTGGCACCGATGCAGTGGGTGCAATGAGCCCTCTGTGCCCCAGCAACAGGTGTATTTTATTCAGTGCTTTATTTGTAAAATAATGAGTGCGAAAGCTCTGGTCAGACACCTGCAGCTGTCGCTATAAAATATCAGAGCGTGAATAGCAAGGATGTGCAGTCCCAAATCCACATCAGGACTCTTTAATTCACTGCCAGGCATTGCCTTGCATGTTAACTCACTCTTACAGGTGTCTGCTTTCTCCCTTACGATGGATGTTTTGTATTTCATTGCCTCCGTCTTTTCGTTTTGCCCTCCATTTGCCTGGAGAAATGTCTGATGTGTAGAAATAAGTGCCTGTCCCCAAACATAAGTGCTGGTGCCCCTCACCGGCAACCACTGCCACAAATTAAGCTGTTTCAACTACCAACCCAGAGGGGGTGGTTTTATTTTAGCTGGTTTGCATTAGTGCCCATGGCACACTTACTATGCCACTGCTTTTGGTGGCTTGCACACTGCACATGCTTGCATATTAAGTTGTTGCTTATCTTCAGTGCACTCAGCCTTAACTGCAGTGCACTAAACACCTTTAGTGCTGCGCACAAAGGAAATAAATTAGAGGGAACATTGGTTATGGGCCTTCTCGGCAGTCTGTAGGGACGTCTTGAACTACAGGTGTTAAGTGTAAGAAATGCAAATATATTATAAAAATATGTGTGTTATCCTCAGAACCACGGAAGTTTGCTTTCTTATTTAGTTTACTGATACACAAATGCCTTCGGGGGCACTACATTTCACATACATCTTTTCTTGGCTATCAAGAAAGGAATGATGGGAATTAGCCAAGTGCTTCATTAATTATCTAGATTTGTTTATTTACAAGTTGCAACAAGGTAATTGTATGTCTGGATCTTTTGAAACAGAGGTTAACTACGTTTTATTATGCGAGTGAACCCAGACTATTAGGTGCCATGTAATGTGCAAAGTTTTCTGCTTTTTGTACTTTACACCCTGGTGTAGTTTTCACCTGCAAACTAGCAATAATCCCTCAGGAGTGCTAGCTGGATTTGAAAACCAAGGAGCTGTTTTCTTCCAAGTTTGCTTTAAAACAGGTTTCCTTGTAACTTTGAATCTGGATGAATGCTGACAATCATGTTTTTCTCACAACTACTTAAAAGGGATGCAAAAGTCACAATTGTCTTTGACAACCCACATACAGAGAACTTTGCGAACTACAAGAAGTTTAATATTCACAAAAAGTGTGAGACATTTGCAAGCAAAGAACTTTGCACACATGTGGGAGCTGAAGGCCTATATTACCTGGACCCCAATATTTTGATCACCCCAAAATGTACTTTCAGAAGCTTGGATTAGCTCCCTTGACCTTGGGATAAGAATCACCACCCTTTTTAACAGCAGGCTCAACAAATTGATTAAACAAATAAGTGACTGGGTCCACTCAATAACGGGGTTCTAGTTGGATAGAAAGTTAAAGTGCCTAATACAGAATCTAAAAAAAAAGCAATACAGAAAACAGGACACAAACAGCAAAAAATAAAGGTAATAACTGTCAGATTTACAAAGAGCATTGACAACATCTCTAGTAGAAAATAGAAAGTCTCAGTCTCACACCCAAAACCAAGGGTTTTATATACATTGTACGTTTCAGTAAAAAGCAAAAACTGCAAATTCAGCATGGCATGACTAGCGATAAAACATATTAGACAAATTAGAATCACGATCATCATTAAAATTCGGTAGCATAGCCAGCGTGTCATGAGCCCTGGTACACAAAAAGGAATAGGCCCCTCTTGGGTCCTGTTTGAATTATAAAATACAATAGCCAGAGTTCAATGGGCCCTGGTGCACTGCACCTGCTACACCAAAGGTACCTACAACCCTGATAACACTAACCCTTTTCTAAGGCATAGGAAATCTTCCATTAGCGTCCTCAGCAACAACATAATCCAGAGAAGTTCAACACAACATGAAACATTTTCAACAAGACTCACAGACCAGTGTATGCAAGCGAGCCTACATCAGAACTGCCAGTCAAGTGTCCTTCAGAAAGTTACATTGGGAACATGATGGAAGTTTCATTCACAATACCTGCTCTCTAAAGAACATACCCTATTGCATCATAGTATCTCATGTTTTGCAAAAACTGTGAGGAAAGAAGAGATGCAGGTGGGCACTGATTGGGAGAAGTAATGAGCGGGGGCAAGATGATAAGAACAACGGACAGCATCCATTTTCATAAAATGGAGTCACTACGAAAATTTGGCGTAACTAAACTATATTAATAATCACACTTCTAACGCTCCAAATAAAGTCATTTAAGGTGCCACAATATTATCATCAGTTTAACTATATTCACTATAAAAATCTTTGCCATTTGACGGTTTACAGCTGGGGTCCGTCTAGTGAGAAATTAACATTTCCCATTATATACCGGTTGCTAAAATACATGCGCTCACAGAGTGCCACGATCAGTGAGTTTTGAGTTTCAGAACCTCCACAACAGCATTTTAGGCTATTCATGTGTGGACAAAATTGCCTAACTTATCATCAATAAATCTTAAATAAAAGCCTGCATATTTACACGATTGCTGGAACACCTTGTAATTGTATATTATTTTGAGAACATTAAAGTGCGTATAGTTCCTTCATAACCTGTTGGGGTTTTATTAACACAGAACAGCAGCCAGAGGGTTTGCCCTAATTCAAAGCCAACCGTTTCTCTTTTGCATTGTTTAGCTTGCTTCAGTCTCTCACACATAAGTAAATAAAAGATGTGCTTTTTGTTTAAGTTGACAAAATAGACATTTGTACATGGCTGCTAGCACATTTCATACATATTAAAATGCAATTTAGTACATTTACTGAAATCTTTCGGTATAAATATTTAGAATCAGCTTGTCCTTGCAAACAAAAAATGTTGGTATTGTGCCAAACTGGAGCTAAAGTTGAGATATATGCTTTCAAAGTGTATATTTTGCATGCAGATCTAGAAAACATGGATTAGTAATGATTATTTTCTATGAGATAGGTAGTAGTCTAGCACTCCTAAAAAGCACATCAAGCCCCTCTGCCACATTATTCAACTGAATGCTGTATAAGATCCACTGAACATAGGTGGTGAGATGATGTGAAGGGACCCTGACAGAGAGAGAGCGCAGTTCTCGAGGCGTCACAGGTCCGCTTGACAGTATCTCGCCACCAATGTTCATCACATCACACAGTGATCCTGATTCAAAGTTATTTTATTGCCTGATGATGAGTTGGAGGAAAGGGCACTGACCAGAGGATTTGGTAAGCTAGAAGTTACATTTTTTATAGATGAATTAGTGCTCTGAAACATTGTTATACACGCTGAAATGAGTGTGTGTGAGTGACAACAATTCTTAGCTGACGACACAGCCGAACCAAGATCCGAAGCTGCTCGTGTATTTGCAAATCCCAAACTCAGTCAAAGTCAGGTTGAAGGAACGAAACGGAAACTTGCTTTTTACTTTTTCATAAGTATTTGCTTATGAGGAGCTTTATGTTTTTTTTAATGAGTGTGCTCGGCAGAATTGTGGTACTGTGAAGTTTTTGATCAGTCTAGTTTTCTAGTCTCAGTAGTAACGGAAGGATTGGTTATCATACTTCATGAGCATGCAACCACACAAAAATAGTTTGACTACTAAAGAGAATGTACGTTTAATTCCAGGAAACACATTTATTATCACATTAACATAGTGCAGCTAAGGATTTTTTCAATTCATTTACATGCCTGATTACAAGAGAGAAACACATTTGGTTATAAACCCAAGCCCACCTACAGCTTGCGCAGAAACTTATTTGGATCAGAACTGAACACACGACATGGCTTACATCACTTATCTTTTTCTATCAAACGGAACTGTTATTTCTGCATATATAATTGGTGATATAATGTGCTATTGAGAAGCAATTACTTATTTAGGCAAATGTTTATTTATAAAACAAGACCTTTCAGTAAAACAGAATTTATATGTAATCTAACATGAAATTAATGTTGCTTATTTTCCAGGTTTACTAATGCATTTTTCTTATTAACATTACATCGGAGTAGTAACTCCAATTATTCTCAGCGCATTTAATTATTTGTCTCTGTAGATATACCCATGCCCAATTCACATAGTGCCTAGAAGTGACTGAGTGGAGCGTTGGAAACAGGGTTCTGTTTATGTAATCTATGGAGAAATATTTTACAATATGAGGTGATTTAAAATTTACAGTTACACACTCGCCCTCTGATTCCTTGTTGTGAATGCAAGTCTGTTGAGGTTTGTTTTACCATATAGTACATCTTAATGACCTTCAAACAAATCTTTGTAAATCTTTTATCATGAAAATTGGCCAAAAAACTCTAAAACTAGGAAATTTCCATAAGGATAGGTAGAGAGATCTGAAGAGTTTAAAATTTTACAAATCTGGGTTTCCCTTTTGACGTCAACTTAAAATGGACCTTTTTACTCAATTCTAGGGCAGCTCAATGCAGACTATTATAGAGTTGGTTTGTAGGTTTGCACATACACTCAGGCACAAAACGGTGAAGGAGATCTTGAATATCTGTAATAGTATGTTTCTTTAAGGTGGTCTATGGAGCAGGAATTTGGGGCTATAAATGCGCGGACCAAATATAAAAGGAAGAAAATACATTTCTGTGCAGGTTCGCCAATGCTCACTTTTTTTTTTTAATATGCCACTTAGAGGAGGGGCCGGATCCGAAAAAAAATAGAATCAAATTAGGTCCATCATTGCTCTGAATTGGAATCTGGGAGAATTGTGAGGCTTACTTCTTGAGGGAAATTTTGTTTGATTGTCTTTCTCTGGAAAATGCTGTGGCGATCCCATGGATAAATTATGTAAAAAATAGCTTTGTTAACATGGGTCTGCCAGAGAATATAAACGCACAGGATAGATCTCAGGTTAGAGAAATTTTCCTGCAGAGGCAAGCCAGAATCTACTTGGGAGTCTTTCAGAAGTTAAGTACTATTTTGAACTACAATTTAATTAAAAAGTCAGGGGGCCTATGCTTTAATATTATGCATTTTGATAATTGTGTTCCATCGTCAGGGCATTGGGTCTCCTATTCTTCAGAATTGTCCTTGGGACAAAGTTTCAACTCAATGAACATTGCACTTTATGCTTTTCTATAAGCTTCATTCCCCTCCACGAAAACAGTGTTGTGAGCTGCAAGGTTTAGACAGTATAAGATAGCTCTTCTTTTTCTGCAGCAGTTTAGTATGAACATCTGTATTGTTGTGGTTAATTTTATCTGCTGTGCTTTGGTTATTTGAAAAAGATATGGGTCACCAAAAAGGGCCCTTATTCAGCCTTTGATTATGAAGTACCTGTAGATATTATTGTGGATATTAAGTACACGTGGATACTCTATGGCATTGCAACAATTTGTTTTATTTCATTATATATGTAATTGAATTATTTAATTTATCCATGCTCATTTTTATGGCTTTCTAGCCAAATAAAGTCTTGAATGATGATGACTGAGTAAAGTGCTCCTGTTATGGTATAGTTTGTGATGTGCATACAATTTACTCTTCTTTTATGCTGGGTATGCGGGTCTGAAACAATTAAGACTGACTTACCCTGGGGTAACAGAACGTAAGGCCTTTCGCCTGTTATCGTTCACAGTGCTATGCCACTGCTTTTTGGAATTAGTGAAAAGGGAAGCCTAGCAATAGTAAAAAAGTTTTTTCAAGAAGATGAAGATACAAGGCCAAGGTACAACATGAACAGCAGCAGTGCAAGCTTCAATCACACAAAACTACTAAATGAGACAACTGCTTCAACCTGTTGTTTGGGACAACAGATGGAGTTCTATCACAACACAGCAGCAGAATTCATTTGCAGAGGGGACAAATGGGCAAAATTGCACAGTGGGCAAACTGGGAACTAGGCACAGGTTCACAGGAGTGCAGGGAGGATAGAATAGGGGTAGGGACAGGAAAGCAGAGGTGACATTAGGGGTCGGGATAGGCGTGGCAAAGAGACCTAGATGCGCTGGGAGACTAGCAGCAAAGGGCGCATAGCTGAAAAGCAGACTGTGACAGAAACTTCACAGGGAAAAATGCAACCACTGACCCTGAGATTTGAAGCGGAGCAGTGAGTTCAGAACTAACCACACAAAGAACCATTAATCATTTTAAGTTATAGACTGCCTATTTCAGTGACAATTAAACCTCAAAAGGATGAAAGGCTACACCAGTACTGCTTGGATTGGAACCAGCAATCTGCAATATTATCATTCTTCCTCCCTATTCCACCTTTTTGTCTCTCTCATCACCGCCCACCTTCCCCATCCAACTCACTCACACATCCAACTCACTCACCCCTCTGCAGAAAGGACTACAACCCAAAGAATGGTCTTACTGTCATATTTTAATACAACTATTCCATAAATAAAACATATATGGCAGTATACATTGTGAGAACAACATGTATGACACTGCTCAATGACTTGAGAGCCATGTGGTGCTTCACCTAAGGAGCAGTGAAATAAAACCTCCTGTAGTGAATGTGCTGCAGTTAGTGTTATTGTTAAAGTACACCAAAGAGGTCCAGTTACATATGAGGTGCGGGGGCAGAGAAGGGCGCAATGTGGGTAGCACCAGCCTTCCCCAGTCACCATGTAACAGATCATGGTTATTATGGAAGCTAGAGAGTAGTGTCTGGTTCTATGGTCATGTTTTGGCCCCTAACCTTGTGAGCATTCCCTCCTCATACATTCATAAGCCTGCAACAGAATCTGCACTGCAAACATTAAGACTCCCAGCAACCCTTAATACACAAGCACAGCCATATTCACTCATCTATGTGTTGTGCTGGTCAAATTGTCGCTTCCAGCTACTCTTCAGAGACAGTCCTCAATT
Source organism: Pleurodeles waltl (assembly GCF_031143425.1). NCBI lineage: Eukaryota > Metazoa > Chordata > Amphibia > Caudata > Salamandridae > Pleurodeles > Pleurodeles waltl. Next base: position 360,553,275 of record NC_090437.1, on the reverse strand, counting down.
TCGAAGGATGATAGTTGGGGAAGCTCAGTGTGCTTCAGCTCTTTTTTTCACAAGTGTAGCTTTGAAGATTTTGAAATACCATTAATCGGGAAAGTACTGAATGTGCAGTATTCTTCAACCCAGTGCAAAACATCTTCCCCTAGTTGCTTCCTATTGCATTTAAAATTTGTATTTCAATTCATTGTCATACTCTGAATCATATGCTGGAGCAAAGCTTCACCGTGTTCCTTAGGAAAGTAGTGACTCCAGCACAGGTGTTTTCCAAGAGGTATATGAGAGCTCGACAGGACCAGGAATGGAGGCTGCTTCCTGAACAATTTACAGTTATCCTATGTACAGGACAGAAAGTGTGGACCCACATAATCGAGTAAATCCCTTTCCGCCTACACACCAATCCTGAACACAAGCCTGGCTGACTGTGCTATAAGCTCAAGATATCCAATTGTTTTTTTTTATTCGCTCCAAGAGCTCAATTCTTATCACTCTTATGGAAAAGGTATACAATCTCCCATCCTTCATGTCTTCGCAGTGCAAGTCTGCCAGGTGCGTGCTCTTTACCAGAATGACAAGGCTCAGAGCCTTACCACAGGGAAGTGTGAGTAATTGAGTTGTTGAGGGTGTAAGCTTTTCTCAAGTAACAACCACAATCCTAGTTAGGGTGAAGCACAAATAGTAATTTAATTAACCTGTGCTTAACCCACTGGTAGCTTGTTGTATCCCTGTAGCTCAGAAAAGGAAGCCAGCTAACTAGTCCTTGGAGCTACTCAGGTAGCCTGGGATGAAGGGAGCAGTTCTAAACTTACTTCCTTGACAGCAGGGCAGGGATTATCATGTAGGTCCAGGAGTGTAGGGTCCCATTGCCATACCTGGTGCACCCTTTGAAGTGTGAGAAGTTTCTGCAGCGCCCCCCTCCCTCACACACACGTCCTGTCTCTGTGCCCAAGTCCCAGTCTGTCTGGAGGCACAATAGTATAGTTTGAAGTTCTTTGTGAGAGCTCTGGTGCAGTGCCTTTGAAGTGCAAGGGTGGTAGGTGACAGCCCCACCCCATCCCACTTCAGCTGCAAGCACAAAATGTTGAGGACAAGAAAATGGCAACTTGTTATAAGTGGCATTTTTTTTTTAGGACTGTGGCTTCCTGTTTAGGACCTACCCTAGAGGGGTGACATGTATTAAAAAGGAAGTTGTAGCTTGGCAAAAGGTTTGTTTTGCCAGGTCGAAATGGCAGCTTAAAACTGCACACAGACTGCAATTGCAGGCCTGAGGGCGTTTTTTGAAGGATTACTTAAGTGGGACACAATGGGTGCTGCAGGGCCACAAGCAGCATTTAATTTACAAGCACTGGGTATATGGTTTACCACTTTACTAGGGACTTGCAAGTAAATTAAATTTGACAATTGGGTGGAAGCCAATTTTACCATGTTCAAAGGAGAGACTGCAAGCACTTTAGCACTGGTTATCAGTGGTAAAAGTGCACAGAGCCCTAAAGCCAACAAAAACCGTTTCTGAAACCAGGAGGGGTAATGGCAAAAGGTTTGGGGGAGACCCTGCAGAGAGGACCAGGTTCAACAGGAAGTATCTCACTCGAAAATCCCGTGGGTTTTGCCCTAAAAACGGTTTTCAGGACTGGCTCGCAAGTATGTCTGGGAGCAAGTCAGCCATTTGTTTCTTGCGACAAGAAATCATAACTGTGGGGAAGATTTTAAGAGACGTCTCCTAGAAGTCGTTTTCTATTCAAACGTCCATAAAGTTTGATTGTGTTTCCATAATAAAAGTGCAGCTAAATGGGGTTGAGTATCCTAATTAAGTGCATTATGCACACTTAGCTTCGTGCACTCTGGAGCGGTGGAATTTCATTGAGCGGTATACCAGGTAGTCACAAGAAATGACTCACATTTTCCTAACTATACGCCTTCTATCTGAAACCATGACATTCACTGAGAGCACTAACGGAAGAATGTCAAGGTTCCAAAACCTGAATGCAAGTATTTTCGGTGCATACAGAAAGGCACAGTTATAAATAAACGTCTGTACTTGGCATTTACCATGTGACACAATCTTAAGAACTTTAGAACTGTGAATCAGATTATAGAAATACGCAGGAAAGAACCAAGAGCTGTGAAGTATTTTTCTGATCCCACCTAAATCTATACACAGCGAGGTAGCAGCTGTTGTTGCCATAACCTACTGACATATTTCGTGGCATTAAAGGAATTGCCCCATCACCTAATAGCATAGTCTTTTGTGATCACAGACTAGACAAAAAAAAAAGAAAAACTAAAGAGCGTAACATCTAGTTGCTGGAATTTATCAGAACCTGCCCAGTGAAAGTAGTCTCCACGAGTAGCAATATGAAAAACACAAGGAGGTAACAAACCCACCCAAGGTGGGAGAAACGTAAAGCATTTACCAATGATAAGTGATTTTTTAAAGTCAAGCCCACACACGAGTGAAAGTGCTGGGTGTGAGGTGGGTGTGGTTAAAAGCCCACAATTCTTAAAACAGGTCAATGCGCGAGCGCACTCGACTTGAAAATGAAGTGAGTTCAATAGGAATCCTGTGCAGCAGGGACTGTAAGTGATCAGCAGCAATATATTCCAATGATGCTGAAAATAATACGGATGCGAGTAAAGATTAATCCGGGCAAGGATTTTCGCATCCCCATTCAGGCACTTACGTTTTCCACAGCAACAAAACGATTTTTGTTTAGGTCATTTGTTGCAGTCCGGCCCCTACTCTTGCTGTCATTTCTAGTGCAGCCTTAAGACAGGTGCATACAGTGCCATTAATGTCGCGATAGCTCTGAGCAGAGAGCTTCTCCATTTATAGCAGCAGGTGAGAAGCACACATAGAAGACCAGAACCCTTAAGACTGTTTAAACAGACAGCATTCCAGGAACGCGGCAGCGTAATGTTTTAAAGACCTGCAAGGATCCAAACTCATGTGGAAGGGCTAGTGAACTGATGAAATGGGCTAGACATAGGTATCAGGATCGCAATAGGATGAGTCAAGATGGGAAGCAACGAAAGGCTGTACAAGGTAGTCGTAGGGCGGTTCAAAATGTATATGTAGCAAAGGGAGAGGGGAAAGAGGGGCACGTGGTTATAGAGTCAGGAGGGTCTTTGTTAGTGTATGATGAGCCAATAAGAAAGTGGTGAATGGAGTTTTAAACAATATACTTCTTGTCTTGTTAACCAGCCTTTTGTAACCCTTTGCCTAACACACTTCGCCTACCAGGATAGCGCAGGAAAAAGATTTAGTGCATTTGATTCTGCATCTGCAGTGTGACAAAACTGAAACATGCGGCTGCAGCTTTTCTATTAAACAAGAAGTTACTGGTAAACCCAGCCCAGATGTAACAACGTTTTTTCACTCCTAGTAATGGGAAAATAAAAGCACGCCTACTGGTTTGTGGCCTTGCCGAGAGTCGACTGGGTGTTTTTTAATAGCCTGGACGACACCCAAGGCTTCCTGAAGCATAATCCTTAATGGAATTCCACTCTCATTCATGGGATAATCAACTAATCCTCTGCAGTCAGCAAACAGAAATCTCCTTACTCTGAAACGGTCACTAGTCTTCATTTGCAGTTCAGTGGGAGGAAGAATACTCACCTTTTCAAAGGCTGCCATCAGTCAGATTCACGTTTATGACCTTGGCATATCTAAGTCTAAGGTGTGGCAGCGCTGGATGATTAGAAGTTGCAGAGACACACCCAGTCAACACACTCCTCACAACACAATAATGCTAGGAGCTCACAAAATGGTGTTACTGCTTCAACAGACCTGCACTGGGAGGCTCCTGCAGAAAAAGACGCTTGGAAAGAAATCCTTTCATTCCAAAATTTATGTAAAATTATTAAGATCTATATTTTGCCTGCAGGCCCTGTAGGTGTTTTAACTAGAAATTATTAATGAGTGTTTATGTAATTTGAATAATGAATTTTGTAGAAAACGAATAACAGATAAATAATGCACACGTTTGAAAATGTGACCTCGGAAAATGGCCCCCAATATTCACTATTGTACTAATGATTAATTCTTATGAGATACTGAAAACGTATCCGATTAATGTAGTAATAAGTTATATTAAAGGTTATGACATATGCTCCAGTTATTAACTGTAGGCCTTAACTAAGTAAGTGTCTTGGCGAAGTTTTGCCAGGCCTCATGCAGAAGCTGTATTTCTTGGCGTTTAATAATAAAGCTGACAGAGCGAACTTAACTGTGAAATGTCCAGTTTCTTGTTAAAAATGCTTAACAGAAGCTTTTTGTGAGAACCAACTAACAGGAGATGATTTCCCTAGCAATGTAACAATCTGTGTGTAATGTGTGTGAGACTGACTTTCCCAGGACTTTCCCAGAACGAGAACAATGAAGACACTGACTATTATAGTCGAAGATGCAATAATCTTGTTACCGGACGAGCTGATTGATGAGGACATCGTAAAGTGGACCAATCAACTCCATGAGAAGAAAGAAAGAATAGAATTCATAGATTTGGTATAGAATTATTATTGGGTAGAGTATAAACGTACGATTAACTGACTAATAGGGAATTAGGGGATAGTTTAGGTGACTTTGATATAACAACGTGACAGAGGAAAATTTGGTAGATGAGAGCTATTTTAGCAAAGGGAGATCTAGAGATTTTTCCAGAGTATTGAGAGACGAGGAGACTGTAGGAGATTCAAGATTCTGTCACTGGGCTCATACTATCTGACTGAAAGCCTGATGTTTTGCTGATCGATTGATGATCCAAGGAAAAAGACTGATTCTGGATAGGTAGATATGACAATGTGACTGTAATGCATTTTATGCCTTTTCTTTCTAGGTACCAATTGCGCTGTTTTGACAGGATCCATAGTTAGATGTTTTTCATAAATTTGTATTCTAAATTGTTTTGCTTGAAGCCCAACATGCTGATGCTAATCTGATGTTAGTTGAGGGCACTGAAATAGACAGACGAATACAGGGACTAATGATTGACAAGTTATCTCACTGAATTCTATGTATCATATATCTTTATTGCAGCGGATTCTGCTATTGATGTGTAATTAGAATGTGCGGTGATTTAAGCTTTGATTAAATTGTGTTTCTTCTACCGCTTTGGATAACCATTATTTTTCTTATATGTGGTTCATTTGATTTTGAGATTAAACTTCATGACTTTGGTATTGGTAATATAAAGGGAAATAAAACTTACAAAAATTGTACTAAAGGTGTGGTTATTCATAGCTGAAAGGTCATGGTGCGTGACATTTACTGACTATTGAGTTTATTGATTACTAATTTTTATTGGTTATTGATTGGAGCTATGGTAAGAACATCTTAACTGAGTCAAAAGGTTCATCGTCCCCTTGTAAGTTTACTTATTAAGGTCTGACGCACTAACAGCCCTGAGTCGAGAAACCCTTACCCGAAAATTCACCTTCATGCACTACAACCCTGCAGACCCACAACCAAATCATAGTAAATAACCTACCAGGCTATAAAAAAGGTATAGGAAAGTCAGAAGAAAAGTGTCTGTAATTCCTTTTTAAGGCGTATTTGCTTTGTAGTAGCATGTTTGTGGTTGATGCAGATGGAGAACGTTTTAGAGGCTGTATAACAGAAAGTGTCTCCTGAGGTATAGCAGGCATTTGCACAGATTTTAGCAGGAGGGGTGCCCTCTGAGATTAAATAAGGGGCCGCAGACACATGTGCGGCTCACTGCAATATAGACCTAACAAGCAAACGTGTTGCTCCTGTGCCATTTCAAGTGAGAGATCCCAAGCAAATAAGGGAATTATTTTTCCATGCTACCTACACCTAGCAGGCAAGTAAGGTCACAGACCTAGTAACAGCACTAAATCTGGGTAGATTACTTCCGGATACTGCTTTTTGAAATCCCCAGCTGCCTGTTCTGTGCCTACCATGAAGTTCCAAGCCACACCACATAGAATGCTAGGTTCATGCCTTCAGAATCAAGTTGTGTATGAGAGAACACATCTACACAAACACTTCATGACTGTTACTTACTAAATGTTGTATTTATGTGATGCTGTAGTGTACTTAAGTTTTACTTAGTAGTAGAATGTTGTAATAGAATGTACAGGTGTCATAATAGAAGACCAGTAAATTTAGAACGTGTTCAAGGAGCGGACTGGGCATTCTGGTGTACTAGCTGATGAAAACAGGTAGTGGGTCCTTCTATGAAATAAGCCTTCAGAGATGGAATTAATTCTTGGTTCCTGGTGATTTGTTTCGGTACCATTTACAACAATGGCCACACGGCAACTTCCATTTGGCAAGGTCTTATGAAAACAAGCAGATGTAAGCAGAGCGGCCTTACCTCTTTGGCACTGGGAGCTTCGGGCACAGCTTAGAGGCCCTAGGATCTGAGGTGTACTGATACGGGGTCAGTTTATAATCACAAAGGAGAGATCCTGCAAAGGAAAAGTGCATCATCACTTGTAAAATCTTTAGAGAATGTACAGCTTTATTCATCAACAACTTTTAAAATAGCAACCTACACTCGAGAGGAAAATATTTTATGATACTGATAAAAAATATCTGAAATGGGTAAGAAATTCTATAGTTGGCTGGGCGATGTTCACATATGTGGGTCAAGAAAGGTAAGGAATGGGTGGCTAGCTAAACTGGGGTGCTTGTGTTGGCTCATTAAATGTTGCAGCTGCAAGGGAATACAATGGAGTTCCATCAGGATGAGCGCTCTGTATCTTCCTACCGCTCGCAGTGAAACTCGCACTGTACAAATATATTTGTGTCTATCCATACAAAGTGGGTGGAATGAAAGACGTTGTGTTCCATTATATCCTGCAACTAGTTTCTGTGGTTTGTGTGGTAAAATGGAGACCGAGTACATCTCAAGAGGTTTTGACAGGTGTAGGAGAAGCATATGATTTTCTACTGGTACAGAATATTTTTATAAAGTAGACAAACATACACGATCTTTACTTAAGAATGCTCGCTATGACCAATGTATCGTGCCATTCTGACAAGCCTAATGGATGATTATCTGACCTTCTAGTCTACCCACCTAATACACAAGCTCCATGGAGGCTCCTTCTCAATCTAGTCTCAAGAGATCATTTAGCCCAATCAACACACAAATTTCATTGACTCCCAGAAAGGTAACAAGTCTTTGAAGCACTGTGCATATCCCAACAGTGAGTGGTCAACCACATTTTCCTCACTCCTATGTACTATTTCACACTTCCACAGACCACTTTTCTCAATGCAAAACACCAAACCTTTGGATTCCTCATGCAGACATAATAACACCTTCCTCAGATATCTAGCCTTCTGAAAAGCCAAAAAATGATCCTTAACTGCATACTCAGGCTAACAATCACGTTTTTACTGACCATAACAGTGTTCCACTCACCATAAAATAAGCACCAGGCATACACCATCAGCAATAGACCATCCTCACAGTGCAAACATACCACAAACTCCACATATTCCTTCTGCTCTTTCAGGGATTATAACCAAATATTCTAGAACTCGGGAAAAACAGTGGCACTAAAATACAGCCACTATACCAACAATAAGAATTTTCATACCAGGTGATATACGTCTCCCACAGCACCTGAGTGCTCTACATGCGTTAGGACATTATACATTTAGTTTGGAGGAGCCAGGTATTGACTGAGATTCAAGATCTTTGTTTAACCCCTTCGCTGCCAGACCTTTTCCCCCTCAGGTGCCAAGCCTTTTTTTGGCTATTTAGGGCAGTTCGCGCTTAGGCCCTCATAGCTTTTTGTCCACATAAGCTACCAACACCAAATCCGCGTCCTTTTTGTCCAAGATCCTAGGGATTTTAGAGGTACCCAGACTTTGTGGGATTCCCTGAAGTAGACCAAGAAATCAGCCAAAATACAGCGAAAATGTAGTTTAAAAAAAAAAAGGGGGGAAAAAAGGGCTGCAGAAGAAGGATTGTGTTTTTTTCCCTGAAAATGACTTAAACAAAGGGTTTGCCGGTGCTAAAATCACAATTTTCCCAGCTTTCAGGAACAGACAGACTTGAATCATAAAACCCCATTTTTCAACACAATTTTGGCATTTTACTGGGACCTACCCCATTTTTACTAATTTTTGTGCGTTCAGCCTCCTTCCACTTAGTGACAGAAATGGGTGTGAAACCAATGCTGGATCCCAGAAAGCTAAACATTTCTGAAAAGTAGACAACATTCTGAATTCAGCAAGGGGTTTGTGTAGATCTTACAAGTGTTTCCTACAGAAAATAACAGCTGAAATAAAAAAAAATTGAAATGGAGGTGAAAAAAAACAGCCTTTTTCTCCACGTTTTACTCTGTAACTTTTTCCTGCGAAGTCAGATTTTTGAAAGCAATATATCGTTACGTCTGCTGACCTCTTTTGGTTGTGGGGATATATAGGGCTTGTAGGTTCATCAAGTACCCCAGGTACCCAGACCCAATAAATGAGCTGCACCATGCAATGGCTTTTTGTTCTACACCGGGTATAAAGCAATTCATTTGGTGAAATATAAAGAGTGATAAATAGGTATCAAGAAAATCTTTGTATTTCCAAAATGGGCACAAGATAAGGTGCTGAGAAACAGTGGTTATTTGCACATCTCTGAATTCCGGGGTGCCCATACTAGCATGTGAATTACATGGCATTTCTTAAATAGACGTCTTTTTTACAAACTGTCTTACATTTGGAAGGAAAAAATGTAGAGAAAGACAAGGGGCAGTAACACTTGTTTTGCTATTCTGTATTCCCCCAAGTCTACCGATAAAAATGGCACTGCACTTGCGTGGGTAGGACTAATGCTTGCAACAGGAAACACAACATGGACACATCACATTTTTACATTGAAATCTGACATGTTTTTTGCAAAGTGCCTAGCTGTAGATTTTGGCCTCTAGCTCAGCCGGCAACTAGGGAAACCTACCAAACCTGCGTATTGTTGGAAACTAGACACCTAGGGGAATCCAAGAGGGGGTGACTCGTGGGGCTCTGACCAGGTTCTGTTACCCAGAATCCTTTGCAAACCTCAAAATTTGGCCACAAAAACACTTTTTTCCTCTCATTTCGGTGACAGAAGGTTCTGGAGGAGACACACATTTCCTTCCACCCAGCATTTCCCCATGTCTCCTGATAAAAATGGTACCTCACTTATGTGGTTAGGCCTAGTGCTCCAAAACACTATCTGGACATACCAAAATTATCAAATACAAAACTACCTGTATTGGTTGGTTGGGGGGGGGTGTGGGTGGGGGGGGAGGGGAGCACCTGCATTTTTGGTCCTGGGCTCAGCAGCCATCTAGGAAAGCCTACCAAACCCAGACATTTCTGAAAACTAGACACCTGAAGGAGTCCAGGGAGGTGTGACTTGCGTGGATCCCCCAATGTTTTCTTACCCAGGTTCGTCCGCAAACCTCAAATGTAGTTAAACAAATCACTTTTTCCCCACATTTCTGTGTGGGATCACCGCACTGGGACAAATTTCCTACCACCCAATGTTACCATCAGTCTACCGGTAAAAATGGTCTCTGGTGGACTTTCTGCCACCGCTTGGGGGCAGATTGGCTTAACAAAAATAAGCTAATCTGCCTCCAGGGGGGGAAGAAATGGGCTAAATGCAATTTGCCCCTCCCCCCCCCCTTCCAGGGGAGCGACACTTGCTTAAGGGGTCACTCCCCATACATAAAAACAAAGTAAATAAGAATATATATATATATATATATATATATATATATATATATATATATATATATATATATATATATATATATACACACACACACACACACACACACACACACACCTGGTGTCTAGAGGTTTCTGCCCCTCCCCCCCCACACCCCTCCCACTCCGGAGGCAGATCGGTCTAATTATATTAGGCTGATCTGCTGGTGGTGGTGGTGGGGGTGGGTGGTGGTGTGAATGGCCTAAAAATTATTTGCCCCCTTGGGGAACGGCCCTTACCCAATCGGCCGCTCCCCTCAAATTTATTTCACCCCAAAAAAACATATGCTGGTGTCTAGTGGGCGCGATCGGGCAGCAGAAATGCTTGCAGAGAAAGGAAAGGCCTTTCCTTTCATGCCTCTTCTGTCCCCCTCCTCCTGAGCGGAAGAGAAATGCTTTTGCATTTCCTTTCCGCATCGCGCTAGAAACATCGACGGGAGGTGACTTCTGATGAGGTCAGCACGCTCTTGCGTGCTGACATCATCAGACGTCACTGGGGGAGTTGGGGGGAGGAGGGGGCCAGGGGTAGAAGGGGAAGTGATTCCCCTTCCTGCCCTGACCTGGGGTTGGAGGCCCTTGGGGGGAACGCTAGAGAGGCGCAGCCACGGACGTAACCATTACGTCTGTGGTCCGCAAGGGGTTATATTCATTATTGTTGATGATTACATTCCTCATTGATGACATCCCCTCAAATCTATGTTGCTTCGATCCATTGACCTCTTGAGCAGAATCCACTATTCAGTTTAAGTATTAGCTAGGATTTTGTGGCGCTGCAGCAAGACATACAAGATTAAGTACAAAGCACATGGAAATTATACAGATCTGAATAAGCTGCATTTGAACCATGGACGTTCCTTGCTGGATAGGCGGGGGATGAAAGCATTTAACCTTTTAAGTATATGCTGACCCCACCAAGTTTAGCAAAAAATATATATTTACAGGACATAGAATAGTGGCTGTCAATTTCACCACCTACCTAAGCCACTATTTTTCACCCAAAAAATGAGTGTAATTGTAAAAGCTGAAACTGATTATTATATTACTGCATTTGTATGTCTGAACAGCTTACAGAGCTGTGCTTTGAGGCTGTAAAAGATCCATTTGCACTTTAGTACTGTGTATGCACTAGACAAGGGGTTCCCAAACATTTTAGAACCACAACCCACTTTTCAGAACAACAAACTCATACGACCAAACTACATTTAATAGACATGAAGAGGGGTGATTTGTAAAGTAAATAATGCATGGTGTACAGGTGCACTGTCAACTACAGACAGCACATTTTTCCATTTAAATGGCCACTCACTATGCACTGACATACGGTTTTACTGATAAAACTTTATAGCACAGAATTACAAAAAAAAGTTCATCTTAATTTTTGCTTTCCTAACTCAATTAATATAGTTCACTTACATGTATTTACATTTTGTTGTGTGTTGAAAAAACAAAACAACACCCTCAGATTTTATGCCAAGACAAGAGGCCATCATTATTCAGTAACCTTTATTTGTGTATATTTCTTTATTGATTTAATTGCAACAAATACCATAACATTGTGCTTTCAACAACCATCAATCCCGCTCACACTTCTACACAGTATTTCAACCTAATACAGCATCTTAGTCAGCCCTCACCACTCACTCACTCCTCTGCAGTACCTCCCAGTCGCCACTGCATGTGTTGTATATCTAACTGTGGAGTTCACATTACCTATACAAAAATGAGTTTTCGATTCCCTCCTCTCTGCCCGCATTCATGTCCCCTTCCTCCGTGTATTAAACTTGTATTCACTCTTCTGAACAGCAACACTTCAAAGTTTCCAGAATAAGAGCTTTAGAACTATATCATAGTAAATGAAACTCAAGTACTCTTAAATCCCTCTGTCCACCATTTTCTTCCTCTTTTGGTTGCTGTTTCAGAGCAGATAAGTATTAGAGCGCTGAAATTATTACTAATACATATTTCATGTATTCTGTATTTTGAATCTGCATAAATAATAAACAGAGAATATTGTGCAACTCGAAAATGTGTCCACTTGAATGGCCGTCACATACTATGTAATATTTTATTAAAAGCGTATTAATGTTTATTTAGAACTTATATGAATGTGAAAATTGTAGTAGTAAGTTATACTTATGATTAAATGCTATGTATTTGCTTAAATTAACAGTAGGCCTCAAGTTAGCGAGGTCTAAGCCGTAGTATTACACAGCCTCATATTGAAAAAATGCAATGTCAGAGTAAAATATGATCTCATGCTTGCTGAATAATAAAAATGTATTGTTCTAACTGAAGGTTGACTAAATCATAGTAGTAGCAAAATGTTTTCTCATGAGTAAATGTGTGTAGAAACCTGAATGTTCTAAACAGTTACAAATGTTAACTCGAAGCATGTGAGAAAGCGATGTTCCCAGGAACTAACAATGGATGTACTGACAGAAGGATATTAAAATTGTTTCTTGATGAGTCGAATGATGTGCGCAAAAGAAGAGGAGCCAATCATCAACTTGTGAAAGACTGTTTAGTTATATCTTAGATTTGAAATAATAATATTATTGGACTAATGGCTATCGCATGATTCATTGACCAATGACAACATGGGACAACTTTAATTTAAGTGGACTGCACCAAGGGGTGTGAGCTTATTACTGCGTTCTACTGCAGATTTTCAGATCTGATGAGGTGTACACGCCTTAGATGATTCTCTTTCTCAGAGAATTTTGATCTTTAACTTAATTTGGTGAGCTCTTAATGCTAATTGCTGCCTACCTTAAACTCTTCGAAGTGTTTGGAGAGTTTAGAGTCCCCGATTCTGAACCATTACCCCCTTTTCATGTCCCGTTGCTGATTGCTGATCGAACTGATGTCCGCCTGACAAACATTATCGCAACTTGCTGATCAATAAGGAAAGGTATATAAAATTGCTAATGTCTTTACTGTTGATTTGTCTTTTGTTTCTAGGTACCAACTGCTGCTTTTGATAGAGCCATAGTTAGGTGTTCTCCAAATTTATGTTGACTAAAATCTTTTGCATGAAGCCCCAACATGCTGATGCTAATCTGAAGATAGAGAGATTTCCTACCTCCAACTAAATTACTAATTGTTGTTACTCAATTGCTGAATTTAAATATAAGTTGTTTTCATTGCACAATTACTCTTATTGTTGATTTGTACTTTGGCTTTAGAGGTATTAGTTATTAATGCTTTAGTTAAATTGAGATTCTTTAGAAGAGTCGGTCCACCAGTGTTGTTTCTATACTTATATTATGTCGTTTTGAGACTAACCCACGTGGTACTAGCATTGTTAACCTACGGAAATTAATGTTCTCACTGATACTAAAGGTGTGGTTATTCGTGACCTAATGGGTCATGGCTTGTGAAAGTTACTGACTCCAAAGATGTTATTGGTTGTTTTCATGATATTTATAATATGTCCGGACTTAGGGTGTGAGCACCTTAAACCAGTCAAAAGGTCCATCGACACCTGAACGCGTCCCCTCATCAACTAACATCAACATTAAACAATAAGGTCAGACGCGCTCACAGTATTTAGCATTCAATGTATATTATAAAGTATTTAGATGTATTTTATGGATTTAATGAATTTCGTATAGGATATTTAATGAAACCCAATTTATGGGTGTATTCAGTGGTCTGGAGTTTATTTTTATAACCAAAAGTATTGTTAGAACAAAATCCTCGAATATTAAAAAAATAATACAATTATTTTTAAAAAATGTAGCACAGTGTCTGGTTTGGATTGACAATTTTGCAGTAAGTAAAAAAAAAAAAAAAAAAAAGTAAACATGGTTGCCTCAGGTGACTCATCAAGCATGACTTGTGTGAATGGTTACTTTTATGAAGACCTTTGGGCACACAGTAGTGACATCTGCATCCGACAAACGCAAAGCATTTTATTTAAAGTTAAACAGCAGTACACCCACGTGTGGCACGAGGTGTCTGGTTGAGTAGCAATGCTTCTCTAAGGAGATCGCAGCGAGAAGTGAATAGATGGAGAAGGATTTGACAATTCCTAGCAATATGAAGATATATATTTTTTTAAATAAAAGTTGGATAATACCATTCAAATATATTTAGGAAGTTAAATTGGTTAAAAATAGACTAAATAATGAGTGAACAGGTTTCAGGAAAGTTAAATCAAGAGGAGTTAATTAGGGAAATAGTGTCTCAGGACCTAAATATGGCAGTTAAAGGAATAGTAAAGGAAATTTAACATAAGTGACCTTATAAAAATAAGGAAGATGAAGAGTATTTTTCCAACTCCGAAGGAGAGTAGGGGTTTAACAAGGGGCCAGGTGGAAAATGTTTCAAAAATAGAGAAGACTTAAAAAAATGCTAACGCAAAGACAGGAGTCCCAAGCGGGTCACAGAAAGGAGTCCCAGGCTACTCGCACAGAATGGATGTCCAGAGTGACACACAGGATGGACAATCTAGCATTGCAAATGATGAAGATTTAAATCAAAGTGGTGAATTCCACAATTATGATGAATATATTTTTAACCTAAATTATAAAGATAATTTAGAAGATAAATTGGATGACATTTTTAAAAAAGGAAAAATGAAAGAGGTATGTGGTCGATCCTCTAGGTGAAAAGTTATATGATCCCAACGAAATTCGACACCCAAGGGATAAAGGCTGATGGCCGCTAAATTCATGTGACAGAATATATAAATCACTGTATAAGGAAACCATTAGAGAAAAATGAAAGAAATATTATGCAAGCAGAACGCTCACACCAGGAACTGACGATAAGGTGACTGCAACACCCAATACTGATCCTGAATTAATACCTTCTTTTTTTCAAAATGTGCAGACACTGTAGGTAAAGAATGGAGATTTCATTAAAACAGTGCCAGACCAGAGTTTTGGATATTCTCTGGCAAGAATGTTTGATTTGGTGGAGAAAGCCTATTTTAAAGGCACCGATTTAAATGTACACCCTTTAAGAGGGTAGTGCGAATGAGCTACATATGTATGAGGAAAGGCTAATGCTTGTCTTTTGGTAGTGTCAAAGACAACGCTAATGTGTATAAATCCTAAGTTAGGAGAGTTGGGTGTGCAAGAAAGCAGTGAGGATGCTAAAGGCCTTTTATTTGGGAAAAATATGTAAAAGCATTGGGAATTCTGTCCAAACGTTTACTAGTCTTGGTAAGGCAAAAGTCTCCATAAGGAAGGTATTTACAGGAAATTGTTTTTAAAGAGGGTTGGGAGCAGAGGGCAAACTCTCAGCTGAAATCACGGAAGTGGCTACTATAGAGATGATAAAGGATTATATCTCCAAAGAGGGAGAGGAGGAAAAAATAGACCTTCTCGGAATCGAGGTCAAAAGTTAAGTAACTTGAACGTTTAGGTAACATTTCAGAATGGAGGGTACTCCTCTCCTACAAGATATGCTACAGTAAAAGGGTTGGTTAGCAAAGATGGGTCTCAAGGATGCATATTTGATGACTATATATCCAGAAAGTCTGAGATTTTTACAATTCCAGAGAAAACAAATTCTATATCAGTTTCAAAGTCTCCCTTTCGGTTTGTCATCATCTCCTTGGTGTTTTACGAAGGTCTTCGGCCAGTGATAGGTTATCTGAGAGACAGGGGAGTGAAACTTATAATTTATTTGGACAGCCTTTTAATTATGAACCAGAGTATGGAAGAGCTGAAAAAAAAATTCTTTTGGTAGGAGGGCTAATAGATTCCTCATGGTTTATTGTGAATGAGAAGAAATCTGTTTCAATTCCAAGCCAAAGTCTGGAATTTCTTGGGTCTGTGGTAGACACAGTGAAGTATCAGTTACAGTTTACCATAATGAAAATTCAGCATATTAGAGAGGGAGTGAAGTATTTGACAAGGAAGGAGGAAATAAAGTTGAGAGATTTAACCCGGGTAATTAGTCTGATCATCCTTAATGCAAGTGATTTTTCCAGGCCATTACATTACAGGGCCTTACAAAGAAAAGAAAACAGGATTAGCAAAAGGATTATTTTAGGGGGACAAAATAAAAAACAAATATAGAAGCAGGTGAAGAGTTGCAATGATGAATGGAAAATTTGTAAGCATGGTCAGCCAATATTTGTAACATTGCCAGAGTTCATTTAAAAAACAGATGTCAGTATGCGGAGTATGGTGTTTAGGACAGGCTACAGGGGAGGTTGGAACTTGAAAGAAAAAGAGGAACATATCAATTGTTTGGAAGTTAAGGCAGGTCTGGCTGTCCTTCGCAGTTTCAAACATCGACTGCAAGACACGTCAGTGTTATTGAAGTTGGACAACGTTACTGCAGTGACTTATATTAACAAATTAGGGGGCATCAGATTAAAAAACGTGGCAGATTTAGCTAAGGAAATGTGTGAATTTTGTTCAAAACACTAAGGAGGTTATTATAACTCTGGAGGAGGTGTTAATCCGTCCCAAATGTGACGGATATACCACCAGCCGTATTACGAGTTCCATAGGATATAATGGACTCGTAATACGGCTGGTGGTATATCAGTCACTTTACCACCACTTTTGGGACGGATTAACACCTCCTCTAAAGTTGTAATAACCCCCTAAATTTGTTTGAAAGCAGAGTATCTGCCAAGAATACACAATGTAGTGGCGGATTGGAATTGCAGGAATATAACTGATTACAGAGATTGTAAATTGCAGGAGAAGTATTTCAGGGAGATTCAAAAGTGTTTGGGCTCAGTAGAGGTAGATCTATTTGCTTTGCGGTTGACATTCCAACTGATTCATTAGAAATGTTGCAGACCAGATACAGATGCAATTGCAGCGGATGTGTTCATGTAGGATTGGACATGGATGAGGGGATATGCATTTTGACCTTTTTAAAAGAATCAGAGAGTGCTGTTGTAGTGCAGGAAATAGATGTTAGATAGTGTTAATAACTCCATTTTAGAAAACTCAGCTCTGGTTTCTAACAGTGGAAGGAGAGCATCTTCCTGTAGAGGGAGGTTTGCTAAACCTTCTAGTACAGAAGATTACAGGGATTCAGAGATATTCACAGGTCTTTTGGCAACAGCTGCAGGGTTGCTTAATGAATCTTGGTCTCCAGAAACCAAGAAAAGGTATACAAGTGGATGGAGAGTTTGGTTACGTAGGTGCTTGGAAAGGGATTTGGATCCCATGGAAGCTGATGAAACAGAAGTAGTGAATTTTATAGCAGAAATATTAGATAAAGGTTTATCATACAGGATGGTCATATCCATAGTTAGAGGGTCGTTGATTTGTAGAGTAATGAAAGGAATAAGGTTACAAAGGCTTCTGAAACCAAGGTATTGAACACTTTGAGATGTGGATTTTTTTTTTAGATTGTTTCAACTATGGCCTGGTAATAAATACTTCGCAATAAGAGAATTTACGTGGAAATTAGCAACTTTATTGTGTTTGATATATTTTAAAAGTGTCAGACGTACAGGCGTTCAATCAATCAATGTATTTGTAAAGCAAGGCTATTGACCCGTTAGGGTCTCAAGGCACTGGGGGGGGGGGGGGGGGGGGGGGGGTCAGTAAGTGAAGGTCAGAGGGGATCAGGTGAAGCCAAGTTTTGAGGTCCTGAGATTTCAAATTGATCTTTTTCAACCATCAGGTGTGTTATTCAAAATAGGGAAGAGAACAACAACTACAACAATTTCTGTGTTTTATCCAAGTTTGAATAAATCACCAAAGTTTTGTGTGGTAGGATGTACAAAGGAACACAAATCAAGGATGCTAGAAAAGCAATGTGCAGTAGTGGATCAGTTACTGATTTCTTATGTAAACCCATTCAAAGGAGCCACAAGTGCAACCACTGCTAGGTGTGTAAATAGTGTAACACATTCTCTGTCAAGGGTGCTATGGTGAGTAAAGCATTTATATCTGGAGGGAGACAGGGAGACACATAAAAGCAGTTGATAGGCAAAATGGGAATACGTTTAGGAAATTTTATTTTGAACTTCTAGAACATGTCTAATTCTATGCTTTGAGAAACTTTGAACATACATAATGCTGGTCTCCTGTCTTGCCCTAAAATGTGGATTCTTACAGGTTTACTATATATAGAATTGTGATTTTAGTACAGACAAGGAAGCTAGCATTATCTCACCACACACTCCCTTAATTGCGAGGAGGTGTTTTTGATTTCTTGCAGGAGTAAAAAAAAAAAAACATTGTTTAACAAAGTTAAAGGATAACGTTTATTAAGGTATAATTAACGGTACTATAAGTTTTAGAAAAAAAAATGTTTGAAGAAAGTATATATTTATTTGCAGTGAGATTTACAAGATGGGATTAAGAAGAAGTAAGAAGATTTCTAACAGAGAAACAAAAGAGGAAGACAATGGTGGACAGAGATTAAGGAGGACTTGAAAGTTCTATTTATTGTGATGTAGCTCTAAAGTTCTGATTCTGGATGCATAATGATAGCCTCCCTGTCTTTAATAAATTCACAATTCTATATAGGGTAAACCTTTAAGAATCAATATTGTCAGAAAATCCACTTTAAAAACTCCTGTCACTTTGCAGTCAGAGACAGATAAGTAAACACCAACCCACATTATTAAAAGAATAAGCAGAAACCTTTCAGAAGACATAGTCTGAAATTTGACTTCTATTGTTGAAGCATGCAAACGTGACAAGATAAAAGCAGAATTTAAAGGTATATTTACTTATTGCTCTGACTTTCCTGACCCACCTAAAATCGTCTTGCAACCCAATTTGGGAAATACTGCACTAGATACGTTTCCCCAGGGTAGAGACTGACACGACTAAGCAATTTCTGACTGTGTGTTGTCAACAAATTATACTGTAGCAGAGTCTCTTTAAAGTTAGTGTACATTTTGCATTTGTATGTGTTTTTAAACATGTCACGTCCAGATGGTGTTGAGGCATGTTTGTCGTGAGCTAGTGACACTTCGAGATAAAGTTAAAAGTTGTAAGCATATTAAGACAGCATAATTGTTAGGCAACATGGCCTCAGGGGCTCTATGCAGATATTAAAGAGCACAGGTGACAATAATGCAGTCAGGGAGATCCCACAAGCAACTGCAGGAACAGAAGGATCTGGATGAATCTGTTTACATCTAGCAGCTGGCAGGGATCTCCAGTGCCTGAATCATGAGGGCAATCACCTAGATAGCGCTGCAGCAGAAGAAGAATTCAGATTGTTAAGACTGGAGTAGCTGCAGAAGACCAATGTGGTTTTCAGGAGGATGAATGTGCTGTGTTTAGGATTCTGCTCAAACCTTTGAGATGGAAGGAGGGGTTGAAAGCTAGAGAATTTCTCTGTAAAATGTCCTCTACCAAGGCCCTTTATATTTCTTGAAATAGTGCAGTAAACTGTATAGGTATCTGTACAGTGTCTTAGCCCTTGTGAGGCTTACATCACATTCCAGGTGGTCCATTTGTATAAAGTATTTAGCTCCCCATAACCCAGCTGAGGCCGTGAAGTGCTAGTTCCAACCCCATCAGTTATCATGACATCAGCTAAACGTTTGTTTGCGCCATGCTGTAGCTGTCTTTGTAGCCCTCGGGACTGTCCATCCTCTGCCCGCAGAGATGCAGTCACTTATCCATTAGACCACGCAGGCCCTGTTGCTGTGGAGTGGTCTACTGCACGCACTGCTGATATCCCAAAACTTGGCAGAAGAGGACTGTCGAAAATCTGTCCAGTGTCCTAAATAAGGGACTCATTGGGCGAGCCTGTGATGTGTGGTTGATCCTGCTTACAATCTTTCTGTTACTCCTCTGTGGCATAGAGGTCAGCTGCGTCAAGTTCTGCTGCAGGAGAAAGAAGCAGCCCACACAGGCTCACCACAGCACCCCAGCAAAGTGACAGTCATTGCTGTGGATAATGACAGCAATGTCCACAGCACCATCCACAGGACTGTGACATCTTACAGCTCGATGCAGTACCTGCACTGGTTTGCATTTGCAGAGATGGATTGCGGCGCCTTGCCCCTGCCCTGCTTATAGTGCCTATGCTATAGAGATGCCTCCAGCCTATGAGGTGATAAAGATGTCCGCCCTTGCCATCCATGGCTCATCAACATTGTCGGACGTTCAGAAACTGGAGGACAGCCCGATGCACATTGCTCCAGAAGTGAGACTGCTGCTCCAGACAATAGCTTGGCTCGTGTGATGTCGCAGTGGAAAGATGACCCTCTTTGTGGCTGCGCTGATGTCTTACGTGCAGAACACGCACTGTGGGTTACCATGGCAGGAAGGGAACGGGAATGTGGTACCACCACGTGACTTACCTCAGGACTGTGGGGCGGGCGACCTGTTAACTTTCTCTGGGATCCATCAGTGTAGGAGGCTGGCTCTCTATGTAGTGTGCAAAACTAGGCACACTGCAGACGGTCCGGGCAACCACTCATTGGTTTACAGAAGAAAAAACTAGACCACCTAAACGCTCCAATTTTGAATGGTAGCTTGGTTGAGAAATTAGGCTGATCTTGAAGAAGTACAAAGCTTTTGTTGTATTCACAGTATTAATACTACAAGACACACACTCAAAAGACTAACTCGAGACCAATCAGATTTATTTATTTTTTTTAGAATTTTTTATAACAAGATCATCAAAATCAGTAAAGTACTAAACTAAATAGATTTTTTTTTGTGCATAATTGCACACTATAGAAATCAAACGAGAAAATATTTTGAAAATGTACATAAAATCAGGCAATGCATGTACCACTGTGTCCTTTTGCAGATATGTTGAGGTCGTCGGTGGGCATTACGGACCAGCTGAAGAAGTGGCTCCCAGTTCTGTCTGGAGGGGCTGCATAAAGTCATTGGAGCTGGAGCAAGGCCACTGCGGGGGATTATTTGGAAAAGCACTGCACAGATGGACTTAAAGAGAAGTCCATTGGGACCCTTTGGCATGTCAAGGTTGCAAGGGGTGGGGGTTTCTTAGGGCACAGCTGGTTCTTCGGTGCAGGGCACAGAGTGGCCAGGTGCAGAGCGAACGAATGAGCCAGGAGCATGCACAACGGTGTCCTTGGAAGCAGGAGGTAGGTCTCTTTGAGGGTTGCTTGCAGGTCAGCAGGGGCACTCTGGTGGGAGGTCCCGGTAGTTTCCAAAGTCTCTCAACTGGGGCTTCCTCCTGGTCCTTTTACAGTCTGGAACAGACTGTCCTTCTGGGTATCCGACATTAGATGACCAGTACCTAGGGGTATTGCCCGGTTTGACCACTGGAGGGAGCAGTGCCACCAAACTTGGCACACTTGCAGGATTTGTCCTAATGGTCCATCGGGTGTAGAGAGGTCTGGCTGTGACATCCGGTTCCTTGGTCAGCAGTCGGTCAGTGAAGTGGACTTTACTGCGACTTTGTTGCAGTAGAGTGATGCCTTCACTCTAGCGGGAGATCTTCTGCGATTTTCAAAGTGTGGAGGTCCACTGGGGGTTTGTAGAGTGCAGCCAATGTCCGAGCAACCCCTCAGCGGTAATTGTGGAGTCCTGGGTGCAGCAGGCAGGGCTTGGCTCCTTTTTCTTGGTGCAGCAGCACTTCACTTCTCAAGCCTTGGGTCTTCTTTGTTGCTGGTCTTCTTTTGTCCTTGGAATCGGATTTCTTGGTCTAGGGATGCCCCCTGAACACTGTATTTAGTGGGTGTTTAGGTCATCTACCGTAGGGTGTCTACACCAACTGACCACTTCCTTTGGGCAGAGGTCACTTCCCTACACCGGTTTGGCTATTTTTCTTCCATGCAAGATAGAGGAAAATGAAATGGAGGGGTGGTGCAAGCTGGGGCTGACAACTCTTCTTGTCCTTTGCGTGGTTTCCTGCTGTTGCTCCTGCCAAAAGTGGGGCTTTGCTATGGAGGCGGCCATCTGCTGCAAGCAGCAGGCTTTGGGGTAGAGGTTCAAGGGCAGTAAGCCCTTTGAAGCTTGCTAGCAGGGCAGTGCACACTCCTGAAAGAGGGGGTGTTTGCACCTCCACCCAGGAACGGCTTTGTTCTGGGACCCAGAGAGCAGGATCTCTCACCCAGAATCTTGTCTAATGGAGACATGCTTGTTGTGACTAGCCAGCAACCATGCTAGGGTAGATAGCTTTTGCAGGGAGCACCTTTATGGTGACCCCCTGGGTACATTTTGTAATAAATCCAATGCTGGTGCCAGTTTGATACCAAACAACCCAGGGTTCAGAGTAGCCATCAAACTTGCACTGACCAGTGTCCAGCACATGTATTAAAATGGCTGCTCTGTCCACTCACTATGTCCCAGATTTGTCAATGACACAGTAGGGGCATATAGCCCATGCATCTATGCCGTCACATGCAGTATAGTACACCCTACCTTAGGGCTGAAAGACCTACCAGACGGGTGACTTACCTAAAAGTGCATGCAGCGTGTAGTGGACACTTGTGTGCCACATCGTTTGTTTTTAGGATTCCATCAGAACACAGTGCTAGGTGTATGGTCCTAGAGGGGGGCACAATCTGTGGTGCTGACCGCAGGGGTCTACACTTAGTACCCCATGCCCTGGGTACCCAAGTACCATTTACTAGGGACTTATACTGGCAGCTAATGGTGTTGCAATTGTTCCAATATATCACAACAGTTTTAGGGAAAGAGATATGGCCCGGGGAACCTGGTTAGCAGGAGACTTGGGCACAAACAACTTTAAGACTACATCAAATGCCAGGCAAAAAGTGGGGGCTAACCTCAACAAAAGAGGCCTTTTTTCACAACCAGACCTCACTTTCATCTTCTGCTGTGGGCAGTCAGTGTGTACGCCACACCAAAACTACTTCAAGATCATTTCCATTTAAAAGACTAAAGCAGACTGGAGCTGACCTTGACTGAGCATGTCCTGAGCCAGTGCGCGCATCAGTCAATATACTTGATCAGGTAGCAACACATGGTCTCCTCTGGCAGGGCTTCCAACAGGTTGGTGCACCAGGTGTACATCTGTGGGTGTTCCACTGGCATTCGCACAAGGTCCGTCCGCATGTAAAGTTGGAATTGATCTCTGAGGCAGCACTGGGACTTCTGTAAGAGGTGCCAGATTCGAAGTGATGAGAACTCCAAGATTCTCCCACAATGTCTAGGCAAATGGAGGGTGGTCAGGGTACCAAAATATTTGTTCTGAAAGGATCCACTATTTGATGGAGAAGTAGCCCACTTCAGTCCAAGAGTTGCATCTACAGTGCCAGCTGCAGTTTAGATAAGATTTGTCATGTAAAAGCAGTTGCACATGTATCACAAAGCTGCAAAACACTGTCGGAGGCGGTAAATCCGGATTTGAAAGGACCACCCAGGTGTAAGAAGCTCTCAAACTTGTGGTAAATGGAGTCTCGGATGTCAAGACTTTGGATTTACTGTTCTGGTCAGGGGAGGCTACTGTCCAATGCTCTCATTATGAATATTATTCTAACACCAACAAGTTTGGAGGGAGCAATCCATTTCAAGGAAAGGTTCTGGTTAAGCTTTCAGGAACTGGAGACTATATTGGAGGGAGCAAGGGCCTAGTTATCTGATTAAGTGTGGGTGATCTTCTGGAGCAGGGAGAAAACAGGGTCCTTTGGCAGGTACAAAGGGAGTTCAAATCAGCTAAACCCAAGAGCATTCAAACATGTTTAACTTCAGTACTCCTTTTAATGGCAGCATTTTTCCCTCAAGATCAGAATTGACATACAGCAAAATGAATCTGAGTGAACTGCTCCCAAACACAAGAGCCACTGAAATAGAAGACCTAGTTACCTCAAGCCTCCTGTAATAGTAAAATGTGTTTAGTTAGGCTCCTGCACAACATACATTTCTTAGGGTACTGCTGTGATGTCCTAGTCATCAGTTGACTCAGGGAGCCAACAGGGAAATGGGTTAAGCTTAGTGGGCTGAACCATGGGGTATAGTCCACAAAGAAATTCTATCACAAATATGTTTATTGAAATATGTTTTTAATGGCACTTAAACACAAGATAAAACACATAACATTTTCGAAGCAGGCCTATCTCAAAATACAGTGCACAGGTGAGTAACTTGGGGGAGGAGGGTTATACCCTCAGGGCCACACCAGGCTTTCTCTAATCATACTTATACACATTCTAATAGAAAGGCCGGCATCCTGGCAGTAGGCTTGAATATCAACTTTGAACAGGAAGGTCTTGGGAGCGTGCAAGCATGTGAGTTTCATTAAGAGGGCAACAAATTTGTCATCAGGTTTGAGCTCAAGCGTGACGGGCCAGGGATGTGGGTGATATCCAGACTGCCTATTGCATCTCCTGCAGAAGAAGGGATGGGTTCCAGCACAACACAGGGCACTCTGCCTGCCAGTTTTTGCAACATATCACTCTGCTCCTCCAAATCCCTCTCAGAATTGTCATCCCTGCGGGCTTTACACAGTCTACCCTCTTGAGCTGCTGCCCATTCCAGGCAATCCATTTTGCACCTATTCAATCTCGGTCTCTCAGAACTGGCCCAATGTGCCACATAAATATTTAAGTAACATTGAATCTGAAATTATAATGCTTCCTTATGGTCAGTATGTCGTTTGAAAGCTGTGCACTGCATTTAAGGCAAAAGTTACAAAGCAATGGAGCCTAGCACACAAAGGGGGTTTACACTAGGTAGTGCAGATGAATGAGGGGCAGGACGTAGCATCAAAGAAGGGGAGGAATTTGCACTGGAGAGGGGAACGGTGCTGGAGTAAGCTTGATGGTAAGGTCAGGGGAAAGAGAAATGGCAGGGCTACAGATGAGAAGTAATTTGGTAGGAGTTGAAACTCTTCAGTTGTGGTCCAGCATAGGGTGCTTACATGTGGGCATGGCTGAGTTTTCAGTGCATTGTGAAAGCGGAAATGGAGTGGAGCCTGGCGAATCTGGTCTGGGATGGCGTTCCAGATCCAGGAAGCTCTACAGGAATACTCCTGCTAGACAACTGATTATCACTCTGTGAAGCAACTTTTGTTTTATACATAATGCTCTTGCATGGGACAGCATACTATTGGAACAATGCAGTGTTTTCTGCTCCCATCACTGTTACAGTGGAAGGCTACCTCTGAAATTGTTTGCCTTGAGCTAAAGGAGTGAAAATGTAATTAAGCAGTAGGCCCGTACAGTGGACCAGTGCTTTCTTTTAAGATGATAATTGGTTGTAAAAACGGACAAATGAGCTGCTTGGACACCCTTCAGGCACAAGTTGGCCCAGAGTGACATCAGTAAGCATCAGTAAGTTAATCTGATACGCATGCTGTAGCCAATGGCCAGAAATTGCTACATTCCAGACTTACTCCTCACTGAAAAGAAAATATTAGTCATTTTGTATATTACGCTCCTTTATTCTGTACTCTGTAATGAATAAGTTACTTACCTTTGGTAATGCTCGTTCTGGTAGAGAATATAGCTGCACATTTCTCACCTTTTGTATACTCCTCAGGTGTCAGACTGGAGCCATAAACATAACAATACCTCTGTGCACCGGAAAGAGGTGCCTTGCAACTCAGCACAGACACCGTTCTGATCCAGAAATTACATGCACTGCCTACAAAGGTGCCACTGCCACAGCTGCTTTTGAGACTCTACGTGTCCCCAGGAGCAGAGCCTTCAAAGCAAATTGAAAGACAGTGTGCAGATTCCTAGACTTGGGATCATATTAATGAGGAATCTGCAGCTAGATAGAGTCTCCACCAGAAACAGAGCTACAAAGGTAAATAACTTATTCTTCTGGAAGAGTCTCTTAGACACAGACTTCTCACCTTTTGAATAGGTACCAAAGCAATACCTAGTTGGAGACGGGTTTGTGAATGCACTCAAACTAAAAAGTATTGCCTGACCAGGAGGGCAAAATGCACCTCTATGCGAATCTGACTGTCCAGACATTAGTGGTTCGCGAACATATGGAGGGACACCCCAACAGCTGCCTGGCAGATGTCTAGGACAGAGTCCACATGCTGAGGCAGTGTTAGTAGCATTGGCCCTGGTAGAATGAGCATGCAGTCATTCCAGAGGCTGCCTTTTAGTCAATGTGTTGCAGATTATGCAGAGCATCAGCCAGTGGGAGATGGTTTTCTTCTGTACTGCTCTGCCCTTTTTGCTCCAGAGAATCCCACAAACAGCTGATCATCCACTCAGTGTTCTTTGGTATGATCAGTATAGTAGCTTAGGGCTCTCTTAAGGTCCAAACAGTAGAGACTCTCCTCCCCCTCCTCAGAAGAGTGTGGCAGGGCACAGAATTCCAGCAGGGTGATAGTTTGACTGATGCTGAACGGTGTCAACATTCTGTCTGGGAAGAACGTAGAGTATGGTGCACTGATATAAAAGTTCCAGAAGCTCACCTCGCCGTGCCAAGGTGATGCACCAAGCAACAATCTTAAAAGGAGTCGAAAGAGACTGCTGAAAAGTGACTCAAACATAATGCACATCAGATAATTCAGGGCCATTTTACAATCCCATTGGGGCATGACCAAGGAAAAAGGGGAAACACGTGTTGAAGCCCTTTCAGATATTGTATTACAACTGGTGACCTGAACAGTGAGAGCTGCTTTGGCAACCTTAAGAAGGCCGAAACCGCCAAAAGATAACCTTTAACTGTGCCTAAAGTAAAGCCTTGCCAGGCAAGAGAAAAGACAAATGACAGAACATCAAATAACTTTGCTTAGAGGAGATCAATCTGACATGTGCCGCACCAAGCCACAGATTTATCCTGATGACAGGTATATACAGTTTTCGGCAAGGGACACCTGGCTGCCAAGATGACATCAACCACCTCTAGATGAAGGTCGAAGGTATTAGCTGTCACCACTCAATCTCAAAGCATGAAGGCCTGGTTGCAGAACACTGTCCTGTTGCTGCAACAGCAGGTCCTTCTGAAGTGGTAGCCTGATCGGAGAACATATGCTCAAGCCCAGTAGTTCTGGATACCATACTCTATGTGCCTAACCTGGAGACAATAGGGTGACGAGGACCTGGTCGATCCTGATCTTCTTGAGAACTAGGAGCGCCTGATAAGACGCATCTCCCCTGAGCTCCGTTTAGTGATCCCCTCTATGCCCCTACCTCACGGCTTGGGGCATACGTTCGGGAGCCTCCGAAGGGGAGCCCTCAAGCAACTGACAGGTGTGATGGCCCTGATGGGTGTCTTCAGAGCTCCCCTCCACACAAGGGCAACATCACATCTCCTTTGGCTGCGGACCCGGCAGACCTGATTGCGGCGGCCATCATGGGGGCCACAAGAGCTCTTCTTCAATGTGGCTGACACCGCTGAAACAGAGGGGGCCTTGAAGTAAAACAGAGTGCTGCGGAGGTCGAGCCCTTGAGGCTGACAAAGTGATTGCGCTGGCCCAACACTGCATACATCAGTGAGGCCGGCTCTCCAACAGTTACAGCCACAGCCAAGGCAGGTTACTGGGGGCCGCTCCGCAAATAAAGTTACATCTGGATTGATGGCGCCTCGAGAGGCCTCTCCACAGCCAGTATCCGACAGCAGTCAGGGACAGACATGTATCAGACAAGTAAGCTGGACTTGCAAGGGGCGAAATGTGTGTCTGCAGCACAATGCCTGGTGGTGTGGTGGGCCCCGAGAATGGCCTATTGATGCAGGCCCCTTGGCGTTGAGCGGGGCAATAGACAGACCTCACCTGTTCTGATGTCTGGATCTGGAGATTCTCAGGAGGTGAGGAGTGCATGTGGGGCAGCCTGCATAAGAAACAGACCACATGAAATTGGTGAGAAGAATGGCCTCTCCCAGGTCTGAGTAATTCCCCAGAGGCCCAATGTGAGATGTAAAGCCTGGATCCACTTATGCCTGTGGGCCGGCCTGCATTTCCCACCTCGGCACCTGTGGTGTAGTTTACACTCTGTTCACATTGGTAGTTTTACTTACTGTCATACAGGGGGCACTCAATCTTTAATGCACCTCTAATGTCCAGAGAGGGAAACCCTACAGCAGGAGGCCTACGCCCTTTGCCAGCAATACTGAGGTATGCTTAGTTTGGCCTACAGCCACATCATCCACACCCCAATCCTCACAGGAGAGTCTGGCGAAATGTTTGAGTCCCTCAAAGTGTGAAGACTCTGAGGCCCTCTACAGAGAACAGCACCAATACCTTGCACATCAGACGGCATTCTTGCACCAACCAGTGCCCAAGAGAGGAAAAAGTGATGTAGACTTCCAGACATCAGTAACCAATCACCTTCAGGGGAATAACTATATCCATCTTCCAGGTTCTCTCTGCCCAGACGCTGGCCCACTGCAAGGAATTCAAAACTATTACTCACCACCTACGGGAACAGAAAATCTCCTACTACTGGGGATTCCCAATACATCTCTACTTCACTTACCAAGACTAAAGAGTGGCTGCCCGCACACAGGAGGAGGCACGTGGGGCTCTTGGAATGCCACTGCAGTCAGATACTGAATCTCCTCAGGACAAGCCAACACTTATTGGATTGGTTGGCTGGGGAGGGGGGATTTCAAGTGAACAAAAAAGAAAGCTTACAAACAAAAGCATCCCACTGCACAGGTCCATAGACTTGGTTCCTCCGAGGATATCCCTGCTTGACTACCCAAGCCACTGATGGGCCACAGGTTCAAGCGTATTTGATGGACAAAAGGGGACCTGCATGAACCTCCACAATCTCAATCCCACAATGATTATCTAGATATCACACAAGAATTGGAAAGGGGGGTGGGCTTGGAGCCAAGCTCTGCATAGCAGCTTGCCCTCTCAACTCCTTGTCTCATGACAGATTATTCTTTTATGAGGCGGTACACATGGCCCTCCCTCCCTCAGTGGGGTTGGGGTAGGGCTTTAGTGGTCTAGAACTCCCGGTTGGGCACTTCTAGCACTTTAGTTTGGTTATCTGACATTGTTCCACAAGCTTATTTTGCACTGTTTGACACAATGGCAGTTTATCATAAATGAGGGGCGAGAGGTGCACGCCCTGGTGCTTTCCCTGATGGTTGGGGTTCACCTTCACACAACACCCCTATGACTTTTAATATTATCACTCTAAATGTCCAGGGTCTCAATTTCCCCATCAAGCCAAGGGAACTTATTGGCTACTAAGTGTGAGGCAGATGTCGCCCTCTTAAAAGAGAAACATTTGCTCAGAGAAGATACCAAACACCTACGCTCCTAATGGCATTCCACACAATTCCATTTTTCATATACCATTAAAACATGGGGTGTGTCAATTCTACACCCGAAGAGACCTTCTGTTTAAGCTCAACTATATGCACAGAGATAGTGAGGGCTGAGTGGTGGGCATCAGAGGAATCCTAGTTCACCAATGTCAATTTTCTCAGTCTATGGACCCAACAATGAAGGCAAGGCTTTTTACACAGACCTCATTCCGGAAATCTTCTTCCTTGCGAGGGGCGACATACACTTAGGCAGTGATCTCAATGTCACCCTTGATCCTAGCACTGATCGCTCTCACTCTAGGCAGGGGGACCTCCATCTGCTCCCGGCTTGCTTCAGGGTATCTCAGACCTTTCATTAATAAACGCCTGGCGCACCTACACCCCCACGAACTGAATTACACGTTCTATTCTAATGTTCACAAAACTCATTCCCGCATCAACTACTTCCTGATTTCTCGCACAATGCTCCCTCGCCTGTTACATTCTATGATCATGGTTAATGTTTTATCAGACCAAAGCAACATCCCAGAGAGAGTAAGAAGGAACCACTACCTGCATACCTCCCCATATCATAACCTAGAACAACAAAAGCAGGAGTTTTAAAAAAATGTGACGTTCAAATCTCCCTCAGAATCTTATGTTCTTTCTAGAAGACTACGAATATCAGTGTAATCAGTTTGAGAAGATGATTGAGAAGTGATTGGTCTACGAGTGCCCTCCAGACAATTTTAATACAATTCATTTCCTTTTGTTTTTTTTTGGTATATTTTAAAATTTAAGTACACTGACACCCTGGACCTGCTCAGCTGTATTCAGGAGGTGAAGCACACCCTGGAGGTACTAGGCATCCGAGGTGGGACCCAGATGATGAAGCATGCCAGCAGCCAGGTCGATGGGTGAGGGGTCTTCTAAAAAGAACATAAGATTCTGACAGGTATTTGAACATAAGTTTTTTTTGTTTTTTTTATGTTTTATCTGACTATGTTCTTCTAAGCCTAGAAATGGGCCCCTGCACCCCTCAAGCCCCATTTAAAAATGCATGTTTTTTTAAATGAGGTAGCCTTTTGCGACCCGACCCTCCATGAACACTTACAAGACACTCTAGAAAACTATTTTATGGACGATACCGATGATGTGTCTCAGTGACTCTATGGGACATGGCTAAAGCAGTTATCAGGTGGGAACTGATATCACACACAGCGATGTTTGAGAGGGCAGTAAAGCTCCGTAGACAGGAGCTTAAAACCCAACTTTCACAAGCAGAACCTCATCGTAAAAAAGAGGCACACAGCAGACTTTGAGAGACCCCACACCATATACAGGGGGAACTTGACATATCTTGATATAAGAGGTGGCCAGGAAACTCCTCTATGTAGGATAAACTTAATATGAACGGGGGTGATAAGGCTGACAGATTATTGGCACATAAATTACTTCCACACTCTACGGGCAATCTCATCCACAAAATTCATGATGAAGGGGGACAAACTTATCACAACCACAGACGTAACATCGGTCTTTCATGCCCAAGCCATATACTAACATCTCCAAGATGAGTATCTGAAAGGCTACGCTTCCCCAGGCCGTACAGAAGAGTTGACCCAGTTTGAGAAGGACATTAGTCAAGACGAGGTTAGAACAATCATTAGATAGCCACGAGGCACCTGTTTGGAGGGCTGGGTTCCAATGGTCCAACTTCAAAATGACTTATTTGGGTGTTCACCTCACATCAATCACGAAAGATTTCTATCAATCCAACATTCCCCCACGGCTTACCGCTCTATTCAAAGACCTCTATTGTTGGGGCAAACTAACAATCTCCTGGCTGGGCCAGCTTTATTGCCTCAGGATTAACTTCATGCCGTGCCTATTATGTGTCCTCCAGACACTCCCAATATTGATATCTAAATCGACGCGCACACACACACATTTGCACCAAAATGCTAAATTTTGCCTGGGGAGGCAACCCCCCACGAGTGGCCAGGGCAACCATGGATCGTGTCACGGAAGAGGGAGGCTTTGGGTTTCCAGACGTATCCACCTATAGTCTAGCAGCACAACTCCGGCCATCCTTAGATTCAAACTGCAACCCAGACAATACACCATGAGTGCAGGTAGAGCAGGCTTTGTCCTCAGCCCTCTTAGACGGCCTCCTGTGGCTTCCTCTTTTGAGAGACCCCCCTCATCCGAGTCCCCCACTCCTGACATCCATTTTCCTAACATACTGGCTTGAGATACGAGTCAGAAGACTTTTCCCCTCTTACCCTTTCCCCCTCACTCCTTTAACACCCAATTGTGATTTCCCACCAAGAAAACTCCATCAAGACTCTTTGTGAGCCTTCTATGATGACAGAGAATTGTGTACACTGAGTCTATGAGGGAGAGATTTGCCCTGCCCGGACATACTGCATATCTAGTAGGACAATTCTTACACTAGGCTGGGCTCCCAAAGGGCCATTTGGCCATAAAAAGAGTGGAAACATCCATCAAATCCCTATACCACTCAAACGTTAGATGTAAATACTGAGATGCAGATACTCAACCTCACCACCGGAAAGAAACAGGCGCACATGGTGCAATGGGAAACAGAATAACGAACAGAAATCTCCGAGGACGCGTGGGTGGGCAATCTGGCAACAGCCGACTAAATCTTTGGTTTGCATTTCCCATAAAGAAAACTCCTATAAGCTCTTTACACAATGGTATTTGACTCCAGTGCGGTTACACAGAATGTATGGGAGCCCTGACTCTTGCTGGAAGAGGTGCAGGGAGCGGCGCACATTCTTGTTTAGCTGGTGGATTTGCCCAAAGACCCAATCCTTTTGGGAAGAGGTCCTACTTAACATATGCAGTATAACTAATGTCACTCTTCCTCTTGAACACTTGCTGGCCCTTCTGGATGACCTGGACATAGAGAGGGCTCACCCCATAACAACTCCAAGGAGACAATTTTGGTGTCACCTCCTACTCACGGCGTGATTATGCATAGCACAAACGTGGAAACAGCACAACGCTCCATCTATAAATTTTGTTGGGGGTGAACTATGGAACTTATATGCCATGGAAAAGTTCACTGCAATCATTAGGGAGAGTGCCTATGTTTGAGGTCGTATGGCGCCCCTTTGGTAAGCATATTTGACGTCAAAATAGGGTTTGGGGGCATCCATCTTACTATGTCAAAGACGTAAAAGGATTCACACATTTGGGTCTTCTCCTCTTCAGACTCTGCAGATGCCTCTTCTTGACTTGTCCATGCTTAGACCCCAATTTATTTGTGCTGTCACATTATTGAGGATAGGGAGACATCAATGATGGATATGATTGTTGCTGCTGCTACAAGGGTCTACTTAGGTTTCTGGTGGGAGGTGGGTGGAAATGAAGGACTTGCAGAGCATTTTTGGACTTCTGCTGAGACTTTCTTTGCATTTATGCTATTTTAACCCTTGGGTGAGCTGTGGGGCAATTTCTTCTACCCTTCCTCTTGGCTTAAACAATATGTATTTGATGAGGCTGTTAAGTGTCTTGTTTTCAATTTTGTTTTCATTTAAAATGCTAAGTAAAGTTGTAAGAAAAACAATCATAATAAAGAACTAGGAGCAGTAGTGGTATCGCCAGAAAGGAATACAGGAGTCCTGTGTTCCAATCAAGGCAAAATGCATCTCAGAGTGAAAGACGCCTTGGAAACTCCAACACAGTGCTGCCATTGCACATTCTAGACAGTGGTAAATAGATCAAGTCAAGGTTCTTCTCCGTTGCAGAAGAGACCTTGTGTCCCCTTTGGTGTAACTGCCATTCGTAATCCGCTAGGCGCTGTCCTCCCTGGCATTCGAGGATCTTGCCAGGAAAATCCACCAGGAATATTCCTTGGTGGTCCACCCATTTCTAGAGGCACAGGTCCGCCTGACCCCACCCCACCCTGTTTGTTGCAGTACCACATAACAGTTGTGTGGTCAGTAAGCACCTCTACCTGCCTCTCTTTGATGGACAGAAGGAAGGCCAGATGGACTGGGTGAGACACTTTCCTTGGCCATCTCGGCTGCGACCACGTAACTGCTAGGTCCCCTGAGGGGGTTGGACAGGCTGGTGGGTAAGGAGTGCCACGTCCAAAGCCAAGAAATAAATGGTGTAACTGGTGCAGTTGGCGAGGCGGAACGGAGAGATCCAGAGAGGGAGTGGTAGCCCTGCCTTCTTTAAATTGCTCGAGAACCAAGTTAGTCTTGTCCCCTAACAAGCATGTCCCATCATAGGGCATGCCAATGAGGGAGGATTAGAACCTGCAGGAGAATCAAATTGAGTGCAACTATCATTGGGGGTGAATAACAACACCTGGTGCCAATAGCTCGCCAGACAGAATCGGTGGTCTCCAGGCCAAAACTGTTTGAGCTAAGATAGGGCACAGTCACACCAGGGAGGACTTGTGCCATGGAATCTCAAAAGGCATGTGTAGCTCCCCAATAAGATTCCCTGTCTACAGGAGTTATAGGAAACGTCTGTGGAGTAGAACAACTCATTGAGGCTTGTATTACAAGACCGTTAGGTGAAGGGTGCAGCGACAAGAAAGCAGGATTGTTTGGAGCAGGAAGATGGCGGCTGGCAATTTGTTGCTGGACATGGGGTACAAGGAAAGGTTTGGCTCAGGCCCCTACTAAAGAGTCAGTCAGTGCCACATTAAATGGGAGAAAAGGTTCAGCCGATTCCCTATGGTCCATTGGACTTACATGGATCAGTCCCCTGACCGATCAAGGCCCAAGGCTCCCACCTCTGCTCCAGCTCTCACTCTTGGCTTCACTCTGCACTCTTTTTCGCTTCGCTGCATTTTGTACTCTTTGCCCATTTCAGGACCCTTTGGCTGTTTGTTTCACTCACTCTGCTTTCTCGGCCTGCTAGATTTGTACTTATTGCCAGTTTCTGCTACTCTGTCCATTTTCTCACTAATTCTACTCTCTCTCAATCTGCTTGCTTTGTACTCCTTGCTCATTTCTGCGCTTTTACACTTCTCTCCTACTACTTTACTTTCTCCTCTGAGCCCTTCTTTTGCCTCTTTTATCTTGTACTTTCTAAGCACTTGCTCTTGGTGCCTATTTTCCTGCCCATCCTTTGTTCTCCCCGGTCGCAGTATAATTCCCAGATGTGTCGGTGCAATATGCATTTTAAAGATCTGGAGCTATAGCTAGAGGGGCAAAATAAATTACTCAAAATACTTAGCTAAATAAATGACTTGAAAGACTTGGCTAAAGTAGAGCAGAAAACTTACTATTGAAGCACCACCATGAATCAGTTGATGCTATATGAAATCTATCCCTTCAGAAAGAAACACAACTAGATCAGGCGTTCAAAAGAAACATCTCTGAGCTGTTTTGTGAGGAATGGTCTTGATTATCTGAACAGTCATTTTCATAAATATGAAAGAACAGATCTAGAGACAGATATTGATCTGTTGTTGTTCTTAGATGGCACATAACAAATTGCTACCCTCTGGGTACCTTTTGAATAATATTGGCTTTTTGTCAGATAGAGTGGCAAATAAAACACAATAGGGCACCAACCACAGGCAGGCAGAGTCGCCGTTCCCTACACACTCAAAGTCAAACTAGGTATCCAAAAAACTAAGAAATATTACCTCAGTGTCCCTAATACAAACAATAAAATATAAGTCTTAGTGCAACTGAAGAACACCAGTCAGCACTCCACTTCTCTGCTCAATGCCTAACTCGATCGAGGGGCACAGGCCCTTCAAGATCAGACTTTCAATACTCTGGAGTAACCAGAAGGGCAAACAACAGTTTTAAGAACTTTTAAACTAATAAACTGAAGAAGTGCCAGTATCTTTTGGGTTGGGGGATCGGTAAGGGTACTAAAAACAGACTGTGAACCTGCTGTACTAGCAAAGTGCTAGTTTTAGAACTAATGAAATAAAAAATAAAAATAAAAAGCATTTGCTTCCTTTTAACTTTACTTTGTTTTTCGGCATTGACAATCCACGATACCCATTTACAGACTTGCGAATTAAATGTAAAATTTCAGTGTGAGAATGAGATGTGTCCTTTGGTGGGGAGGAACTCGTACAGAAAAGTACCTCGTACCAGAAGCCACGCCCCCAAACGCCCTCATCCCCAAAAAATAAAATAATAATAATATATATTTTTTAAACTTGCTGAAGCTGGTGCCATTTCCTGGGGTGTTTTGACACCCCTCATGGACCTTGGTCGTTCAAAGCCTCCAAAAACAAGCTGGAAATCCACTGTTTACAGTGGTTTTCAGCTTGTTCCCCTGCCACAGTGCGATATTCGCTCCTCACTGTGTGACTGTGAAGGGAGCCGATACTGTGTGTCACACAGTGGCACTGTGTGAGTTGGAAGGTCTGTACATATTGCCAAATAACCAAAAAAGTGCCCCCCTATACCCCCCCAAGCTGATATATATAGACTAGGAGTACAAAGGAACAGGAACCGCTGTTTTACACTTAAAAACAAAGCGCAGGGATTACAATATGCACAGTTTATAACAAACAGTCTCAGTGAACGCATCGATTGCTGACAACGTGGCAGTAACCTCCTTCTCCACCACAACAGAAAGTCCACCAGGGAGCACCACTGGGCTTCGAATTTAGTGCTCAAATCATTCAAGTCCCATGTCAGCTTTTCAATTGCGAGCACTGACCAA
Organism: Pleurodeles waltl; assembly: GCF_031143425.1. Classification (NCBI taxonomy): domain Eukaryota; kingdom Metazoa; phylum Chordata; class Amphibia; order Caudata; family Salamandridae; genus Pleurodeles; species Pleurodeles waltl. The sequence continues at coordinate 360,517,815 of NC_090437.1, read as the reverse complement.
ACCAAAGCTTACTGGCCCATTCCTGCACTGAGTGCACATTTTCTGCTTTCCAGTGGAAAGCCAACCACTGTTTGGCTGCAAGGATCACATTCGTGGCTATTCGCCAGTCCGTAATTGGAATCTCTTTAATTTCAAGTTTCAGGTTGCCTGATCCCCTGTACAGTTACGATCAGGTCTGCTCTAATCGGCACCCCTTTTATATGACTTGGGGTAGCCATCCAAAACACTGTCTCAGTTTCTCCCAAGGGCCTACACGCAGCTGCCCTGTTCCCCAGGTGCAGAGTCCACTGGTGTAGTTGAAAGTACTGATCCTCTTCCCACACCCTAAACCCCTTTTTGTCGAAGAATGTTATTGTCCACACATACACAGATCTTTGAGCATTCTACGGCCCCCTCTTGCCACGGCCCCCTCTTGCCGCGGCCCCCTCTTGCCGCGGCCCCCCTCCTCCCCGACCAATGTTTGAACTCCCTGCCCCTGCGCCCTGTTGATAAATCAGGATTGCTGTACCTGAGATACATAACGGCCTGCAGCTCTTGCTGGCTTTGGCAGCGAATGAATCTCCTAGGAGGGTTGTCCCATAACTGCTGCATCCATATGTACACAGTGAGACCACGCAAACAGTATCCTAAGCTGCGTGGCTTCCAGTATTCTGCAGTTCCAGACCTCTCGCCCGTCTCTGAACCCTCGGGGAGCAGCGCACTTGTTTGCGAGCCCAGATGAATTTATCAACCGCAGTCCGGAGCAATTTTGAGTCTTTTTCTGGTATAGTTTTCCCAGTACAGTGCATGCAATTGGGGTGTGCTAAAGATACCAATGTACTTGATTTTCATTTTAGCCCCCAGCCCCGCCAAGGGTGTTATTCTAGTGATTTGGTGCTTCATTGTCTTGGAGAGAACCACACTGAAAAGATGTGATTTGCTGAGCTTAATTTTAAAGCCTGAGCACTGGCCATATAAGTCAATAATGGTCAATGAGTTGGGGACAGCTGTGACCGGGTCAACTAATGTCAATAACATATCATCTGCAAAAAGGCATATTTTGAGCATGTCTCCCAACTCTGAATGGCATGACTGCAATGCCCAAATCTTGATAAATGCACGATATTAAGGGTTGGATAGTTAGTGCAAAAAGTAAGGGTGGCAGCGGGCACCCTTGTTGTGTGCCCCTAAGTACATTGTTGAAATCTGTCTAAACACCACTGACCAACACTCTAGCTGTTGGACTCTTATAATTAGCTCCTATCCAGATTAGCATGCAGGGCCCAGACCGATCTTCTCCTGAACCTGGCACATGAAAAATCTCCCAAGGCCGTCAAATGCCTTCTCCGCGTCGAGCAACAAGACAACCATTCATGATCTTCCTGAAATTAGCCTTCTCTCTAAGGTGTAACACCCTTCTGATATTATTGACTGCCACCCAATGTAGAATAAACCCCAAATGGTCAGGGAGGATGAGATAAGCTAGATGGTGCAGAGGTTAAGTCGCAAGAATTTTAGTGAAAAATTTGGCATCCGTACTGAGCAGTGCAATTGGCCAGTTGGCATCATATTGGACGTCAGGCTTTCCAGCTTTATATATTAGTTTGATGTTGGCCCCTGACATTGTGTTAGTCACCTTTTTAATGCTCAGGAATTAGTTGTAGAGGTCTTACAGTAGGGGCAGTAGGTGAGATTTAAATTATTTACAACCACATTTATTTGAAATACAGAAATTAGTTACTGGTTTGTCCTCTTGGGAAGCTGCTGATTCTACAACCAACTAAACACCCTTATAGACATAATCTGAGCTTTTGTCAAAGCAGTTAACCACAAGCTTGAATATTCAAGGGCATCAAATACGAGGTTTTCAAAGATCTCCATCCTCTTGCTTTAATGTTATACTAGGCCAGAACCAAGAGGTTTTGCGGCCAACTTCAGGTAACATTCATAATTTCTATTTAACATTTGATTCCTTATTCGAAAGTGAGGCCGTGCATCTTTTCTTCTCCGGTCGGGTAGGAAATGTGCCGCTTTTCTCTCTCCCGCAAGAGAGCGATGCGTTGATTTCTGGACAGGCACCTCGGATCCAGCCAGGTTCACGTAATTTTGATGCCCAGCAATGATGCATGCAAAATATGGCTGCACAGTGATGAGGAACTGTGCTGCATGAGGGCTGTGTCGTTTTCAGCAGCCACAAGTGGGTGTTGCGTCGATTCTCCAGCAGCGATGCAGGTCATGCGTCGATTCCCAGCCATAATGCAGGTGGTGTATCAATTTCTCAGCTGTGTTGCAGGAGATGCGTCTAATTTTACCCTGCACGGCTCCTGTGCGTGGATTTCAGCCCTGGTTCCACCAGCTTCACTTTTAAAGGGCTCAGGGATTGGAGTGGGCACCACTTGGCAGGGTAGGAGTATCAGCAAGAGTCCAGGTGCTGGCAGAGAAAGTCTTTGATGGCCCTGAGACAGGAGGCAAGCTCAGCCTAAGCCCTTGGAAACACCTCACAAGTGGGAATATACCACCAAGTCCAGTCTTAGTTCTTTTTCGGACAGAAGCTGACACTGCAGGCCAACCCAACAAAGCACAGTTAAAGGCAAAGGTATAGAACTCACTCCTCCAGTTCTTCTCCTTGGTAGAGGTTCCTCTTGAGTCCAGAAGTAATAAAAAAATCTGGGGTTTTGGGCCAGCTACTTATACCCAGTTCTCCCTTTGAAGTAGGCAAACTTCAGATGAAAGTCTCTGTTGCTCACAAGATCCTGCCTTGCCCAGGCCTGGCCCCAGACACACAACAGGGGGCTGGAGACTGCATTGTCTGAGGACAGGCACAGCCCATTCAGATTCAAGTGCCAGCTCCTCCCTCCCCACTCTATCCCAGGAGACTCATCAGGATATACAGGCTATACCCTAGCTCCCTTTGTGTCACTTTCTAGAGGGAATTCAAAACAGCCCAACTGTCAGTCTGACCCAGACATGGATTTCACAAGCAGGCAGAGTTACAGAATGGTTAAGCAAGAAAATGCCCACTTTCTAAAAGAAGCATTTTCAAACTGACAATTTAAAAAAAAAAAAAAAACTTTACCAAAATATGTGTTTTTAATTGTGAGTTCAGAGACCCTAAACACTATACCTCTATCAGCCCCCAATGGAAAACTGCACTTAAAAGATACTTAAAGGTAGTCCCCATGTTTACCGGAAAGAGAGATAGGCCTTGCAACAGTGAAAAACAAATTTGGCAGTATTTCATTGTCAGGACAAGTAAAACACATGAGTACACGTCCTACCTTTAACATATACTGCACCCTGCCCATTGGGCTACCTACATGTACAAAAAGGGAAGGTTTGGGCCTGGCAAGTGGGTACAGTTGCCAGGTGTAATGGCAGTTTAAAACTGCACACACAGACACTGCAGTGGCAGGTCTGAGTCATGTTTATAGGGCTACCCATGTGGGTGGCACACTCAGTGCTGCAGACCCACTACTAACATTTGATTTACAGGCCCTGGGTACATCTAGTGTACTTTACTAGGGACTTACTGGCAAATGAAATATGCCAATCATGGATAAACCAATCACCAATAAAATTTAAACAGAGAGCATATGCACTTTAGTACTGGCTAGCTGTGGTAAAGTGCCCAGAGCCCTAAAGCCAACAAAAACTGGTCGGAACAAATATGAGGAAGGAGGCAAAAAAAATTAGGGATGACCCTGCAAAAAGGGCCAGGTCCAACCTACATTAACAATGATAAATAGAATATGGATTTCAGAAATCATATTTCGCTAGTGCATTAATACATGGGCAGTCTTGTAGACGCTTTTTATGTCAACTTAGAACGGCTAAGCAGTGACAATGTTAAAGTGCTGATAAGAATAATTAAACACACATTTGCAAAGCAATGGGTCTCTCGTTTGCTCGAGTTAAAGCTATAGCGTTGTAAACTCCTAACCGTACGTTTCTTGCCACAAACTGAAAATGTAAAGTAAAACAGTTTCACATAAGCGAGCCGACGGCAGACACACAAAAGGAAACAGAAGCCTGCTCACAGTGAAACATACTGGCAAAAGTGCAATTATCCATGTAACAGGGTCAATGTCATGCAAAGCGCTCGACTACTGCCCAGTGAAATCATGCTGCCTGTGAAATAAAGAGAAAAAGTAGTCCAGAAACCATGCGGAAAACATGGAGCCTTGTATATTTTCAGTAGTTGGCCGGTGCGCTCGAGGTGGGCTAAACACCGGAAAAGGCATGATACATGCATGCCTTTCACTAATTAAATCAAGCGAATTTTAAAAGGCAAGCCCACGAACCAACCCAATTGATGGGCATGGTTAAAGGCCCACATAGAGATTACACCAGAGACAGAGCGTTTTGCGCTCAACCCTAAAAAAGGGCAGCTTTTCAGCCATTTCCACATACAGATATAGCATGGGAGGGAAAGGAAGAAATAAAGAAAGGGTGGATGAATAAAGCCAGGTGAGGGGGAGAGAGAGGGTGGCAAATTAGAGCAGAGGGAGAAGACGGCGGCTGGATAAGGATAGAGGAAAAGGGTGGGGAGAGAGTGGGTTGGGGGGAGGGTATGATTAATACAGTCCCTGGGGAGTGAGACAATCACATCATCAATACGATAAGTAATACTCCGCTGTCACAAGTGATTTTATGAACATCATTGGAGGTGGCTGCCCTGCTATATCAGGATGTGTAAGAGAAAGCTATTTGTGCACCTAGAATCAGTGTGGGTTCCCAGAACAAGGATTTACTGGTAGAACCCTCACAAATGTGATTCACAAAAACACGAAACAACCAGTTTGATTAATTTCAGCATTAATACATTTATGGTGAAGTGGAGTTTGAGAATAACAATTTTTTTTCACTAAGGCTAAAGAAATATCTGAGAAAAGGCAGCACATGTGGCACAACTGGAAACAACTCAGGACAGTTATAGAGTCAGAGAATTGTAACCTAGACGTGCAGAGCCACCCACCACGGTTCTCAGAAGTCTCTATCATCATTCAGTGGTAATGCATACTCTACAAATGATCATTACGCTTCTTGTGCAACTTCAAATCTTGACACTAGGATCTCCAGTACTATCACTGTGCTCACAACTTCTCCCACCAGGCCATGCCACACACTAACGTACCACAGAACACAGAGAGAAATAACGTGCATCCACACAGCACATACAAGCCCAGACACCCACCATCATCAAAAGCTATTAGTTCCCATTCGGTGTGTCCGTATATGAACTATAACATATGAATGCAATTGGGAAAGCCCTCTGGTCTCATGCCGTTCTAATGCAAAATCAATTAAATTGACACATTCACCTAACAGAGAAAATACTGTTTTATTCACCAAAGGCTTCAAACCACAACCAGCAGTGCAAGACCCACCGATGGCAGGTTGTGCACTATATAAATGCCTACAACATACAACAGCATCAGCTGTCACAATTACGTCTTCACCAGTTGGGGATGTAAATTCATAACTTACGTATGGCCGCTGAAGGAAATACTAACCAACTCCAGTGACACTGTGGTCTTAGGTACCTACTGAGAATTACGTTTTTAAAAATTAACAAATAAAAGTAGCACAACAACTGAAGAACTTCTTAAGTCGAATGATTTGTGTTCAAACTTCAAGACATTCAAAAGGCCTATTTTAGAGGCGCGGGTACATTCAACAGTTTGTGATAGGACTAGGGTACAAAAGATTGGCTGCACATCAGGACATTTGCAAAGCAACATTTTTGTTAAAAAAATGTATATAATACATATATTAGATCGAACCTAAGATTTACAGCTTGCTCAGTAGGCTAGATATTGGTCGGTGAAATCCCCTGAAAACTCTGAGCTCTACGTGGATACCGAAGAGTATCTTAAGTACTATACTAAAACCCCCATGGAACAGGTGGGTCTCAAGGTGGCTGCAGGGTGCTCACGGCCCAATTACTTAAAGCGCCTACAACATACAGTATTTAAAACGAATTCATTTAGAATGAAAAATTATCATTAGCTTAAAACACTTATTTTTTAACAAACCAGAAGAGAATTCTATTAATTAGTCCGGAGCCAACAATGGCTTCTGTCTATCCTCCCTATTTGTGAGAGTATTCTACCCTCCAAGGCCCAAGAATCTCCTAACGCGTTCTATGGGACTCTTGCCACTATTTTATCAGTTATAGGATAAGACCCACTTTGTTTAGAAATCTTAGCTCGTCACAAAGTGCAACCACCGAAATACCTAAATTGGAATAAAGTTGAAACAGACCTACACTCATTTTATGGCTTACCGTTGGTCTCAGCAAACTTCTGAACATCAGATAATGTTTTTAGTTCTTCTCCCGGACACGCCGACACACACAAAGCAACAGACTTGATCTTTCGATTAACCAGGTCCAAATTGCATGGATCCAAGAAGAAGACATTTCTACAAATACAATTATAGAACACGGGGTAAAGAAAACAGTCAAGTAGGTCACAGATACTAAAACAAGCTAACACAATACAGCCAGTTCGAGCAACACAGACCACAGCAGAGACTAAAAAGTGCTGGTAGAAAAATACCACAAACGCATTTCATGAAGCATTGTGTATCTTTCCCACAGAAGTCAGGATGGAAATAAACAAGTAACTGCACAGAAACATGCTGATGGATTCTTAGAAGATTTGGGAAGGACTCATGCGGTCTCGAAGGAGAAACCAGTTTCCGTTGCTTAAACATTTAATGCTTCAGGACAATACTACTTCATACACAAAAGGTGAATTTCGGTCTCAAGCTTTTTGCTTTAGCCACAGACATGGCCCAAACTAGACCAATGGGCAAAGAAAAAGCTGATTAAGCTCTCACGTGGCAACTCTCTAACATCCTGCAGTAACAGACTTTGGAAAACAAAAAAGTGATGGGTGGATTGCTTGAATTAATCTCATTCAGTGGCAATTTATTCTGGACTGCAATCCACTCCATTGTTTATATGCCACCCCATACAAGTAACAGACATATCCGAATCAGAAATCGCTCTGCTCCAACAAACAGTCCATCCTGAATTGCGCAGACGTCCAACAAAAATATTTACTCATTCACCATCTGAGTTTCACTTTTGTTTTTAAATTTTATGATGCATGTATGAATTGCTTTTACTGCTGTGATTTGATGACTACTCTATTAACTGATCACAACCAGATTGATTGCCTCCATCCTGTGAAGAAACAATTGGCTTTCTTTCAACTCTGTTAGTACCAAATAAGATTTAATCAACATCACATCAAATTTAAAGTACTTAAAGACCTAGAGAATATAATCAAATAGCCTGTTGAAAAGTAAAACGGCTAAATAAATGTTTAATTAAAGAGCAACAGAAGAGAAAAAAAGACCCCTGCGAGAATGGATCGATATCCACAACTGCAGTCAGAATATAAACTCCTTAGCTGCATTTTATTTTAAAAGGGGCAGAGGGGTGGTATTGCCTCACTCACCTCTGTTGCAATTTTCGCTTCTGGGACCCCAGAGTCCTGAGATTTTACCACTCGACCGGAAAAGAGCATGGGAACCCCTAGTATTTTCCATGGAGTATTCATAAGCTAGGTGGTAGAAAATATTTGTACATAGACCTGCTACCAACTTATACACCCCGCCCCCAAAGAGTATTTTTCCTGCCGTTTCCATTCTCTTGTGACTGACAGGTTAGGGAGAAGACCGTCTAACATAGGTTAATGGAAGTAGCACAAAAGAACAAGTTACTTACCCTTGGTAACGCTTTTTCTGGTGGATACACTAGCTACCTGTGGATTCCTCACCTTATAAATTCGTCCTTGCGCCAGCATCCGACAGAAAGTCTTCTTCCTAGCTGTCCACGTCGACGAGGACGTCATAATGGCACAGCTCCACGGGACTCCGTCTGACGTCCCCGTGTCAATAAGAGGTCCTCGTCGGCAGGCTGACGTCAGTTTCACCTCATTTCTTTCGTGCCTTTGAGGCGAACAGGTGAGAACCGACCCATAAAAAACGTAAAGAAAAATACATATAGACAAGAACACTTCCCATTAACGTATATATTCACATGAAATATAAGTATTAGATTACACCCATATATATATATATATATACACATACATACACACACACACACACACACACACACACACAAACAATATAAACCTTTCGCAAGAAATCCGTGAAATCAGGCAGGCAACGGGGGGAGGCGGGAGGGACCGTGAGGTAGCTAGTGTATCCACCAGAAAAAGCGTTACCGAAGGTAAGTAACTTGTTATTCTGATGGATACAACTACCTGTGGATTCCTCACCTTATGAATAGAGTCCCAAAGCTGTACCGCACTCGGTGATGGGTGCCCGCCTGATTACACTAAACAATTATGCAATACCGAGCGAGCAAAATGACCATCCCTCCTCACCTCAGAATCCAAACAGTAATGTTTTGCGAAGGTATGGAGGGACGCCCAAGTTGCCGCCTTACAAATGTCCACTAACGGAACTCCTCTCGCTAGGGCCGAAGTGGCCGACTTAGCCCTAGTGGAATGGGCCCTGATACCCTCAGGGGGAACTTTCTTCGCCAGAGAGTAACAAACTTTTATACACAGGATAACCCACCTGGAGATTGTTCGTTTCTGGACCGCTCTGCCCTTCCGCTGTCCAACATACCCTACGAACAGCTGATCATCCAGACGAAATTATTTTGTTCTCTCCAGGTAGAAACTCAGAACTCTCTTAGGGTCCAACCGATGTAGTCTGTCTTCATCCTTTGAGGGGTGGGGAGGAGGGTAGAATGAGGGAAGGGTAATAGTCTGACCCATATGAAAAGGAGTGACAACTTTTGGCAGAAAAGCTGCCCTGGTTTTCAACACCACTTTATCAGGGAAAAACATGGTAAATGGAGGTTTAATAGAAAGGGCTTGAAGTGCTCCAACCCTTCTAGCAGAAGTAATTGCAATCAAGAAAACAGTCTTTAGGACTAAGTATCTTAAGAGGCATGAATGCATAGGCGAACCCATCAAAAATGTTAGTACCAGATTCAGGTCCCACTGAGGCATGTGAAAGGGCGTGGGAGGAAACTTATTAACCAAACCCTTAATGAACCTATTTACAATCGGAGATTTGAATAAAGAAGGCTGGTCCGGAAGGCAAAGAAAAGCCGACAGAGCCGCCAAATAGCCTTTAACTGTAGCTACCGTGCAGCCTTTCTTTGCTAAATCAAGAGCAAACAAAAGAACATCTGAAAGGTGGGCCTTTAAGGGATCTTTTTGATTCTCTCCGCACCAAACCACACATTTTGCCCACCTACCGGCATAAATGGATTTAGTGGAGTGTCGCCTGGACGATAGAATAAAATCCACTACATCTGGTGGGAGAGAAAAGGAACTCAGGTTGCCCCGTTCAATCTCCAGGCATGAAGGTGCAGGCTCTGGAGGTGGGGGTGTAGAACCTGCCCCTGCGACTGTGAGAGGAGGTCTGCCCTGAGTGGGAGACGGAGCGGAGGGCACTGAGAGAGTTGAAGTAGGTCTGTGTACCACACCCTTCTCGGCCAGTCCGGAACCACCAAGATGACTTGGGCCTGGTCTTGACGAACCTTCCTCAGAACCCGAGGAATCAAGGGTATGGGGGGGAAACACGTAAAGCAACTGGCCGCTCCAGGACATCTGAAACACGCCCCCCAACGCTCCTTGCAACGGATACTGGAGGCTGCAGAACAACGGACAGTGCGCGTTCTCCCGAGTGGCGAATAGATCCACTTGAGGCGTACTCCACATCCCGAAGATGTAGAGGACCAGGTCCGGATGGAGACGCCACTCGTGATCTACTGAGAAGTGACGACAGACCGTCCGCACGTACATTCAGAGCTCCGGCCAAATGATTTGCTATTAAGCAAATCTGATGGTCCTGAACCCAGGACCAGAGTCGCAGAGCCTCTCTGCAGAGAAGGTACGACCCTACTCCTCCCTGCTTGTTTATGTACCACATCGCGGTAGTGCTGTCTGTCAGGACCTGAACCGACTGACCGCGAAGGGAAGGGAGGAAGGCCTTGAGCGTCCAACGTATCGCCCGCAACTCCAACAGATTGATGTGCAACATCTGTTCCGCTGGAGACCAACAACCCTTGATCTCCAAGTCCCCCAGATGAGCTCCCCACCCTAGAGTGGAAGCATCCGATATTACTGTGGCCACAGGCGGTGGTAGCGAAAACGGTTTTCCTTGGGAAAGGTTGCCCTTCACTATCCACCAACGAAGATCCGCAGCAGTGTCCCTGGAGATCCTTATGGAATCCCCAAGATCTCCTTTGTGCTGGAACCACTGCCTGCGGAGGCACCACTGAAGAGCCCTCATATGCCAGCGTGCGTGAGTGACCAATAGAATGCAAGAAGCAAACAGACCTAGCAGGCGTAAGACCTTGAGGACTGGAACTACCGCTCCATTCTGAAACATTGGAATCAGCGCCTGAATGTCCCGAACTCGCTGAGGCGGGGGGTAGGCCCGAAACAATGTTGTGTCCAATACTGCCCCTATGAACAGGAGGCGTTGAGAGGGCTCCAGGTGAGATTTGGGTACATTTACTGAAAAACCCAGATCGAACAACAACTGGGTTGTCATTCGCAGGTGAGACAACACAAGCTCCGGAGATTTGGCTTTGATGAACCAATCGTCCAGGTAGGGAAATACCGCTACTCCCCTCCTTCTGAGATGTGCTGCAACCACTGCCTTCACCTTCCTAAAAACTCGAGGTGCTGAAGTAAGACCAAACGGAAGGACCGCAAACTGGTAGTGTTACGTCCGTACCACAAAACGGAGATACTTCCTGTGTGACTTGATTATCGGAATATGAAAGTACGCATCCTGCAAGTAGACAGACACCATCCAGTCTCCTTCATTCAATGCCAATAGTACTTGCGCTAGGGTCAGCATTTTGAATTTCTCCTGTTTGAGGAACAAATTCAAAATCCTCAAGTCCAGGATCGGTCTTAGACGACCGTCCACTTTGGGAATCAGGCAATATCTTGAATAACACCCCTGACCCCTTTCCTGCACCGGAACCAACTCTATTGCGCCCTTTGATAACATGGCCAGAACCTCCTGTTGTAACAACAGAAGATGGTCTTCTGAACAAAATGAGGGACGGGGGGAAGGGAGGAGGGGACTCCTGAAAGGTGAGAGCATATCCTTTTTCCACAATCCTTAACACCCAAGAGTCTGTTGTAATCGACTCCCACTGCAGAGAAAAAGACTCAACCTTCCCCCTACAGGAGAGGTATGAAAAATAAAGTGGGGAAAACTAGGGCTCCTTCTGCTGTTGTCCACTGGAGGAGGAGGATGAAGATGAAGGCTGCTGGACTGGCCCTCCAGCTCTACCCCTACCCCGCCCCCTAAAGGCACGATAGGGCGGATTGGCAGGTTGCTGGGCCAAGTATTGGGACCTCCGAAAGGCAGAACCACGTGCATACCCCCTGAATCTGCAAAAAGGTCTATAAGATGTAGCAGTGGCAGTCTGTAAGCCCAAAGACTTAGCTGTTGCTCGACTGTCCTTAAACATTTCAAGGGCAGAATCCGCCTTCTCTCCAAACAGCTTTTGACCATCGAATGGCTGATCTAACAAGGTGGATTGAACGTCCGAGGAAAACCCAGAGGACCTTAACCAGGAGTGCCTCCTAGTAGCCACAGATGTCCCCATGGCCCTGGCTACCGAATCAGACGTGTCCAGGCGAGACTGTATAATCTGTTGGGCAGCCGTCTGCGCATCCGTAAAAAGAGACCCAAAGGACCTTTGTACCTCCTGCGGCAGATCTTTGACCATTTCCTTAGCAGAGTCCATAAGGGCGTGGACATACCTGCCCAGCACACAGGTAGAATTTGTAGCCTTGAGCGCCATGCTACAGGATGAAAAGATCTTCTTAGAAGACTGCTCCATCCTCTTGGACTCCCTATCAGTTCCAGGAGCAGACTTCGCGGAGCAAGACTCCTGGACTACTAAACTTTCAGGAGTCGGATGACGTGACAGGAAAACCGGATCTCCTGGTGCGCCACTATGCCTCCTCGCTACTGCCCTGTTCACTGCAGGAGTCGTAACTGGCTTCCTCCACAAATCCAATATAGGCTCAGTCAAAGTCTCATTGAAGGGCAGCAAAGGATCAGCGCTGGACGCAGAAGGGTGCAACACCTCAGAGAGCAGGTTAGTTTTCACCTCCGCCACAGACAAGGGCAAGTCCAGAAACTCTGCTGCCTTCCTGACCACCGTATGGAAGGATGCGGCCCTCCTCTGTAAACTCCCCTGGAGATGCAATGTCCCACTCCAGGGAAGTATCCAGGCCTTGGTACTCATCAGAAGGATCAATTTCACCCTCCTCCAACTGACAGTACTCTTCCTCTTCCAGAAGTCGTAAAGCCTTTCTACGAGACAGAAGGTGTGTTTCCAAAGTCGGCGTCGATAATGAATCCATCGACACCGAAGACTTCGAATCCCGGTAGGGCACAGGAAGAGATGGGTGTCTCTTAGCATCACCCGGCGTCGGCGCCGACACGGACTCCAACGATGTCCTCCGCGGAGTCGGCTGGCAGGAAGGCGATGGGGCCGGCCTGGAAGGAGACATCATCGACATCGAATGGCACGGCGATGGCGTCGGCTGAGGCGATGGTGGAGCCACCGACACAGGTGGTGAAGATCTCCCACGAGGAGACATCCTCGGCGCTGATCCGACACCCTCAGCTGGGCAAAAAGGCATAAATGGAGCCGCTTCATACGACGCCGGAGAGCCCAAATCAAATGCCAATGGCCCCGTGGGACCCGCCGGTGCACCAGCAGGAGCCATGAACTGAAAAACGGCATACATTGCATTCAAAAATGCAGCCGGATCCGCCCCTGGAGCCGGGAAAGCAGGATATTGCTGAGTAGATGACTGCTGTACATCAGGCTCCTGCGACGCTGGCGAAAACTGAGGACTATGATGAGTAACCTCAGAGACTGACGGTGCCGGCGATAACTCCGGACTCCTTGGCTGAGGCGTCACAGTAGGGCTCATCTCCCATGTCTTTTGGCGTCGAGAAGACAGAGACCTTGACCTCGATCGGCTCTGCTCAGACCGGCCCGAGAGTCACGACTGCGCCGTGAATCATGATGACACCGCTTCTTATGCTTCTTTGGTGAAGCATGGGAGGAATCCCTCTTATGGCCCTTCTTCTTTGCTTTCACCAGAAAGAGCTTCACCTCTCGCTCTTTTAAAACCTTAGAGTTCATACTCTGGCACGACGAACACCCTTTAACATCATGTTCAGAACAAAGGCACCAAATACAACCTGAATGTGGATCGGTCACTGACATCAGACCTCCACATTCCCTACATGGCTTAAAACCGGACTTCTTTGGAGGAGACATTGTAACTACCAAAAACGCAACAGTAATCAAAGAGCCAGGAAGAAAAACCGCTGGCGTCGAAGGCACGGAAAAAAGGAAAGTGACGTCAGCACGCCGACGAGGACCTCTTATTGGCACGGTGACGTCAGACGGAGTCACGTGGAGCCGTGCCATTATGACGTCCTCGTCGACGTGGACAGCTAGCTAGGAAGAAGCCTTTCCGTCGGATGCTGGCGCAAGGACGAATTCATAAGGTGAGGAATCCACAGGTAGTTGTATCCATCGGAACAAGTCATGCATTCAGGCAGATAGCCCTGCTGCAATTTCTCCAGGAACCAGGTCCACTGTATGAAATTTTGCAAATCAAATTCAATTATACATGGCGATTGAAACCTTGAAAAAGAAATGCAGTTCAAGAAGGTTTGCAAGCACAAGCCATCGGAAGATATTTAAGATAATTTAAGATAACAATTGAAGTGCTGGTACTTTCCGACATGTCCCAACCAACTCCAGTGCCCCCAAACTCTAATCTTATGGCACAAGAGAATAGTTGGACTGGTTGTCTTCACTCATAAATCCTTTTCTGAAATGGCTACATTTATTCTTCAAATATCCATAAAGTAACTGAGGTCAGCTCAAATCATACCTAACTCCTTTTGTTGAAAGGAAACCACCTCATTCAACTATGCTGCCACAGAGATCATTTTACAAGTACCCAAGTCCCTTTTCATGATACAGTACTTATTGTTCCCAGTTATATTCAATAATGGATCTCCTTCTGATGACTGAGTGTAAATAATGGTATTAGGCATTCTGTTACTATCAGCAACAATGATCGTATGTTGGTGTTGTGGGGGTGAGTGTTGCAACAGCACATCTGGTAATGAACAAGAATGTATCCTTTCAGTGACGGAGTATGCGGTGACCTCAAGACTGTAGGCCTAATCTCAACGGGCTAGGCCATCGCTAGTATTAACAAGGAAAGAAGTAGGAAAACCTCTTCACTGAAGTCAGGTGCTGTTAGAATGCTTAATGTCATAATGCCGTTAAGTGCCATGTGGGCACTGCACAGAAGGGTGTTTGAGGCAAGAGCAGTCATGGCTACAGAGGCAACTCTGTAGCCATGTAGACAGAAAATATCACGGATTCCCAAGGAGAGCGCAAAGTAGCATAAGCATGATGTGGGGCAGCACAGCATGGGGCTAGAATTCACAAAATAGACAAAAAGTGAAGCGAAAAGCCATGGACTACAGTAAGAACTGGCCCTGGATAACCATGATGAAAACCCAGTTGACATAGATGCCAAGCGTGAAGCTGCAGACTCCCTCCTACGTACCAGCCGGTGAAACGTAGCTAGGGTAAATGGTTCAAACACAAACTAATCCAGAAAATGTCTTACCAACAGGTGAAGCAGATAAAAAAAAATGGGCTTAGTCCATCATCTAGTGGCAAAAATATACAAATGAAGAAAATTCAATCATCAGGCACGAAGATTCAGAAGTAAAGCTTGTTGTGGGGAAACCCAAATTATGAGTGAACATCTGCACAACAGCATGCAAAACGGAGTATCCACCAGAAGGGGAAGCAATAGGAGCAATGTTAATAGCAGGATCTTGGCTACAAAGCCTGCTAAAAATGAATCAGATCCAGGAGAAACAAATGGACTACCCAAACACAATTTAGTCCATATCCTACAGAAGACTGCTGATCATGCTGCCTATTCACCTTAAATAAATCCTAACCACATGGTGAACACCCCCGAGCAAACCAAGAACCAAAGCACATACAAAAGAAATAAAAACCAGCAGAAGCCACGTCTCCATTAAAGGTGATTATCTTCACACAGGAGTTTTGCTATATAAACCTGTTGAAATCTCACGTTATATGCTAGAGGCCTATTGGAAAAAGGTGGAATTACAACTGTTAGGCAACTAGGGTTAACCCGAGAAGACTACAGATTACTCATGAAAACAGATCCAACAAAACTCAATCCATAAGAGAAAGGTGGGGCTTCTTCTATAAATACACGAAGCCCAAACACAGTAATGTAGGTGTTTCAGAAGAAACAATCGAACAAGGAAGAGAGACTGGACTTGGAAACCTGGAGACATCAATAGCCCAAGTGTGGAAGGACATCCACCAAGTTTTAAAACAGGTATGAGACAGAATTCATACGGCTGAAGTGGAGAGAAAATATCTAGAAGCATGGTAAGTGAAATAACAGGTACTTAGAGGTTTCACTTTTCTTTTAATTCCTATACAAGGAACCACATAACAACTGAACTTACTTATGTGTTACCTGGTTCTTCTAGAAGTTATAGGTCATTGTTATTATAAGGACATAGTCAGATGAGAGGCCCTCCTAACAGACTATAGACAAGAAGAACTAAACATTACATTCAATTGAAAATATGAAGTAACAAAAACTACACAAAATAGAAACTCAGAGTAGAAAGGGGGGGGACAGCCACTAGGAGCATCAGAAATAAATTCACACAAAATAAACCCAGGCTACATTATATAAACTCAACCTTTGTATTAGATGTTGACAAGATATTCCCAACAAACGGCTGCACCTTGCAGTCACTTCATTAGGCTGGTCCTCTGATATTATGTGACATCTATCACTCCCTTGTTGGTAACTGTTGCAGGATTGTGCGCTTAAGATTGATCTGATCTGAGGGACTTCACAAGGAACCCTGGGTGCAGGAGACCAACCAGGAAGGTAGACTGGTATCTGCTGAAAAATGAAGGATTTGGGAAATGGGGAAAGAGAGGGTACTACAACGGCAGAGTAGAAGGCAGAGCACAGTATCCAAAAACCCAGATAGTCTGTAAAATATCAGATGATAAAATAGAAAAAGATTAACAAAACAAAGAAAAAGTAAGCTCCAGAACTGAGGCGAGACGGAGCAATTGAAGGAAAAGTGAGGGCTTTGTCATTTTATAGATACCCATTTAACAAGAAGTTTTAAAATGTAAAGACAACAGCCATCTAATGAGTTGATGAAAGGAGAGAGATCATTACTGAAGAAAACATTTTTTTTTAACTGGTGCTTACAATGCAACACTATAAAAAGTAAAAGTATCCAGTCCTCGGGGGTTAAGAGTAAACGCGGAAGGGAAGAATCAACAGTGAAAGCAACCTGCTACACAAATCTGAGTGTTGTCAGGAAAATAGGAGCAGTCTTACCCTTAGTGCAGTAACAACAGACCAGAGCAAAATGAGGTGCCATCTACTGATAGCAAATGAGAAAGTAGGCTAATGGTAAGACATACGTTCGGAACAGATTTGATAAATAAACAACAGGTCCCTTGATACCTGTGAAAAAAGAGATGAAGTTTCAGAATCCATGGCTGCTGGGTAAAGATAATTCTTGGAGTAGTGTGGAAATGAACGTGCGTAAAGTATGTGAGAAGAAGGTTGTTGCTCTTGCAGGAGGGCAGGTGTTTGCAGAAAAGTAGGCTGAGACAGCTGCGAATGAAGGTACAAGCCCATTTTTAGCAGAATAACAATTTGTACCAGAAGCAGTAACCACTACTAAGGGGAGACGGGAACACTGAGCAGGAAAAATAAAATTAAAAATTAAAAACAGTTCTAAGGCCGGGAGTAACAGATTTATAACTCTCCAGTGACAATCGGTCAGTATCTGAGTAGGAGGAGTGATCCAAGTGATGGAAGTCTTGCTTTGTGAGTCGGACAACAGTATGCAAGTGTGTACTTTGCCATGGCAACTAAAGAGACAGTACTATGGGTGCACAACTCTAAAGGAGGATATCACAAGTTAAGAGAAGCTAAAGAATGAATGACAGTATTGGTTGGTGGCCGAGCAGCTGCAGATGGAATTAGCATAACATACATGAGGATTTTAGGATTCTCCAAATGCAAACACATACCCACCCTTGTCTGAACAAAGATTTATCCTAATCCAAACAATGCAGGCTAATAAGGGGCAATTGCAGTCTTTGACCCAAATAGGTCCCTAAAAACTACCAAATGCTCCCTTTCTTGATTATTCAGGACATATGACAGGCCTAATTATTTATACTACTTTTGCCTGACTCCCATTGTGTTCTGACTATAGATTAAGACCCGCAATATATAAATGGATTGCCTGTGCCTAGATGTCCTGCAGTTACCACTAACATCTTTCAGGTACTACAGATTCAATGTCAAGCTTACAAGAGTGTATATCTGAAAAGGATGGACACCCAACTTTCCAGCTATACAGCTCACAATGTCACACTGCCAGCAAGCGCTTGGCTATTTCATGAGGGGCAAACAGTCCTTGGCACTCACCAGAAGTAAGGTAAAACTCCACGGTCCTCACTACTGCGCACACCTGCATGCCCAGCTCATCCATCTGCAGCTAGGCTTCTCTATTCTCTCGCCCAGGGCCACATAGCTCTGTCCCCACCAGAGGTCTATGCATCTTACAGCAGACTGAAAAACAGGTGTCTGAGAATACCAAAACATTTACTCCCTAATCCTCCTCTCCAGGCCTCCCATGACAGAGCCAATGCCAAGTTCTGAAGAGGAGAGAAGGTCCTTCTCTTCACCACAGTGTCTAACAGGACAGTTGAAGTGCAGGCCTTGCTTCGTATAACAAAGAGAAGTATCTCCTATTCATGCCAACTCATGAGCTGTGAGCACTGCAGCCTAGCATTTAATAAATTAGGTTTCCGGGGGACGGCTGTTCAAATAGACTAAGATTTTGACACTCTCCAAGAAGAAGTGTTTACAAATAGCTTCGCAGTAGCACTGGTGGCTGTTTGAAATACTACAGATACGGGAACATGCTTATGCTTTGACCGCCTGGGTCTAGGTGCCCTTTAGAAGGGAGGTCACTTGCTTGGAATAGTATTTTAATAGTCAGGAGAGTGTAAGAGAATGTGGCAGAGGCTTCACAATTAACAATATTTAAAGATTCAGTGCCGACGTTTTATGTTCTTCTGTCTTGGAAAGATGACGTCTATAAAAAGAGGTAAAGTGTATTTTGTGATCAATGTGGAAACAAGAAGATACTTTTTTTGAAAGAAAGGTGTACGCCTCATAAGTACTAATTATATCAAGTTATTTTTGTCTGATAAGCTGGAATGGTAGCTACTGACACAATAGGTTCTGAAAACG
The DNA here is from genome assembly GCF_031143425.1 of Pleurodeles waltl. Classification (NCBI taxonomy): domain Eukaryota; kingdom Metazoa; phylum Chordata; class Amphibia; order Caudata; family Salamandridae; genus Pleurodeles; species Pleurodeles waltl. The sequence goes on along the minus strand of NC_090437.1, from coordinate 360,499,357 downwards.
CAGTTATTAGGCCACTGGTTATCACAATAGTAAAAGATGCTTTGAACTATATGGAGTATCAATATTCAGAAACAATCGTGGGGGCACAGGCAAAATCAGTGGAAGAGACTAGCAAAATATCATACAATAGGTTTGTGTAAATTAGATAATATGATTAATTGACATAACAGTACATTTACAGTATTTGCCAGGACACAGTAGTAGACACAAATAAAATGATTCTAAATGGTTATCTGTAAGAGCCTTTGAGGGTTCCTTTTATTATTGCAGCGTTTACATGGTTAGGTAGAGCACGAACAGAGGTTACTAACTGAGAAGGAAAATGGAGAAATAGGAATTGGCTCAGATGAAAGATGCAGGATAGTGATCTTTTCCAAAGAAAGGCGCTGAAAGAAACAGATCTGCCAGGGTCATATTGCAAGTATTGTTATTTCTAAGTTATTGGTGAGCCTGGTCTAACCAGGACGTAGAGAAGATACAACAGGTTTGGACTACCAGGAAATCAGCCACTGGGAACTCTAACTGCTGCACATTAAAGATACTTGTGAGGACCATTAGCATTCAAGGCACATGGCAAACAGGTCGATTTGTGGGAACTTCCAATCTTTTGCTTATGGGCATTTCTAAAGGGCACAACTGCTTTGGTAATGAAAAAGTCATAATGAGACACACTGATTTTAATTTCCTGTTTCCAGGCTTGGTATATCGCCTGAGGAGGACAAGTTACTTACCTTTGGTATTGTCTTATCTGGTAGAGGCTATATCTAGCTGCATATTTCTTACCTGTGAATTTTCCCCAGGTGTCATACGGATCAGGAAGAGTTTTTGTAAGTAGTACCCCTGTGGCTGGTAGGTGGTGCCCATCGTCTCTGCATATGTCATTGACGCTGTTTGTACTGAAAAATTACATTGAGGTACCTATACATGCACCACTGAGTGACACAGACATCAGTTTCTTTTCACAACTTTCCATGCCAGAACTGCGAAGCCATAAGGAACACTGACACCTGGTGTGTTACAACTAGGGCCCTGAAAGGGAAGTCCCTGTCCCTAGAAGTAAATTTTCAGAGCGGGGAGGATGGGTGAGTCAGTAAGGAATCTGAAGCTAGATATAGGGGGTCATTCTAAGTCTGGCGGGCGGCGGAGGCCGCCCGCCAGACTTCCCCCACCAAAATACCGCTCCGTGGTCGCAAGACCGCTGAGGGTATTTTGGGATTTGCCCTGGGCTGGCGGGCGACCGCCAAAAGGCCGCCCGCCAGCCCAGGGCAAATCAACCTTCCCACGAGGACGCCGGCTCAGAACTGAGCCAGCGTAGTGGGAAGGTGCGACGGGTGCAGTGGCACCCGTCGCGTATTTCAGTGTCTGCAAAGCAGACACTGAAATACAAAGTGGGGCCCTCTTACGGGGGCCCCTGCTGGAACCCCCTACCGCCATCCTGTTCCTGGCGGGAGACCCGCCAGGAACAGGATGGCGGTAGGGGGTGTCAGAATCCCCATGGCGGCGGAGCGCGCTCCGCCGCCATGGAGGATTCTTTAGGGCAGCGGAAAACCGGCGGGAGACCGCCGGTTTTCCTAGTCTGACCGCGGCCGAACCGCCGCGGTCAGAATGCCCTGCGGGGCACCGCCGGTCTGTCGGCGGTGCTCCCGCCGACCCTGGCCCCGGCGGTCTGAGACCGCCGGGGTCAGAATGACCCCCATAGTCTCTACCGGATAAGGCGTGACTGAAGGTAAGTAACTTGTCCATCTGATAAAGACGTTTAGCTGCAGATTCCTACCCTGTCAATAGATATACAAGCAATACCATCCCCAAAGAGGGTCTGCAAACCAATTTCAAATGAGAAAGTCCTGCAGGACCAAACAAGCAACGTGCCCATACTTACGGGCCTGGCTGTCCAGGCAGCAGTGTTTGGTAAACATGTGCAGAGATGCCCACGTTGCTGCATGGGAGATGTCCAGGACTAGAACTCCACATGGTAACTAAGTGGTCGTAGCTTTAGCCCTGGTGGAATAAGGTTGCAATGCTTCAGAGGGATGTTTTTTGATCACGAGTAGCAGATCGTGTTAAAGAGCACAACCCAATAAGGGTTGGTTCGCTTCTGCACCATCTGACCATTCTTGCCACCCACATACCCCACGAAGAGTTGGTCATCCACCAGAAACTCTTTTGTTTGTTCAAGGCAGAACACCAATGCTCTTTTTCTCTCCAGGTGGTGAAGTCTCCCCTCTTCCTTAGAGGGCTGTGGGGGGAGTGGAAAAAATGCAAAGTGACTGATTGACCTACATGAAAAGGCATGACCACTTTTGACAAAAAAGACGCCCTAGTGGGAAGCATCACTTTGTCAGGATAGAGAGGTAGTGCATCTTAGATGATTAGTTCTGCAGCTGTCTCACTCTGCGGCGTAGTGAAATGTGTGTTTTGACTATTGACTTCATCTTGCACCACTTTGCGCTTGGCTGTCCACCGTCACACTAGTGATCACCAGTAACAGGCTCCATTGTATTCAGTTTAGCCTTAGCGAAATTCTGCCTATTGATTTTATCGTAGCATTAGACACTGCCTTGTTAAAGGCTGCCCGTAATTTTCCACGTTGTAAACTGTGCATTCTGTCTTGTTTTTGTACTTTCTTCCCACCAAGGGCTTGGGTTGATAAGAATGTACTCAGACGGCAGGGAACAGCCTTGCTTTGACTTGACATCTTGGGATTGTGACCAAATCTCAACGTGTTATTTTCAAAGCATACCTAAACTAGCCAGCAAGTTTGAATACTTTTTGCGCCAGGAGGAGGAGTTTTTCTATAAAGCTCCTTCGTTTTTTTAAGATATAAAAAAAAGACCCATATCTTCAGTAGGAGATTCAGAGACCTCAATTAGGATTCAGACATCGGATGCCTGATATATATTTCCCGTGAGGCTAGAGGTGTCCCTTTCTCGCAGTCGAATGGGGTCATCGGCTCGCTGGCAGGAGAAAGATCAAGCACCTGACAGGCCCTACGATGATGCATTTTTAATTCATTATCTGCTTTGTAATATAATATAGATATATATATTTGCTGTGTATATTGCAGTGGAGAATCAGTCGTGTATGTTTTTATTTCATTGTTGTCACTATTTTTAAATGTGTGCTTTCAACATGCTAATCTCATTTTAGGAACCTTGCATAGTGAAAAAATAAATGTTTTCTATGGACTAAGAAGTGCATTCCAGATATTTTTTTTGTCAGTGCATGAGTATTTCAGCTCGGTCATTAGTGAAAAGCAAAACATACGGGCAGATGCAATTGCCACAAAGAAGACTGTTTTCAATGTGAGTCGCCTGAGGGGACAGTTGGGATAGGCTCGAAAGGAGCACACATAAAAAATGAAGAGATGAGTAAGATCTTTGAGGAACCTAAGTACAATAGGAGACTTAAACAAAGAGGGCTGATCATGCACCTCCAAAAAAGCAGAAATGGCAGATATGTAGCCCTTCAGAGTGGCCAAAGCAAAGCCCTACTGGGCAAGGGAAAGAATGAAAAGTAGAACCTCAAAAAGGGGATCAACAGACTTATCTGTGCACCATGCTACAAATTTCTTCCAACAACAAGCGTATACCGTTTTGGTGGCAGGACGCCTGACTGCCAGGATGAAGTTAGACTTTGAGAGGAAGTTCAAAAGCTGTCAACTGCTTCTGCTCAATCTCCATGCAAGAAGGCAGAGAGTGGACAGGTTTGGGTAAAGAATCTGACCCTGCTGCTGCAATAGAAGATCTTCCCAAAGGGGGAGACTGATCAGAGGATCCATGTACATGTGCAGCAACTCAAGAATACCAGACTCTCCATTCTCAGTCCGGAGCCACAAGGATTACTTGGTCCCAGTCGTTCCTGATCATCTTCAGAAGCAGTATGGGTGGAAAGGTGAACAGGAGGCCTGAATTCCATTCAAGACAAAACGGGTCTCAGAGTGAGAGACGCTTTGGAAACTACAGCACACAAAACTGCTGAGACTGCACGTTCAACGTGGAGGCAACCAGATTTAAAAGAGCTTGCGCCACTCCGGGTGGAGTCGCCATTTATGATCCGGAAGATGTTTTTTGCTGAGTTTGTCTGCTGGGTGTCCAGACTCAACCAGATGTTGAACCACCCGTCCATATGCCTTGCTGTTCCAGCCATGTTCAGAGACGTAAAGCCTTATGACAAAGGGTCCACAACCCCACCCTGGACTGTTTGTTGCAGTAACACATGGCGGTGGTGTTATCCATGAACACTTACACTAGCTTTCCCCTGATGAGGGTAGGAAGGCTTTCAATGTCTGTCAGATTGCTCAGAGGTCCAGCATGTTGATGTGGAGTCCCACTTTCGCTGGAGACTAGAGTCCTCCGACATTTACCTCTCCCAGATTGGCCGCTCCTTCAAAGGAGTGACGCATTTGTCGCTACTTGCAGATCTGGTTGGCAAAGGGAGAGGGATCTGCCACAGATCTAATCAGGGTTTGTTAACCACTACTGCAGATCTTTCGCAGTTCCCTCCGAGATCTGGACCATATCAGAAAGATTCCCCTGATGCCGTGCCTACTGGAACTTCAGGTCGTACTGCAGAGCCCTTATATGCCATCTAGCATGTGTCACCGGCAGGATGCACAAAGTCATGAGCCCCAACAGCCACAGAGCCATTCTCACAGAAATCCAGGATTGAGGCTGAAACATTGGTATCATAACCGGAGTATCCTAGACATGCCACTCGGGAAGATAAGCCAGAAACTGCACAGTTTCCATAACAGCTACGAAGAAAGAGTGTCTGAAAGGGAGTAAGGTGTGACTTTGACATGTTTATAGTGAACCCCAGCGAATGCAAGAGGTTTGCCATAGTATGGAGGTGGGAGGCGGGAGCCTGGGGTGAGCCTGCCTTCAACAGCCAATCATCAAGATAGGGGAAGACCGACACCTCTGATCTCCGTAGATGAGCTGCAATCAACACCATCACCTTGGATAAACACCTTAGGGCCACTGGTAAGGCAAAGGGATGCACTGTGAACTGAAAGTGCTTGTGGCCCATCGTGAACTGCAAGCAACGTCTGTGGGCAGGCAGGAAGGGGATGTAGAAATTAGCAGCCTGCAAGTCCAATGCTACCATCCAGTCTCCTGGGTCCAGGCCAGGCAAGACCTGAGCCAATGTGAGCATTTTGGATTTCTCCTTCTTGAGGAAGAGATTGAGGACTCATAAGCTTAGAACAGGGCGAAGATCCTTGCCCTTCTTGGTAACCAGAAAGTAGTAGGAATAACAATTACAGTCTACTTCTGGCACCGGAAACCTCTCTGTGGCTCCCTTGGCCAAGACAGCCACAAGTTCTGTGGTGAAAAAGGACATAAGGAGCAAAAAGCTGATTGGGGTGGATGTGCGGCCGCCACAAGGTCTAGGGACCTGGTCATAACACAAGAATCCTTGAAACGCTCGAGCGATGAATCTGCCTCATCTCCGAAGAGACTAATGCCATCATAGTGCATGTCCATAAGGAAAGCTTGAACATCCCCCAAACAGCCAGAAGTCCTCCGCAAGGTGAGGCGCCTGAGGGCCACTGTTGTTGAAACTGCTCAGCCTAGCGAGGTGGTTGTGCCTAGTATGCAACAAATTGTGGACTTTGCTGTGTGTCTCCCATTGGCAACAGTCAGAGAATACAGCCCGAGCCTCCTCTGGGACCTGTGGCAACACTTGCACAACTGTGCCCCACAAAGTGTGGGAAGAAAGGCCCAAAAGGCATGCAGTGTTCATGGACTGCAATGCCAGGGTGGAGGAGGAAAACATCATCTTCCCAAATGAGTCCACCCTCTTGGATTCCCTATGGAGGGGAGTAGTAGGGTAAGTGCCATAGAAAGTTGAGACTTGGACCACCAAGCTCTCAGGGTGGGGTGTTGCATGAGGTAGGTTGGGTCCCCAGATGCGGGGCAATGGCAGCAGACAATCGTCCTATTCGCAGGAGCGCTTTGCTAGGTTTGGACTAGATACCCAAAAGAACGTCCGTAAGGCCATCATTAAACGGGAGCAGGTGTTTGGATAGGGAAGCTCCTGGTTGTAGCACCTCTGTTGAGATAAGTCTTGGCTGCCACAGAGGGAAGCTGAAGGTCCAGGACCTCAGCAGCCCTCCTCACACCACTGCATAAGAGGCTCCCTCCTTCGTAGCCAGGGTAGGGGGAGAAAGTTTATCAGGATCTGGAGAGGTCCAGTCCACTGGCTTCACTCAAATCCTCACACCAGTCTATTTCTTCTTAAGGCTGGTATTCTAAAGGGTCTAGCGACCCCTCCCAGTTTCCCCCCGATGCTTAGCTCAACAGAATAGGAGGCAAAGCTCCTGCCGGCAGCGGGCGACACCCACTCAGCTCTCTGTCTGTGTCGGGTATGACAATGGGAATGGTGCTGCCATTGGGCGCTGTGGAAGATCGAGGTGGTGCGGTTGGCACCAGTCCAGGTCCTGGGCTGGTTCCCTGCCAGCCCATCAGGCTGAGGCCAAATTCACCGATGCCAATGGAGACCCCTCTGACCCGCGGAGCCTGAAGGAGTGCCGACAGGGTCAGACTGCCTGGTGTTGTCCGGCTTCCGGAAATTACAGGAGGCGCAGAGTCAACCCAGGCCAAGGTTCTGAAGAACGAGGCCTAGAATGACAACGCTCTTGTTGCGTTGGTCGACAGACGAGAAGTCTAAAACCGCTTCGACTTATTGCTCTTCTTTTCATGCCTCGACTTACCTGTTCGTACCGAGGATTTGGAGGGGGACAACTACTTTGGCCTCCATGACCTGTCCCGGTACCTGTAGAGCAGTGCTGGTTTGCCATCAACTTTAGAGACAGCTCCCTCAAAACATTCGGATGCATGACCTGACACCTAGAGCACAACTTTGTGCTGTAGTCACGCTCCAAACACCAAAAACAGACGAGGTGCGGGTCCGTCACCAACATCACCTGATGGCAAGATATGCAGGGCTTAATACTCGTCTTATGAGAAGACATCTTGACACCTCAAAAAAGTTTGACAAAAAGTTGAAAAAGGCCAGCTAAAAAATGACTGAGTAGTACCTCATTTGTCAGATCAGTACAGGCTGGCACATAAAGAAAAGAACTGACATTGGCGAGCCTGGGATTGCCTTGTATAACTACCGCAACATCAGTTCCGGCACGGACAACACTGATGATGGGCACGGAGCTGATCAATGCCACATACGGGCACGCAGGGGTGCTACTCATGAAAATCCTTCTGGATCCAGTTCGACGCCTGGGGAGAATTGAAAGGCAAGGAATCTGGAAGTCTCTGTCCAATATAATCTTACTGTACCAGATGGCACCCTTTTAAAAGGCAATGAAGAAACAGCTTTCTTAAATGTGGTCGTATTCCAGCTGCCTCTACATTTCCCAACACTTGGTTGCCTCAGGGATTTAATCACTTTATAAATGTAGTGATGACTATGAATTTGTTTTTTGTTTTTTAAATCTTTATTAGGCTTATGAAAGGCCATTGACATAACAGTACAAAGGACAGAATGGAAATAGCATGTACATATTGGCATAACAGCAGTTCTGTAATTAGAGGATTATGTTCTCAATACTGCAGAAGGGATAATCATGATCTTTATTTTTAATAATCCTCGAAATTAACAAAGAACAAACAAGGGATAAACAGATACCACAAATCAAAACGAGCATGTGAGGCAATGTCTTGAGTGATGGACAGTGAATCTGTCGAAGGTATCAAAGAGATAGCATGTACATAGGAGGGACCTCTAACTGGAGTTTTTGGCATCAACAATTTGGCAGTATGTCAAAGTATTTCCCAGTGGGTTGAGTTTATTAATACAGAAAGCCTACAAAATCCTCCTGACTGGTTATAGATAGGCCATTTTTTATAAATTCTTTGTCCTTGCTACCATTTGAGTATTGGTAGTGCTCAACTTTGATTCACAGCGGCCAGGTGTCATCTGGTGCTCTCCCCACCCTTAAATGGTTCTTCCCATGTTTCCTCCTAGAAGATCAGACTTAGCAGTATATTATGACTCCAAAAGAGTGAAGAAGAATGTATTGATCAGTTAGTTAAAACCTTTACAAGTAATAGGCATTTAGCAAGCCAGCAGCTCAAGAGTGCAAATAAGGACATTCATTCATAAAACACTATAAAGTGATATTTCAAATGTTGGGTAACAGCGAAGCTTGTTTTTGCAACTGGATATAGGTAAATCAGTCAGTACTTAGCAGCTAAAGAGAGCGCGCTGTAAGCCATCGTTGTTAAGTTATTCAAATTTCAAAGTGTAGAACCATCATAATACCATGTTTTAAAGCAGTATTGTATAGAGGAAAATACTGTCTTGCAAAGCTTGGACTAATCCGACAATGGAGAAACCCCCGATTCCGCCCCGATCTCAAGTTCATAAAAAAAAAAAGAAAAAAAAACATTAAGTTGAATGAGTAGGCTTCTTTTTGCCATCTCTTAGTGTTCAGCTGCAGTCTCTTTCACCCCTCCACTTTATAGCAGGTGTTACATGATGTACCTGGAATAGCATAGCAGCCGTACTGTGGCAGCATAGTGTTAGATTTCCTAGACCCCAGAAATGCTTAAGACCATTCGGTCTGGACTACAAAAGAGTGGACTGTTGATTGCTACCATTTTATGTGACCTCTGCTTAGGTCAACTCTGTTCCTTGCTGTAAACCGTTTGGTGAGAAATATACTGGATTTTCAGTGCAAATACTTCGCCACAATTCTTCAGGACCTGGGCAATCAACCACAAACCGAGTCAAATATCCTTTATGAACTGCAGCATATTGTCAGCAAATGCCAACACAGCATGGATAGCCCCGAATAATAGTATCCCCCATTCTGTCACTCACAGATTACCTAGCAGTGAATGGTTTCATGGCTGGGGCAAACAGAAGAGAAAGAGGATGGGCAATCTTGCCTTGTATCTCTGCCCACCTCATATGAAGGGTAAATGTGCTTGTCTGTTCTTGCACTAAACGGAGGCTTACCATATAATAAACCCATTAGAGCATGTACCTGACAGTCCAAAACTTTATTACATTGAACATATATTGCCAATTGAGGGTCTGGAGTTCCTCCTCCAGATCCAAAATATGAAGCAGCTGCCTTAAATTTTAGGATGTGCTACAGACTGAGACTATGGCCCTCATTCCAACCCTGGTGGTCATAGACCGCCAGGGTGGATGTCGACGGAAGCACTGCCAACAGGCTGGCGGTGCTTCATTTGGCATTCCGACCGCGGCGGTACAGCCGCGGTCGCCCAGCCAGGTCCGGCGGTTTTCCGCCAAATTTCCCCCGGCTGGGAGAATCCTCCATGGGGATTCCGACCCCCTTCCCGCCAGCCTGTTTCTGGCGGTTTTTACCGCCAGGAACAGGATGGCGGGAACGGGTGTCGTGGGGCCCCCTAACAGGGCCCCAGCATGATTTTCACTGTCTGCATAGCAGACAGTGAAAATCGCGACAGGTGCAACTGCACCCGTCGCACCCCTGCAACACTGCCGGCTCCATTCGGAGCCGGCTTCTGTGTTGCAGGGCCTTTCCCGCTGGGCCGGCGGGCGCTCCCTTGGCGGGCGCCCGCCGGCCCAGCGGGAAAGTCTGAATGGCCCCCACGTCTTTTGACCGCGGAGCGGCAAAGTGGCGGCGTAAGTTTGGCGGGCAGCAACCGCCGCCAGCCAAACTTGGAATGACCACCTATATGTATTACTCTTGGGAGTATCATCAATATCCTATAATCTAAGATTTTGTCAATGGTTTTGTAGTCCGTATTAAATAAAGATTATTATCTGTAAGGCAGCGTCATCTGGGTTTCACTAGTGACAATATAAGGGTTTTACTAGCAGTGGTAGGTAGGTATCCAGCCTCCTATGCAAACACTTACACAGGGACTAGCCTCATGTCTTACTGTACAGCATACATAATGTAGGATACAAGAGTGAGGCCACCCGAACATGGGGTTTTACCAGCAGCAAGCTTCGACAGGGCACCCATGATCTCTTGACTAGCTAATGGGCCATCCATTTCTTCCCTATACTCAGGGGTCACTTTAGGAATATTTAAGTTTCTCAGGAAAGCTTCTAATATCTCAGTAGCAGTATCACTCGTCTTTTCTTACACCTTGAGGTAGTAATCAAAGAATGTAAAGTTAATTTCCCTGTAGAATCCTAGAATGGTATCTGGAGTTACCATGATTGGTATGGTATTATCTGAGTAATCTGGTTTAAATGGTCTTGCCAGTGAGCTGCCCAATTTGTCTCCCTGCTTACGAGTATGACAAACCGAGTCATCTATCCCCTCAGCCTTTCAGTAAAAGTACCAAGATTCTCTTTAGCCTGAGTAGGCAATTCTAATTGTGTGGGGTCTTGCTTGGTTTCACTTTCTAGGTAAATAAGGGAGTCCACCACCAACTGAAGTTCTCAGTCTATAGTTTCACAGGCATCCAAAATCATGTGAATGCAGTGGTATTGAGACTGCCTTAAAGGTATCCCATTCTACTGGAGGGGGATGGGCACAAAGCTAGTCTCTTATCAATAAAGTATGTTTGGTGACCTCCCCTAGTGACCTTTTAAAAGCTGGGTACCAGAGTATGCAGCATTGCATCCACCATGAAGGCACAGTTACTCTGCCCCACTGAGTAATTATTTCTAGAAAACTGTGGCTAAAGACTGTTCTCCCCACATTTTCAGTTTACTGAATTGCAGCATATAAGGAAGCTGAACAAAGCATGCGGTCCATTCTCACAAGGAAATCATACTCTGATGAATAGCGAGAATGCTCCCTGACTCGATATTGAGGTATATGATGGGGACTGCCTGAATTTGGAATATATGAGACTCTTGAATTTAAGACCCAGAAACCCAAGAATTTACAAAATGAAAAATAAGAAGTAGCAGCATCTTTGCAACACAGGTGAGGGAGGGAAGAAGGGAGAAATGATATTTTAGTTACTTCATGTGGGAAACACCTGTATTTATAATGACATTGGGAAAAAAAAAATCAAATGTGTTGAACAATGAATAAACATGCATGGTAAACATTTTATAATAATGAAATAAAATCTGAATAAGATGTTGAATAACATGTTTATTAACCATTTTAAAATGAACATATGATGGTCTGGGTCAAAAAATAAAAATAAGAATCAATGGGTTGAATAATATGTATTTTAACACTTAAAATATTGTTCAATTAAATATTACGGCAGGGCAATACAGTGGGATTTCAGTGCTTCTCGGTCTTGTAAAGAGAAGTGACCAAAAGTAAGCCCCTACCATATAAAAACATTTAAGCTTTTTTCCCATGTTTTTGGAGTCGTAATTTGTGGTAAAAGTTTAAACATTTAGGCACCATGAGAATAAATGTCAACAATTTTTGTTTTTTTCTTACTACCTCGCCTCTACACATTTGATGGAAACACAGATGATGTCATGATCCATCGCCGTTATGGAGATTCAATATCCACAGGGTTACTAGGATATTGTGAAGATGCTGCTGGCATACGTCAGTATAACTCTATCCAGAAACAGCAACATAATTAACATCTATGTGAAGATCACATTTAACTACGAATGCTGACGTAGGAATCCGTCCAACCAGAGCAGGGAAAGTTGGTATCAAAAGAATACATCATTCCTCTAAATGAAATCTAATGAATCTGCTATGATAAGAGGAGTTATTTGTCTAACCAGAACTGCATCTTGGGGGATAGAACGATGCCCAAAGATGAAGGAGATAAATTCCGATATCTAGGAAACTGTAATGATTAGTAATGAAATTCAAATTGTTTTAGAATCAGTGTAAACTCCTTCAGCCAGAAGAGCTGGATAAAATGCTTGTGGAGTCAAGGGGAGCTGCTTCCTGGCCAAAGAGAGGGGACAGAGGCACCACAGTGGAAAGGTATAGGTCTCGAACAGTACAGGTCTATCCTTCTCCCAATAACACTTCTTGATGTTGATGTTTTCTGGAGCTGTTTAGTTTCTCAGTGAATCCTCAAGTAGGCCCTCCAGTTAGCTGGGCCTTGTGCAAGTCTTCCTGTGGATCAGGCTAGCGCCTCCCACAAGGCCCTCCTCCTGCAAGGTCCCCCTAGAGTCCAGCTGTTTGGCCGACTACCATGGCCATATAACATCTCAGAACAACATCCACAAGTATATCCTGCTGCACAAGGGAAAATCCTTATGATCCAGTTTTTGATGCTTTGCTGTGAGCTCGTAGGCCAATCCTTATGCTTTAAGACTCTGTACCCTACTCTACAAAAATGATTTGTCCGCAACTAGCTTTCTTTATCAAACTGAGACTGACAACACCAAGGCCTATCACTGTCCACGGGAGTTACAGGACGCAGACTTGAGTCTGCGAACACGTCACTGAAGGCCACCTGACTGTCAATTTCAAGGAGAAAATGCTGCCTAGATGCCTGTCATCTAGAAGCGTAGAGATATCACACATACTGACAAGTTGCCAAAGCAAACCCTATCCGGATGAGCGTGCGGCACACCTAGATGAGTGCACCAAGAACAATTCGAGTGGTCTATACATACATAAAGAGAACTATAAATAAAGTGTGACATAGATGTATTATTTTAAACAACTGTGCAACTGTTTGCAAACCACTTAACACAGCAATTTATGGATAGAAAGCAATACATGATTCAATAAAAGTAATGTGTTTGAAGCAATAAGTGACATTTACTACAAAGCAAAGTGGCAAACTTTCTGTCTGCCTGCATCAGGACCTACATACTTTCTACTACTACTTGTACACCAATATGAAAGCGGTATTAATAGCTAAGGTGTTTTTGGCCACTAGAGGGTAAATCGAACTGGAAAGGAAACAATAAAAAGAGGGTTTCGAATCTTATGTAGAAGCCATCGGTGGTGACATTCCTTGGGAAGAGAAAACTGGGATTGCTAAATCACTGTGTACGGCAAAGGGACGAAAAGTCTTAATATATTTTCCAGCATTTTGGTGGCTGAGGAAACATGAGAAAACTTGGATGAATACAAAAAAACAATTCACCAACTGCATGCAAATAACAGGAAAAGAGCAAATAAAACAGCGGTCAGACACATGTTTCTAGGTAGTGGGCAAATGCCATGAGAACCAGTCAGTTATTTTTTTTCTGCCTTGAGATGAGAACTTTAGCTGCCACGTGCAATTATAGACCATTTCATAACAATTTGATTAGGGATCAACTCATTTACAAGAACTCAAACAAAAAACTTCAGGACAAATTAGTAAGGACAGAAAAACAGACTTTGGACAAGGGCATTCAAATAGCAAGACAATTGGAAACAACATCTCAAGGGAGGAAACGGCTCACGCAAAATCACAGTAAGTCAAACAGTATAAGAAACAAATAAAAAAGACTGTCCTCCAAACTATAGTTGAACAAAAGGTGAACTCAAAAATAAAGATGAGACACACGTTACAGATGAGTTTGATGGGCACAGAGAAACTGGTAAAACTAATCCCACAATAGGAACATTCCAAAATTGTTGGTGCAACAAACACTATTGCCCACATTATAACATTGGCTGTAAGTGCCGCCTACTGCTGGCCACCAAAAGACGGTCGCCGCAGCTAACATCCGTCAGCCAAAATATGACCACAGACGGATTTCCGCCACAAGAAGGGCAGAAAACGGGCTGTGGCCATACTGGCGGACAGTGTTAAGGTGGCACTGCTACCACCAGCAGCGCCATGCCAGTAGACCGTCGGCAGCCATTTTATGTCAAAAAATACGGCCTGGCGGTCCCCTGCTGGAAGACCCCCTGGATGCAGGTAAGTCGGGTTTACGACAGGGGTTGGGGGGTGTGCATATATGTGAGTAGTGTTGTGTGTGTGTGCATGTGTGAGAATGTGTGTATGAATGCTAATGTGAATGCGTGTCTGCGTGCCAGTATGAATGTGTGTACAGGTGCGTGCATGAATGAATGGATGCATGTGTGTATGAATACGTGTATGCCTGTGTGAGCGAGTGTGTGAATGCGTGGTGCGTGCCTATGAGTGTGCGTGTATGGGGGGACTGGAAGGAGGGAGCGTGGACAGAGCGGGAGGGGTGGGGGGCATCTGGGGAGTGTAAGGGGGGGGTGGATGGGTCTCCTACCAGTGACCGGGAAAGAATTCCCCGTCACTGGTAGGGCCTACCGCCATGGTAACGCCAAAACCATGGCGGTAGGCAGGATTAAAATGCCACCAGTGGTACAGTAGCGGCATCGGGTTGGAGATTGTTATCTCCAGCCCGGCGGCTGCTACCGCCATGGATGTCGGTTTATGTCATAATGTGGTAGTATTGACCGCCAGCCTGTTGGCAGTACTACCGCCACATTTACACTGACCGCTGGGGTCATAATGACCCCCTACATGCCCATGTGAGCAAAGGTAAAGCAGAAAAGGAGTGGTGTGAGGTAAATTGAAACCCAAAAATTGACTTATGGTGGCCAGCTTTAGATTGTAGTGCAGAGAAAAATTAAGTTCCAGTCTAGCCTGTGTGCAAAGGGATAGAGTCCATGTATCTAATGCAGGCCTTGTTGCGAATTAGTGTTTGGTACTGAGGAGTAGGGAATACTAAAGTGTCTTGGACCATAAGGTTTGGCCCACAAGTCACAACGTAAGGTAAAGTAAGGTATCAAGGTGAGGTTGTTGACTACATTTCAGGAGCACTCAGTTCTTGAAGCTTCTCCCAGGCATAACTTAGTAGTGGTGGATGCAGTTTACCCAACGGACAGAGGTGCAATTTGGTTGCAAGGTGAACACAACTGAGATACTAAAGTTCCTTAAAGACTTGTTTATGACACAGTAGTTGGTCATGACAATGGTGCACAATTAATTTCATCACAAATGGAGGGTTTTTAAAGTATCATGAAATAAAGAGAATGTCTGTATACTGTCTTCAGAGCAATGGCGTGGTAGGAAAGATGGATCAGGGTGATGAAGGAGGGTTTCTACTTAGCTTTGAGCAACAGAGGAAATTGAACCCTTAAGAAAACAAGAGGCAGGAAAGCAGACAGATATTAAAAACAACTCTGGGTGGAGAAGAAAAGTTGGACCACGGGGTGTACAGCACAGGTTATAGAAGAAAGGAGGTGTTCAAAACCGGAGATGTAGCCAGAACAAAGCTTGGAAAAAACTCATTAAGGAGTTTTCATGGTTTTCTGGTATACTGAGTTGTAAGGGTAAGTATGTTGTGGAGTTATCTGATGGAAATGTGTGGTACAACAATAAAGTTGTGAGGCTTCCAACATGGGTGAGTGTGGAAGATGGAGACCAAGGACTGATAAAGATATAACAAGTATGACGAATGGAGCAAGAGAGAAGCGAGCTTCGCAAACTCTTCAATGGATGGAACAGTATGAACAGTAAAGTGCAATATTTTACCAAAGTGGCAACAGAGTGGGATCGAGTGAAATATAGCAATATGTTATTGTAATATTATACACAGATTTAAACGGTTACCCATCTTCATGTTGCTGATTACGCATGTTACTGTAGTGTTGTATACAGTTTTCAATTGCTGTGCAACTTGCTTGTAATTTTGTAATCATATATGGTAGTTTTCATAAGGTAAGGAGGTGTGAGGCATTCTAGAATGGAAATTTAAGTGGGGATTTCAAGGTGAGGGGACTGTGGGAGAGACATTTCAAAATAGTGGGCTTCCAGCAGTTCACCTCTTTGTATGGCATGCATACATTCTGGTACAATAAATATAGAATACCAACCATTGTTCAGCATCCTCTTCCTCCTGCAGTAAAAACACAAATTCAATTGCCTTCCTTTCTGTGCTCCACTGGGTCATAGACAGCAAAACCATAGTTTTATAAACAAAAACAAGACGAATGAGGAAGGCTACGAGGGTCCTGTGCAGCCTGACTTAAAGATTGAGACCAAGGATACCATACCACTCTACATGTGCTTTTGAAGGAAATTAGGGGCGCTGAAGGCCTCCTAACCACAATTCAACATGGGGCTGGTTCACAGAGACAAGTTACACTTTTAAGTTTGCACTTCATAGCAGATTTTCTACTTTCAGTATTCAGTAACTCCAAGTGTAAGCTTAAAACATAAGTGTAAGAGCATGTTTACACTCCCACAGTAATACAACTGGCTTACCCTTGTGTAGGTGAAGACCTAAATCATTCTTACCACTACCTAATCATATCCTCTTCAGTAGTACATCTCCCTCTTTTCCTCACCCATTACTCCGTCTCTCTCACATTTACAAGTAAAATCTTTACTTTTATGATCGGAGACTCAGCAGTTGGGGGTGGAGAACACAGTAAATAAGTATAGGCAAACCTTACACTTTGCGGTATGTTTTGTAGCACTACACAACGTGCTACAAAGTGCAGTTTGTGAATCAGGCTCATAGTCTTTGAATTGTTCCAATATTGGTCAAAAGGTGATGTTGTTCGAAAATAGTGGGAATGGAGGAAAGTAGAATATCTTCAATAAGTCACTTCACATTGTATTTACCATGGACAACTCAACACAGTAAAGGCGCCATACTTCTAAATTAAACATCTACTTGCCATAAAATCTAAAACTTGGTGGTGGGTTCCCGAGGCCCACCAAAGAACAAGAGTAATTTATGCGCCTGGATAGAATAATCAACAGCAAAAGAAAGTACACTCACTTGCGCGTGGTTTGGTCTAGGCCGCTGTTGAACACATGCTCCACTTCTTTATTTTTCTGACCACAAATATTTCCATAACTGTCATATCCCGATACCAGTCTTGAAGCTGCTCCGGTAGCTATTGAAAAGCCACATATGAATCCCTACAAAAAATGAGAAGCGTTAATGCAAGAGATAAAAGATCTTTTAAACAGCACTGCATAAGCTTGTAAAAAGAAATGCAACACTGACAATAAAATTTATGTTCCAGTCCAACTGGAGCAGGTGTGTAATGCAGGTGACAAGGTACTCTAGAAGAATTTTTGAAAGACGAACAGAACATTTAAGAAAAATTAAGCGTTCAAAGTATACTTTGGCAAAGCAATGGTTAATCAGCCTGTGTTCTGGAAGGAATATTTCTACATGGCAATGTCTTGTCCTTATGGGAGTGGTTTTTACCCTCCTGCTAACCTAGGATTGTTTGTCTCCTACTGCAGAAATTACACTATCTGCCTCCACTACACAAATGCAACTTCAATTTAGGATTAGTGTGGTTTAGGCTACCTCTTGTAGAAAGAGACAACCAAGCAAACAAAGATTTGAATTTGAGGTACAGCTAAGTCCATTAAAATGTGAGGAAGCTGAGCAAATTTGAACCCAGGGGGTTTTGAGGACTGGTTATGAGATGATTCGTTTAAATTTTGTAATCAACTGACATATGTGGTACAAATTTAAAACATCTCTGGAAGAGTGACGATAACGTGGTATGAAACAGAGCTCCATTAAAACGCAAACTCTGTTTGACTAGTCCCTTAAATTGTCAAGTTTAATACTGGAGGAGTCAGGAACGTCAACTCACCAATACGCAGATGAGACCCAAATATATCTCAAAACGTTGCACTTAAATTATACTGTCACTCCTTGATTCACACTTGTGAAACTAGGATATCGGATGTCTGACAATTTTTTGATACTGAATCCCCTAAAAGTGTGCATTTCTTCTCAGAATCCCTCAACATAAAACCTGTTTTGGTCGAGCAATTATTGAAGAACTCCAGGTAAATGATTCTGTGTCGGGACCGGAGGCAAGGATTAGGCTTTATCTTTCCTCACTTACACAGGGCACACTGCTCGTGGATTGGTGGAACTGCTGAGGTTTTCCCTGGAGCTCATGGGAGATGTTTTTTCTTGCTTTCTCAAAATGTTCTTGTGCAATAGCTGCTGGTTAATAAAGTGAGGAAAGATAAAGCTTAATCCTCGCCTCTGTGTCTTTTATAGAATTGAAACTTTGTTACGTTAGTGCTAGCGCGCCCCGTCCTTAATAAGTAAACTTATAATGGGACGTGTATAGGTCGATGAACCTTTTGACTCGCATGGAGTATCTTAGCTACAGTGAAACCAAACTTCATCAATACACAAATCAATAACCATTAAACAAAACATTAATCAGCAGTTAATAACATCGCACCATGACATTCAGTCATGAATAACCACAACTCAATATACGTTTTATCCATTTTATTTCCCTATCAGTTACAATACTAAGTCATGGAACTGACTCAAACTTTATTCAAAACAAATCAAGATTAATTCATTAGTGACCACCAATAACATAATCTAATCAGAACTTGAAACAAAACACATTCTAACACTTCAGCATAAGCCAACATTTGAATCAAAGGTGAATACGTCAACATGAGTAGTTCAGCAAATCAGTCTGTCAATCATTTGTCACAATAGTTGCAATGTCTAGGATAGGAACCTCACCTAACCCAGATTAGCATAAGCATGTGGGACTTCATGCAAAAACAATTTTAAACACGAATTTGGAAAACAATCTATCTAAAAAGGAAAACTATTAGACAGCGCAGTTGGTACCTAGAAAGAAAAGGCACAAGAGTTAATTCGATCACATTGTCATAGCTACCTATCCACTATATGGATCAGCAACAAAGTCAGTCTTCGTCTTCAGGTCAATCAATCAGCATCTCATCAGGCTCTCAAGTGCATGAGCCCAATGACAAAATCTTGAATCTCTTTGATCTCGTAGTCTCTCTCGCTCTCTGGACATTTGCCCAACACCTCTGGACTCTCCCCTTCTGTCATGTCATGAAATCAAAGTCGACCAAACTATCCCCCAATTACTAATTGGTCAATTACTCACACGATTTTGCATTATCCAATAGTCCTGGTTTTCCTAATCTATGAATTCTAACATTACACAGTTCCCATGTAGTTGATTGGTTCACTTAATGATGTCCTCATCATCCGGCTTGTCAGGTATCGAAAATATTGCACCTTCTTCTCCAGTCAGTGTCTCCATTGTTCAAGTCCTGGGAAAGTACATTCTGAATGTTTTACACAGTCCTTGATACCAATTTTGATTCCCTCATCTCCTGTCTGTCGATTCACGCATAGGATTTTAGCTGAGCAGATTTTATTAAACGACGAGCGGTTCATGGTCAGTTCAGCACACCAGCATTTCTACATTGAGCGTTAAAATTCGGCTTCTGCACAAGGCCTGGAAAAACTAGGCCACTACTTCTGCTAAGCTAAGCTGCACAATATAATGCAAAACATACAATATATCTTTCAATATGGCATATTACTACATTATTCAATACATTTTTCTATATTTCATCATGTTATTCATTTTATTAGTACATTTCTGAATCTTGGTGATCGCTCTCCGAGGGCACATTTTCAAACGTGCACATTATTTTTCTACATTAATCGATTTCTACAAATTTCTTTATTCAAAATACTTAAACATTCATTAGTACCTTTTAATTAATACATTTGCTCTAGTATTAGTTACAAATGTTTTCATTTCTCTCCATCACTTTTCTCTACAGTAAGTCAGTGTAATGTACTCTCAACCCCACTTTCATTCACCTCAAATATTAATAATTAACTCAAATGTTACCTTCATTCTGTAAAGAAGATTCAACACCAACTACCACCTAGCCAATTGAGAATAGCTGCTAATGTCTTTATCATGTATCAAGTAGATTTTAACAAGGCTGTTCTAGCTTGTGGTACCTCAATTTTCTCTTGTCCCTCTAAGACTAATTTAAACTCCACAGCAAGACTCATATTGTTGAGAAAAATCATTATTATATTTCTCCAGTTCTGATGTAGCTGCTTTGGTTACTTAATGTTGAAAAAAATCATATTTAAAACGTTCTTAAGCAATTCCGAAGCGGGTTTCCTACATAAAGCACCTTTATTTAGGCAAGCTGCTTACCATACCTGGCAGACAAAACAGTCTAGGGAGCAAGATCCACTATCTGGAACCACAAAGGTTCAGACATACTGACAATAAACTAGAACTTGCCTGTTCAACCAAGAGTTCAACATGATCTTCTCTCTTTTGAGAATTAACTACTCTTTTTCCATCTTCAATTGAATTAATCAAATGTTTGTGATGTTTATTACCACTATGAAACTACTGAATGACTACCTAAGTAGTCCAATGTCCTTTTGCTCCTGGTAAAATGCACCAATACCAATGACAGGTGACATCACTACTGACTGGGTGACAACATTTAACTTGAATTTTCAAAATAGTGTTCTCCAGTTACTTGCAAAGCAAGCAAATGTCATCCAGGCTTTAAGAAAACGATTAAAGGATTCAAATTAAAGAATACTATGAAGACTGTTTCAAATAAAATTACTTCTTCACATTTTAATGTATAAAAGGCAGCCACTGCTGTGTGGCAGCATGTTCACGTACAGCATTGCTAGAATAGTTTGCTATACATACAATAGTAGCCCCCTACAAGGGTATGTCCTGAGAAGTGACTAGTTAATGCACAAAAGCACTGATCATCCTAATGCTAACAGCACGTGCCTCAGCCATCGCAATGGTGCAGGACACACCAATAGAAATACCAGAGCACTCCTTCGTCACCATCTGGCAGCTACTGTTCAGTCATTAGTCAGTGCATTACAGGGAGGCACATGAGGAATGGGTGATGTTAGACACTTAGATAGTTTCACAAAGACCAAAAACCAATTTACCTCCCCAGGCTTTTTTTTAATAAAAGAGAGAGCATGCGTTTCAACAGCAATCAGTTCAAAACTAAACAAAGCAATATTACGTTTATGAATAACCTGATAAAATACTGGACCCTGCGGTTAAATAATGATCTCTGGCATCCATTATCGGGATCAAAGGACAGGGGTGCTCCTGGACATTACTACGGTGGCACTGCTTTAGAACCTGGGACAACTATGAAATGTATTGTGTATACTTTGCTAATATTTTATGGAGGTGTTTTTTCTTTTTTTCGTAAAGTAAAAAATCAAAAAAAATAAAACCAGTAGTATTTTTTTTTTTAACTATAGAAAATATCACAATGTATTGGAAATTATAGCAAATTTAAATATACATACAAAAATAGTTATATGGCACAAAAACATTATAAAAAAAGTTGAAAAAGACACAAATCATCACTTTTTGGAACTAGCCTATATTGTCACTGTGCATTTATAAATTATTATTTCATGTACACTTGAAAAGTTCAAGGCTAATTATGGGGTAAAAAAGAATCATCTACACGTTTCATTGGTCTAGATTTTCTTCTACACCTTCTTGAGGACTGAAATGTGCTACATTCTTCCGGTAATCAATGTAATGCACTCAGTTTGACATTGCATCAAATACAAACATTTCCAGGTGAGACTTCTCTCACTGGGTTCTTAATGAGTTATTTGGTCATTAATCTGTTCAGAGTCTCAGTACATTCCTCTGTCTCAAGTGGTGTAGGAAGAATTAGAAACACCGTAAGCCACTATGAATTTCAAGATGTCAGAAGTACATATGGGCTAACAGATTTTAATTGGCCACTACTCCCTAGTATTAACAGTGAAACTGAATTGGTCCAAAGGGCCTATATCATCCCAATTTCTATTTTACTGTCAACACCAGAGCAGTACACGCTCTATTGGCGACAAAAATGCAAAAACCCAGCACTCTCAAAACAACGTAATTTATGCATTGTGCTGATATGTTGTGGTTTAACCTTTTGCATTGCAGAGTTCAATCCTGAAAACTTATTTTTAATATGCTTACAAATACTGTTCCTTTGCAATGTATTGCTGCAGGTTTTCAGAGTGTGTTAGGGTGTGGCCCCTTTCCAGGGCCTTCCAGAGACTTTCCCTGCAACATGCCTGGGCGTGGTTCTGGGCTGGGCCAAGACTCTATAAAAGAGAGCCAGCCCAACTCCCAGTGCTCACTATTCAGAGGTCCTGGTGCAGAGCAGCAGCTTCTTCCTGAGCTCCTGACCTGGCAGCCTATTTGGATCTTCCAGTCTTCTGCCCTTCATCCTTCATCGGTGATCATTGTTCCAGGCGGTAAGACGGTGGTTGGACTGTCCCGACACCGTCATTGAGAATTTTCATATTCTTGGTTTAATTCTTAAATGAGTAACAGATTACTTGCGCGCTACCATTTCTTGACATTTATATGGTAGTTTACAAATAGGCAAGACACGCGATTTGTTTCATAAAGGTTTGACTTTGTTATTCATTGCGTGCTACCATTTCTTGACATTGGCATGGTGGCTTAAGAATCGGCAAGACGCGCGATTCGTTTTATGGTGTTTAAACATTGTTATCCATTGCGCGCTACTATTTCTTGACATTTACATGATGTTTTACGAATTGGCAAGAAGCGCAACTCGTTTCATGAGGATTTAACTTTGTTGTTCATTGCGCGCTACCATTTCTTGACATTTACATGGTTGCTTAAGAATCGGCAAAAGAAGCGCGATTCGTTTCATTGTACTTTGATCTTGTTATTTATTGTGAGCTGTTATTTCTTGACATTTACATCGTGTTTTACGAATCGGCAAGGCGTGCGATTCAATTAATGATGATTTGACTTTGATATTCATTGCGTGGTACTATTTTTTGGTACTTTACATGGTGACACTCGAATTGGCAAGACCCACGATTCTTTCCTCGACTTTATTTCATGTTGTTTATTGTATGCCACTATTCTAAGATATTTATTATGGAATATTCGAGTTGACAAGTTATGTGATTTGTTTCCTGAATCCATATTGTGTTATTCATGGTGCACAATCCTTTTATGGTGTTTAATATATATATATATATATATATATATATATATATATATGCAATATGCACAATTTGTGTTGAAACATTTTAAGAGTACACAGAAGGCCAGAGTTTCTAGATGCAATATTGTATGGTGCTAGTATACATTCTCAAAACAGGATTTATATGACTGGTTTAAAATTTAGGTAGAATGTTTTTCTGATTCTCATGTAAAGGAAAGTACTTGAATAAGAAAGTTTTAATTTAATTAATCTTGATTCCCCTACAGGTATCTGGCCATCTTGAAACTTAGTCATTTTAAACTGAACTCTTAGATTGTTCATGTTTTCAGAATGACTAGGCTTAGAATCATAGTCTAGTATTGAATTCAGGAGATATAATTTTCATATTGTGTGTTCTAACCTTTTTCTTACTACAGGTCTCTTTCCCAGCTGTTGCCTTCCTAATCCCCTCTTCCCCTCTTGAACTCTCTCAGTCTCTGTGATTTATCTAGCAGAGGCTTGGAGCTGTTCAGTGGTGGACGTGTTGGGAACGTGCACAGACACAGAGGATCTGGTGACTCTGACATTTAACACCAAACTGAATTATGACTGATGTTAATACGTTTCCTCAGTTTCTATGGGTATTATATAAGCTATATCTTGACATGCCCCTCGAGCGGCATTATTCAAAGACAAATATTTCATATGCCCGCGTTGACTAAGCTTACTCAACATTGACCTAACAACTGCTGAGCCAGATGCCTCCCCTTGATCCCCTGGAGCCGAATCTAGGCCTTGTCTAGAAGTTTCCTAGTTTACCATGCTGCAGCCTGAATCATACCACCACTGGGTTTCAAGTGTGCTCTCAACTCTTTCTTTATTATGTGCAAATTAAGGCAGTATCCTCGGCCTCAGTGACCTTCAGAGTATTCTTCCTTTCCAAAATAGTGGGCTCACTTTTGGATGAAGGTAGAGTCATACAATTAGAGCTGCTCAAATCAACTAATACAGATACACCGTGAGGCGCCAGAAAGGCTGACTACGTCTTCCTTGCTTAACTCTTAATACTTACTCCAGATTTCCTTCAATGCTCAATTTAAGGTATTGTGTACGGTGAACACAGTCATTAGGGGAACACTCCTCAATTGCTCAAAGTTAAAGAGACACTGACATTTGAAACAAGTTTCATACTCAATGATAGACTGTAAAATGGGATTATCTGAACTCTGGAGGCAATGAAAGGCAATCATTTTTAATTTTGTGATGCGTTGCTAGTGGGTTAAGCTATCAATTACCAAATCACAAACTCCCTGTCCTCCAACAAGAACTTCAAAACTCATGTATACACTTTACCGGATGTGGTACATCAATTCTTTCAAATGAACAGAACACATCTACAATTCCCATATGGTACAGATTAGTTAAGTGCACACAGTTCACAAGGTGTTCCAGTGACATGAAGCATAATTACATTGTCATGTGGAAACATTCCATAACCTAGGCAGTGCCACATATGCTACCATAATTAAATAATGTATTATTTCATTATGATATGTGTTATTTGGTCAAGAAGCATCCCCAATAAACACGAATTGATATTTTAATCCCTATAATTTATCAGAAGTGGTTTATTTTTTATTTCCAAAGAGGAGCAGTTGCAAAAATACATAAGAAAATTCATCTCATCATTACAATAAGCTACTCCGGACAGTTCATCAAATAACGTAGGTTATCTGGACATTTAAGTGACTAGCAGCATCAGAAATTAATACATTCGTAAAACTAATCAATCATGAATAAGACGCCGATATATATAAAAATTCTTGAGTTAATAAAGATAAAGTTCCACACTCCTGTCAAAGGCATGAGTCCACGTTTAGGCCTGGATGATTCCATATAAAGCTGCCCATAATCATAAGAACTGACAATGTGCATCAGTTTATATACCCTCTAATGCCCCATATCATCCGGGCCTACAGCTAATCAATCATCGAGGTCCCCATTGTCTGCTATCCAGTCTAGCAATAGTGACCAGATCATCCTCCCTCACCTCCGTGCTCCCTAGCAACATCTCTTTGCCTTGTGTGAAAGGCCAATAATCTACCTACAACCTTCCCCATATTTGTAGCTTTCTGCTCTGTATGTCTGGAATTTTTCTGCCAAATTCCTAGCATAATAACTACTGATCATAGTTTTCCCACCCCTGTTTTTTGTTGGATCTCTGACACATCATGGCCTAGTGTAACCCTCAATATGTTGCATTTCCAGGGCAGTTAACTGCTCATACAATCTGTTAACCTCCTTAGCTTGTTGTTTCAGAGCTTCTGAAACAAAGCTGATGGTCTCACTTCTTACTCCCTCTTTTAATGAGTCCCAAATTGCCCCTCTATCAATTTCCAGGAAATCCGTTATCCACGTTCTCATGTGGTCGACATACTGGGTGTTAAGAAGTAGCTTCTTGTCAAACTTTGATTTACCCTGGCTCCTGATTTTCCCCATTCCATATAGTTCTAAGATTAAGGGATTGTAGTCATTAAAATTTTGGGGAGTCTCCTAATATCGGTCCCGCTCAGTAACACAGAAGATATCAAGAAATAGTCCAGCTGGACATAATTTCAATGTGGACATGAAAAATAAGTATACCCAGTCTACAGAGTTTAATTCGGCCCCATACATTCAGCAACCCATGGCTGCTCATTAGGTGTCTCATAGCCCTTTTCACCTGAGGTTTTCTTCCCTGGAACTTAATTTCGTGTTTTCTACTGGCATTGAGATGCAAGTTTGAGTCACCACAAACAATCAGCTGGGTAGGCCAGGCAGTCGGCTCCACCTTCAGATCCTCCAAGACAGTTGCTTCATCCAAGTTTGACCCATAGATGGAGCAGATGGTGAATCAGACTCCTGCAACCTAACATTCAAAGCTCACTCATCTACCCAATCTGTCCTCTAGCTAACGCTTCCCAGGTCCGACACTCCCTTTTGTCAATATAGCCACTTGCCTAGTGGAAGTACTCTGAGCTGTACAAGCAAGGAGGGTATACCCCCACACCTTCAACAGTTCCCTTTCCCCTCAGGAGATATAAGAGTCTCAAGTTCACAAATATCTGGTCCCAAGGTTCTAGGTATCTCAGCCACCCTTTGCTGATTAGAATCATCATCTAGGCCACTGGCATTCACTAAGTAAATACTGATTTTATCCGCCTGCATCATGTTTCATCCAGATATTGGCCTCCACAAAACCCCTCCCATCCAATATGTCCTTTTGGTACTCAGGATAAGCTCCCCCCGACCCCCCCCTTTCAAACTAGCAGCCTACCTTGGCCTTTGCCTTTCCTTTTACTCACTTTTTGTGTTTTGTAGTGCTCCTATGCCCATTCCCCCTTCCACCCCTCAACTACCCTGACCCCCACTTGTCTCATCCCCCAACAACCATTAGAAGCAAACTGAGTACAGATAGGTCTGTTGAGATGTTTGCACACTCTCCATCCAGCTGCCAGAGCACGTAAACCCACTTTGACCTTTCCACCATAGTAAGTAGATCAGCATAATCATATTAAAGACATTTACATCACCTTCCTTGATTAAAAACAAACTTTCTAGTACCCAGGTCAAGCATCTCTGGGTGAGGAAAACAAAATATACAATGTATCAAACTTCCTAATGACCCAGACCCTCCGAGTTTATACACCCTTGCCCTCCAAACACTCCTTGGCTGTAATTTCTGATGTAAACATCTGCCTATTATTGTTCCATACCACCTTGAAACTCGCAGGATTCAGAAAGAATGCCTGAGCCCCGTTGTCCTGAAAGGGTTTGATTAGTTAAAGCCTCCAGCGTCTTAACTGTTGTGACAAAAGTCAGTTTAAATTGGTTTCAACTAGGTATTCTTAAAAAGAATTTGGGGAAACAGCACACATGATTTTAGGCCGATGGTATGGCTAGAAGGCCTTTAGAAGTCAATAGTTCATTTTTTGGTAAATATTCTTTGAGTGGTGAAACACTCAAAAACATGACAACTAATATTTCAGAATTCTGTAAAACAAGTTTTTAATAGGGTACAGTGGACGTGAAACCATCGCTAGCACGCCCAAAAATATTTGTCATCTATTTTTTAAGGTGTTCTCAAAACAAAATCGTTTTTGGTATGTTTAGGGGAAGATTTCCCCAACCATCATGTAAGTTTATTTAACAATTATGTAAGAGTGTCTATGAAAAGCAGGATTAGGAGTAATTATGTTTTAACGGGGGATGCGCAGTTCCCCTGCATTACCATCTGCCTATCTGACCGGAGTGCTCCCACGGTTGCCCCATGGCTCAGACAACAATTGTGCTCTTACCGCCACCCAGAGATATTTACGCAGCCTGGACTTTGGCTCTGGGCAGGTCTCAGCAGCCCTCCAGCCCTACATGGCATGGGCAAAGGTAATAAGGAAAAGGAGGTTAGTTATAAATCTGAAGACAAAAGCTGGTGTTCACATGCACCTCATCTCTGTCCACTCGATTCTCCCAGGAGTTTCCTGGGCCAAGATGGATTTCTATGCAATGCTCTGTTGTGGGAGAGGCCCATACATGGAATAGTTCTAAATTAACAAGAAGTGTGGTCTAATAAAAAGGACATTGAAACCAAAAGACATTGGGTTACCTTGGGGTGGTATCAGAATTAATTATGATACTTCACTCTGAGTCTGGGCGAGAGAGGGACAGGAAAAATAGGTGATGGTGGCCAAGAATAAGAAGGGGGGCTAGTTTTAGGAGGTCTTGGACACAAATGAACAAGGAAATTAGTCAGTGAAGGAGACGAGCTGTCATCTCTGGCAGACACCTAGGTAAAAGGAAAGCAGAAAGCACAGCAGCCAGAACTCAGTCTCTCTGAATGATGATCGTTGTTGTAATTTGTTATTATAAAATGCTTAATCAATTGTTAGGAATAAAACAGTATTTTCATATTTCATGTTTTAAGTATTAAGAGCTTGACTAGTATATATTTTAATAGTATGTTCCACCACCCCCAGTCCCTTTAGAGTTATTACATTCCAGTGGTTGACATCCGTGGACAGGAGCTCACTACAGAATGTTGACGCGCTGAGAGGGAAACAGCTGTATGAAGATGGAGCAGTAGAGATGGAATTAAAGACCCATGCTTGAAGAAATAAGATTCTACTTTATTACAACACTGGCGAAGAGTTGAAGTGTGCAAGGGGGCACTTTCATCTCTACCCCTTTCATTTTACTCCATCTGTTTCCTGCTTAAGGTACTGTAATCATTTTCTTACAATAACGACGGAACGCAGCTTAAAGTGTCTGGTATTTGTCTTCACTGACAGGCACAGCTGATCTACACCGCCAATCAGAAACCAGCCGTGTTCTACTTCTGGTGCCTCTGCTTCTAGGCAAGTACTGTACTGTATTTATTTATTCTTCACTTCTCGGGGGGGGAGATGGGGTGGTGCACAACTGACCCCTACTCCCTGTGGCACTGGCTCCTAAAGGCTTATTCTTAGGCATGTCCCATGAAGACAGGAGTTGACATTTTATTATGTCGTGCACACCAGATTTACTTCATTTTTTAAAATCTGTGTATCAAAGTGAATTACCAATAGCGCACACACCATCTAAGCTCAGACTCTGTCTGAACTCATAAGCGCTGTTTATTTGTTAACAGCAACGGTCATGCACGGTGTGCCTGACAGACGGCAGCGCTCACCAGCAATCGATCGTGATATTGCACGTTCTCGGTGACGTGCACACCATGTTTACTTCACGGATGAATTAATCTCAGCATGTCAAGATGGATTACCTGTGGCACGCACACCATATGAACTCAGTTCATTCGTTTTTATCAGTTTTGAACGGTGTATTCGGCAGATGATACTGTATTTTTCCTCTAAGACTGTTGGGGTGTCTTCCCCCATATTTTGCCGAAAACATGATTGTGTCAATTCCGCTGACAGGCACAGCTGGATCATGCCGCCTGTCAGGAACGGAACGACGCGCTCGTGTTAATTCGGCTGATAGGCACAGCTGAGCAGACTAAACTGTATCTGAAGAAGTTCCCTTAGAGCGCAAAGTTGTAGGTGCAGCTGCTTGGTGACAGGCACAGCCTTTCAGTGGAATATTCAACAGCCTGTCAAGGAACTTGGGTTTACTTCTCTTTAAAAGAAAATATTGTATTGTTTAAGTAGTTATTCTTGACTATTGCCTATATTTAATGTATATCATAATCACTTAATTTTTCTTTTCTCAGCACAGCATGGCATAGTTTTTTCCCCCCAAGATTATCTATATTTACATACAGTTTATCTACTTTCATGATGGCTGCTGCAGGAATGTCCCAACCTATACCATTTTTTAATGAAATGGGGGAGCCTAATATTCCATGGAAAGACTGGGTGAAAATATTCAAATCCTATTTAATTGCTGTATGTGGGGACACATTTAACTCGGTCAGGAAACAACAAATATTATTGCATAACTTTGGAACACATGGTAGGAAAATGTATGATTCCTTGCCTGAACCAGAACCAGATGGAGAATGTGATGAATAAGCCATCACATACATCAAATTGGAAAAGCAGTTTGGAGATAGAATTTGTTTATATTGTATTAGAACGTCACAAATTCTTCTGTCGCTCTCAAGGGAAACAAGAAAGTATAACAAATTACATAGCTGCATTAAGACATTTGAGCACCTTATGCAACTTTGGGGACCTTAATGATTCTCTCATTCGCGATCAATTAGTACGTTGTACTAATAACACAAAAATACAAGAGAAGTTATTACAAAAAAAACCAAATTTACAAAAAGCGGTTGAAATTGCGAAATCCATTGAACACACTGCTATTTGCTTACAAGAAATCAAATCCCCATCCTCTTTTGAACAAGTTCCGGAAATTAAAGAGAACAAGACAGATGATAATGTGCTAAAAATTACGAGTGGCGACAAATTACGCCAAAGTTCGAACTTAACCTTAAAGTGTTATCATTGTGGAACCAACAACCATCTTGCAAACTCGAACTCTTGCCAAGCCAGAACAGTCACGTGTAGGAAATGCAGTAGAAAAGTTCACTTTGCAAAGGTTTGCAGAGATTTTTCTAAAACTGACAAACAGAATGACAATAAGAAAATTTAAGAGAACCATCAAGAAATTAAGAGGATTATTTTACAAGTCAAAAATGAAAATGTTGTTCCCACTTAATATCCTGAATGTACAATATACATTGATGATAATCCTATCAAAGTATATGCAGACTCATGCTCGCCTTTTACCCTCTTAAATGTTCTGACTTCAATAAAATAGGAGATGCACATGCAATAAACTTACTTAAGCCGGACATTAACCCTAAGGGATACAACAAAGACCCCATTCCTCTTAAAGGTATGTTTAAGGCCCTCATATCATTCAAAAATCATTCCACAGTTGGGAAAAAGGATCCAATTTATTAGGCAGGCAACACCAGAAAGAACTGGGAATTAAGTTGGATCCTAACAATCGAGAACAAGTTATGGTTATCAACATACCTAACTCAAAAGCACAAATATTTCAGGAATTCCCAGAGGGTTTCAATGAGAAATTGGTATTGCTAAAAGATTTTGCAGCACAAAATCAAATTGAAACCTAGCTCTAAACCCATGGTACACAAAACCAGACCTATACCCCACATGTATCCAAGGATTCCCTTGCAGAAGACCTGAACAGATTGGAATCCATGGGAATAATACAATCCATTGAAAGCTCAGAAGGGCTAGCCCCCATTGTTATCGTAAAGAAAAAAATCATAGCAATGCCATCAGAGTTTGTATTGACCTTCGAGATTTAAACAAAAATATTTGGATTGAGAGACATCCTCTTCTCAGAATTCATGAGATATTAAGTACTATGGGTGAAGCTGTGTGTTTCTCTGTCCTTGATTTATCTAATGCTTACCACCAAGTAGAATTGCATCCTGAATCCAAACGGCTAACTGCCTTTACCACCCCCTTAGGTTCTTTTATGTTTAACAGAATGCCATTTGGGTTGGCATCAGCCGCTGCGGTTTTCCAGAAAATCATGCAACGCATTTTATGTGACGCTCCCAGAACTCCTGCTTCCAGGATGACATCCTGATTTATGGAGCCTCAGTTGAAGAACATGACATAAATCTAAATAATGCACTTAATAAATTAAAATCTGTAGGGCTTACATTAAAAAGAGAAAAGTGTCAAACTGGGGTGAGCACAGTGGAATTTGTGGGGCACACTATTTCTAAAGATGGATTTAAACCTAAAGCATGCCTAGTAGAAGCTGTTAGAAAAGCAAATGCACCCAAGAATAAAGAGGAACTTAAGTCATTTTTGGGTCTTGAAGAATTCATGGCGAAATATGTTAAGAACTTCTCTGAACTCACATACGACCTAAGAGAATTACTGAAAAGTCACATTCCCTTTAAATGGTCGGAAAACCATGAAGTTACTTTCTAGAGAGTAAAACAGGCCATATTAGCAGCAGCATATATATGCACTTTTGACCACAAAAGGAAAACTATCCTCACTACGGATGCTAACAGGAAGGGATTAGGAGCGACTATCTCAAATCAGAGGTGAAGGAAAGAATTGTGGCTTTTGCATCCAGGGCCCTTAGCAAAGCAGAATCCAATTACCCAGTAATTGAAAGAGAAGCTCTAGCTTGCTTCTGGACAGTTAAACACTTCAAATTCTTTCTATGGGGCACACAATTTGACATCAATACAGACAACAAACCTTTAGTCTACATATTTTCCATAAAAGGGTCTTTCAATAGCACTCCAAGGATCGCTAAATGGATCCTAGGCCTTGAAAGCTTTTGTTTTAGGGCAGAATATCTCCCTAGTAATAAAAAACACTGCTGCTGACTTCTTATCTAGATCTCCTTTAGATATGAGGGAGGACTATGAAACTCCAGAATATTCCGTCATGATAGTCACAACACCCTCCATCACTAGTGATGAATGGATTTCTGCATATCAGCAAGAAGAATCCTTATCCATGCTGAAATTATTTACTAAAGAAGGTTGGCAAATCTCAAGAAAGGATGTCAATAACTACATAAAAAGTTACTGGGAGATAAGGGATGAAATCAATGAAAACAATAACTTCTTGTTTAGAAACGACAAAATAAAACCCCCAGTAAACTTAAGGCATAAGATCATTACGCTTGCCCACGAGTGTCACTTGGGCAGAAGCTTAACTAAATCCCATGTCAGGGAAGAGTATTGGTTCCCTACTATGGATTCTATGGTAGAAGCTGAGGTGAAAGATTGTACCATTTGTGCAAACAGCGACAAATCAAAAATGATTTGTAAGATTCCTGTGTCCATTCCGGGTAAACCTTGGAAAAAGGTACCTCTGTATATCATTGGACCAATTTATTTGTCAGGAGTACTATACGCTATGCTTTTGTGTTAACTGATTACCATTCTCATTGGATTACTACAAAGATGATCAATCAAATTACTACTGAGTCACTAATCAGTTATCTTAAAGACGTATTTTCAATTGAAGGCATACCAGCTACCACAATCACGGATAATGGTGCTCAATTAACTTTATCACCAATGAAAGACTTCCTTACACTTCTCAACTTTAAGCACCTTACCACAGCTTTACATTGCCCACGAGCAAATGGTCTAGTTGGAAGAGTCAACTGTATGATCAAAGAATGTATTCAACTAGCCAGCATTAATCATTTAAATATGGAGAATGCTATTCGAGACATGCTATGGGCATACCACACTACTTCTAATTCCATTACTAAAATTTCCAGATTCTCAGCACTAAAAGGCAGAAAACCCAGCACAAAGTTCTTTCCCACTTGGTTAGGAGGAGGGGAGAAGGTTGTGTGTGCCTTCCCCAATACAAAAAAAACAAAATATCTTTACACCAAGACAAATACAAAAAGTATTATGACTTCAAACACGGCACAAATCACCAAATGTGGAAAGTGGGAGATTGTGTGTATGTTAAAAAACCTACGGGAAAATTGGGGACAGGTACAAAAAGCACGAAATATATGGGACCTATATGTATTACTAAGGTCAAACACAATGTGGTTGTAATGGAAAATGGTCAATGTTGGAGTATGGATAGGAACCACCTGCTAGTTACAATAGAAAACACTCCTATGAAACCAGCTGGAGAAGAAAGGACATATCAGATCAAAGTATAGGAGTGGATTTCTCTAAAAAGAACAAGTAGTAGACAAATCCAAACTCCTGTTTGGCATAAGGACTATGATTTTAACACATGATTCTTTGTGCACCAATATAATCATTTGGCATCATTTCTTGTGGGTGGTTATCCTCCCTCATAGTTAACCAAATAACTTGGACGGTTCCTTTTGTAATCTTCTTTCCTCTCAGAAATAAGAATCGTTCACGTTGGTTATTGGATTCTCCTTTTAGCTTTCCATCATAAGGTCTTAACCTTTATTTTTGTTTATTTTTAGGATGGAAGATGTATTGTAATTTATTATAACATGCTTAATCAATTGTTAGGAATACAATAATATTTTCATATTTCATGTTTTAAGCATTAAGAGCTTGACTAGAATATATTTTAATAGTATGTTCCACCACCACCAGCCCCTTTAGAGTTAGCACATTCCAGTGGTTGACAGCAGTGGACAGGAGCTCACAATAGAATGTTGAGGAGCTGAGAGGGAAACAGCTGTATGAAGATGGAGCATTAGAGATGGAAATAAAGACCCACGTTTGCAGGACTAAGATTCTACTTTATTACAACAATAGTCAATGTCCTGAAAATGCTTAAATGTTGTGTTTTCCCCCACAGAATATTTGCAGTGCTGCTGCTTTCAGAATTGTGTACTGTATTTCCATACTCCTAAGAGTTTTGCTTTCTATACGGATCCCACTCGTCCATTTCTCCATCGATTCATCCCTTATAACCTATCCCCTCTGTGCTCCAGGAAGCCATCACCACCAAATAAGGGCCCAAACTGTTGTGTCATCTCCACAAAGCATAGTGTCTCTGTTCATCCAACTTATTTGCCATTACAGAGGAATCTTTCCTCAGCCCCCATGTATGCCATCTTCTTCTCATACAGCCCAGCTGCATGTCACCAAGCCTAGACTATGGTACTGAAGTGCATTCTAAAACAAGACTTAGTTCATTGGGCTGTGCTAGGACAGTGTCAATTACTTTTCAGCATGAACTACCATTTCCCTCCACCCAAAAACAACAATGATATTTTTGTTTATATCCCAGGCTGTCAAGTGTCTGAGTGGTACAGGACTGATTATGGTATTGTGTATCTTCAAGACTGGACCATTTCTCACAACACAGGTGCCCAGCAAGGTTCATAGGACGATTTCCTGGCCAACAAGGTGTTCTGAGGCAAGAGGAAGGGGACACTTATTTTTATTGAAATCTGTAGCATAAAATTAAAATGCATTTAAAACAATAACCCATAAAAATGGATTATAGGCCTAAATAAACGTTGCATGTTAAATGTGAATTTTCCTTTCAATACTCTGCATTAACTGTACATGGTTAACTTGCTAATGCTTGCAAATTCCAAACTGCTATAGCTAAGATGAAGTGTTTCTTCCTATCCTAACAACAAAAGTTATATTTCCTTTGCTTTTTAACCACTTGACCTGCATTGAAATTCTTAATCTGCATATTAAATTTTACCATTTGTTTCTCATTGAATAAGCTGAAATCAAGGTGAATGGGGATTTTCTTTTTCAGCACAATTCTTTATTAAAATTTCACAAATCATTACAAAAACAGAAAAATATTATCTTCATGAGTAACATATGCAAAAAAATAAAAGATTAAGAAGGTGGAGAAAGGAAAGGAAATGCTTTCTGGACACAGCTGGGGGCAGGACTACAAGTCCCAGGATCCTCTCCAGGTGGGGAGGTCCGCCTTGTCAGTTTTGCGCCAGGAGGTGCTTTAAGTAGGACCACTGCACTCCTGCTGCGCTGGACACATTCTGGACACAGCTAGGGTCTACAATCCCCGGGATTCTCTCCAGGCGGGGAGGTCTGATTTGTCAGCTTCGTGCCTGGAGGTGCTTTACTGGGACTGTGGCATTCTCGCTGCACTGGACGAGTCTGGACACCTGCCCGGGTGGAGACTGGACAGGTCAGAGTCCGGAAGAGGTTGGGTTGGGCCCACTCTCACCAAAAACAGAATTGGCAACAACTGACTGGCACACAAGCTGCTGGTAGTCTGTTGTCATGGAATATTGCGGGTCTTCTTGCCAAACTTAACATCCCTGAATGGACTAGATTCAGATTCATATGCAATATGTTTATTCTAGGAAACGTGGGCTGTTCAACCACAGCATTCTCTAGGGTTTGTTAACTTCAGGAAGGAGGCGGTTTCAAGTGCCTGCGGTCACCCCTCTGGGAGGGTTACCCATATGGGTCCACAAAAGCCTTTGATGTAAAGTTATTGAGCTTTCTGTTCCTTCTCCTGATATTTTGAGTGATTGCTTGAGAACTGGGACCGATACGATATCTTTATGATGTGTATGTAAGGCTGGGGTTGGGGGGGGCTGCAAACGAATCCACAATAGAATTATTGAACACTCATGTCAAATGCACCTGGGGGTGCGCTGAAGTTCTTGGCTTTTCACTGCCAGTACTAACTCTTAGATGATAATGTGGTAGCTCTAACTTATGAAACTGTCTGGTGCATACCCTAGTTGACCCTGGCACCAATTAATAAATAGTCTACACTAGCCCGGCAAATTAATGCTTTTACAATGAAGCAAGGGATACACGCATGTAATGGGAGAACAATGACTGATAAAGACGGGAACCATACTTTCAATCAGGTTCCCGGTACCAGCCTAATTGATTACATTCTAGTGGACATGATGATCTGGTCGTCAGTGGTTGGTTGACATGGCTGTGATCCCTCGTCTAGACAGTGATCACAATGAGGTGGATCTCCATATTATGGGGCAGGAAGGTAGTATGAGAGATCTTACAGCATCCGCTCTGTGTTTATCTAGTAATAAGCGAAGAGTAAAATGGCCTCCTGATCCGAGTTCACAGAAGATAATGGTGGGTATTTTCGGTAAGGTCAATTCAAGCCTTGAAGCCCTCCTGAGAGGACAGGGGGCGGTGATTGGAGCATCAGCGGGGAATGGATTAGCTCTATTCACAACCAACTTTTTAGAGGATTGAAGGATATTTTCTTTGTGGGTGTTCATAGATCTATGGTTAGGAGGGCTCCAGCATCATGGTACAACAGAGCATGTAGGGATGCTAGGACTGCCTTAACCACTGAAATAAAAGCATAGAATCGAGGTGAAATCCAAGTCCAGAGGTCCAACTACAAGAAATCCATTCTAGTCACAAAAAAGAATGGGATACTGCAAGATGGGAGAGGATGCTTATAACCACTAGTGAATGGGATGCTCGCAGGTTTTGGAACCTGCTTTCGACAGTAAGCAGGGATGGCAACTTTCAGCTGGGAACTAACATACTGGCAACAGATTGTGTAGCACATTTGTCCTCACTATATGCTGATACAAGAGATATTGTTCCACCAGAGAAGCTTAATTGGTGGGAACCAATCTTCAAGAGTGGTGAGTCTAGTCAAGTGAGATTATTGTTGACTCCCCCCATCACTGAGGATGAAGTTAGAGCTGCTATTGCTAAAATAAGATCCAATAAAGCACTGGTTCTGGATAAAGTCTCAGGAGATTTATATCTAAGTAAGCTAGACATTTGGGCCCCATATTGCCTGATAGTTTTTAATAACATCTTTGCAGGAAGGCCTATTCCTCCCTGATGGATAGGAGCTGAAATTATTCCCAAATATAAGAAGGGCACCAGGAAAGATCCCCAAAACTATAGGCATATCAGCTTCATCGACTGTTCACAAAAGTTATTTAGTTCATTTCTACTTGATCGCTTGGAAGCATGGATGAAAATATACAGGGGGGGGGGTTCCAAAAGGGAGATAGTACGGTTGACCAGGTTTTTGGGGAGTGGCTGACTATATATAATGCTTTTGTCGATTTACGCTCCACATTTGACTTGGTCCCCCGCTCCAAGTTATGGCAGGTCCT
This sequence comes from Pleurodeles waltl, assembly GCF_031143425.1. Lineage (NCBI taxonomy): Eukaryota > Metazoa > Chordata > Amphibia > Caudata > Salamandridae > Pleurodeles > Pleurodeles waltl. Next base: position 360,462,623 of record NC_090437.1, on the reverse strand, counting down.
GGGGAAGTGGGAGTTCCTCTGCACTGGTTGGCTACTTTTGCCAAGCTGCATAGTAACAATTATGGCCAAGTACAGCACAGCTCATCAGGAATGCTGACTGACCCTTTCCGGTGGGCCGTGGAGTTAGGCAGGGCTGTGTTTTGGCTCACACACTTTTTTCCCTCTAAGTCAATGGGCTTGTGGATCATTTGAATCTTTGCATTGGGAATGTTCCCAGGTTGGCCAATCTTAGAAGTCCTGCATTATTTGCAGATAACACTCTTTTAATATCTACATTTCCCATTGGACTGCAAAACATCTTAGTTTAATTTGAGACTTTTTGTGCGCAGCGGGGCTTAGAAATCAATGCAGAGAAGACCAAATATATGATAATAAACCAAGACCAATGGTGCAGTGTGTGGGGGCAATCTTTGGAGCTCACTTAGCCTCTTCTTTCTGCCCTCTAGATCCCTCTATACAAATTTATAGATCACAGACTTTGGGGACTGCCCTTTATGGGGCTGACTATGGGGGCACCAGTATGTGAATAATTCATTATTGCTGAGAATTGCTTTTTGTGCCAGCTATTTATTGGGTCTTCCTGTTAGTACCCCTCTATTACCACTCAGGCTTGATCTGGGTATTGAGCCTATCAAAGAAAGAGTGGGGATTCGGCTCTTACTATTCTGGCAAATTCCTGTATCGGGAAGCTGTTACAGATGTTTAATGTACAGATGTCTTCCCGGCTCCAAATCTCTCTCCTGGTTTAAATATGTTACAGACTTTTTATTTTATATAGGTTGTAGTGACCTATGGTCAATTTCGGAATCCCGCCCATGTATTGAAAATGCTTATTAAAAGAAAAAAAAAAAAAAAAAAAAAAAAAAAGGTACTTGGAATTTATAATGGGCCAACTCTCTGCACGCTCTGAGTAGTGTGCTGTCACACTCGTTTCTTCTAATCAAGGATGAAGATCCCATTTAATTCTCGTGTGGAGCAGCCAAGGAGACAGAAGAACATCTCTTATTTTTTTTGCCCGACCTATGCCAGGTGTAGGAAAATCTGGATTCTCCCCATGTGCCAGTCATGAGTGTAAGAGAATGTCAAACTGGCCTTCGATTATTGAAAATTGATGTTAGTCGTTCTTTAACCTTTGCCGTCTCCATGATTCTCCTGGAGATGTGGAGAATAAGACAACGTGCACATTTAAAATAATTGATATAGTGCCATGGACCTTTTAATTATGACAAGTTTTTGGCCATTGGATATGGGACCAACATTCGGATGACGCACTTCATTGTGATCCAATTAGGATAGTGTTAAATTGATGCACAATATAATGTTATATATTGAAACTTCTTTAATGTATTTTAATTAATATGGTTTAAAATGGGTTTACTTTACCCAATTGTTATTTATTTATGTCCAAGCTTTCTCGTTAGTTGTTTATATTTTTTTATGATATGTTTTTTTAAAGTGTGCATTCATGATCGAAATAAAGTATTTATGATGATGAGGATGATGATGAAAAAAAGACAGAGCAAAAAACTAAATTTAGTACTATAATCACGGTTTCAAACATTGATAAAATGAATAATACAACAATAACAACAAATGAATATTCACAAAAAAAGAAAATATATACATGCAAGACTAAAATCCTTAGGGTAAACCCATAGACACCAAGAGTATAAAACCTATTCCAAATTATCATGAATCTATAAAAGGACCAAATACATGATTTAAATGGAACAAATCATCATTCAATTTAGAAATAATTTTCTAAAAATTTGCCACAGTGAACATATCTTCAAGCCAAGAATGAAGAGTCAGAATAACACTGGACCTCCAGAATAGTAGAATATTCATTTTTGCTAAATTAAGATCTGTAGAGGCCTATTTAAAGGAATGAGCAGACATGAGTGGCAATACTGAGATATCGTGTAAATGTGACAAGCGGTTTGAAAGAGGGACATTAGCAAAATAATGTGTTTTCAAATGTTTTTCAATCTGAAGCCAAAACATACGAATGTTGGGACAGCCCCACAATATATGAACTATATCACGACTTGTCGACCCTGCAAACAAAGAATCAGGACTTCGTTTAGCCACATGTAATTTAGATTGGGACCAATGCCAACAATATAGTATTTTGAAATAATTGAGTTTAAGGCAAGAGTCCTTCATTACAGCTATCTAGGATAGTATCCCATTCTTTATCTTCAAAATCCACATTCAAATGTGTGGACCACACCATGATTTTAAATAATGGGAAGTTTCAGTAGAAAATAAAGAATGAAAAAGCATGGCCTAGAGACCGGAGACTGTACACCTAAAAATGCTTTCAAGTATGAATATACCATGCAATTGGAGGGTGAGAAGTTGTGTCAGGACTTTTTGTCGTATTTAAAGCAAGCACGAAGTTAAGCTGAAGGTATCTGTGAAGGAGTGATGAAGACACAACACCCTGTTGTAAACTGGAAAATGACTTGGCAGAATGAGACAGCATAAATACATCTGATATCCAATATATTTTATGTTTAATCCAGAGAATCCAACTGAGTTCAGATCATAGAATGTTAGCATTATCCCATAATAGAGCTTCATAATGGAGAAGAGAATGAGTGTGTGTAAGCTTATGTGTTTTCTGCCATGCTAGTTGTGAAGAATGAATAATAGGATTAGTGGAATTCATACATTTCAATATTTTAGTGTAATAGATTGCTAAATCCAAATCAGATCAAAGGAAGGATCATTCCTTCGTAACCCATAACAGTGTATTCCTGTGCGTGGGTAGCATGTAAATAGATTGAGAAAATTGTTGTGCAATTGAAGTAAAATTTCAAATGAGGAAGACGCAGGCCCCCTTCTCTGATGAGGAATGTAATTTGGAACTGCTTAAACGAGGTCTGTCTACACCCCATACAAAACAGGAAATCATGGATGTGAGTAATTTAAAAACAGATCTCAGGATGGAGTGTGGAATCCTTCAAAAAACATAATTAGATTTGGGTTAGTATTCATTTTTATAATCTGCATCCTACCCTATAAGGATCAGTTTAAGAGTGTCTATTGTTGAAAATCTTTTTTAGTTTGGTCAGTTATCAGATTTAAATTATCCACAATCATACTCTTGAGGACGCTGTAAAGGAAAATCCCCAGATATTTTTATTTGAAATGTAGCCGTTTAAAAGGGAGACTGACAATAGTGGCTACAGTAGAACCGGGGTTAGAGGTAGGGCTTCACATTTAATCCAATTAATTTTATAGCCGGAAAATTTTGAAAATATATTTAATTGAGAAATTAGAGCATTTGCAGATGATTCTTGGTGTGCAAGGGTATATCATCCACCTCGTAAAAGGCTTTGATTTCCCAAGAGGCTGTATTGATACCCTAGTTATTAGCATTAATTGTTATGGCTAAAGGTTCCAAAGCCACTAAAAACAATAATGGAGAAAGGACAACCCTGGTTAGTGCTTCAGTGAATATTACAGTGTGATGATGTGAATCCACCTCATGATACAAATGCAGTGAGTAAATGGTACATACCACTTGTTAATTTTAGAAAGTCTTTGCTGAAACCCAGTGTTTCCACTGAACGAAGTAATATCCCCATTCTACTTTGTCAAAGGCTTTTTCTGTATCTAATAAAGAACATTCTCCTCTTCGCCATTCCACAACTGTCTCAATAAATGCAAAATAATGCAAAGATGATTAGTAGAGGATCAACCTGGGACAAATCCAAATTGAGATGGATGTATCTAGAAGATGATTCCTACGCCAGGGCGATGAGCCAGTACTTTAGTTAGAATTTGTATGTCTGAATTAATTAACAAGACTGGTCTATATCTAGAACATTCTAAGAGGTCTTTACTGGGTTTTGAAACTACCGTAATTCAAGCACTTAAGAAATCAGAAGGTAACTGTCCTAGACCCAAAGCTTTATTAAATACAGAAATCAAATGCAGCTATGTGTTTTAGTAACTGAATAAAATTCAGTTAGGAGTCCGTCCTCCCCCAGTGATATACCTGTAGCCAGAGAGTCAATCGCCCTCAATACATAACTGGTGATCTCTCCCTCCAATTTCTCTTTCTGTTCTAGTGTTAATTTCAGGAAATTAAGGTTAGAAAAGAAGGCAGTTTATTCAGAATGATCTGAACATTCAATGGAAGTATATAAAGATTCATAAAGTGTCTGAAATCTAGAAAAGAATCTCTGATGGAAGTGTAAGTAAAGTACAATTGGCATTTCTAATGGCAGGTTTGCTCAAGAACCATTGTGTTATGATAATTGATAAGCTAGTAATTTCCCAGATTTTTCCCCATGTTTGTAATGATGCTGATGAAAGGAAACAAGTATTTTTCTGCCGAAGAGGTATAAAGAGTATTAAGGTTGCATTTGGCTGATAGAAATGTTTGTAAAAGTTTTGGCCATTGAGTTTGAAAATAAATTGAGGTAAGGTGTTAGATTTACTTTTCCAGCGCAATTCTGGTAGCGTTTGTACGTTTTTTTTTTTAGAAAGTGTAATGTCCCTCATTATCATCCCTCTCAACATAGCCTTCAATGCACCCCAAAGAATGTGTACAGGAGATACCAAGTGTATGTTTTTCTTCAAAAACTGTTATATATATATATATATATATATATATATATATATATATATATATTAAATATATATATATATATATATATATATATATATATAACTAAGATACTTGTTTCTCTTGTGGAGATTTAAATGAGGAAAGATGGAGTCTCCAGGAAGGTTTTAGGGGTCGTGAGAGTCCTATGTCTATAATAATGCCAATAAGATCATGATCTACTACAGGGATCAATTAATGCATCAGTTACTAATTGCAAAACAGAAGAGGAGGTAGGGAAATAGTAAATTCTTGTCCCTATAGAATGGGGACAAGAAGTAAAAGTATAATCCTTCTCAGTTGTATGTGGATGCAATAATCTCCACGGTTCTAGCAAAGAATAATTGTTAATTAAATGTTTTAGCATATACCTGTCCCTTTTATGTTGTGCATTTGGTTTACCAGAGCTATCAATTAATGGGTCAATAGTGACATTCCAGTCTTCTCCAGTCAACACACATGTATTTCCAAATACTACTAATAATCTGCTAAATTGAGATGTAAAAACAAGTTTAGAATCTGTAGGGCCATATATTAGTGTTGCAAATTTGGAGTTTGACAAAAATATAACGGCCCTCATTGTGTTCCCATCTCTGAAGTCTTTTGTAAGGAAGGTGTTTATTAAAAAGAATAGCAACTACACATTTTCTAGACGCTGTGTGTTTATCATCAGAGGATTTGGGGGTAATACTTGTATGAATTACTTGACCTACCCAATCACAATTACATTTTTCACTCTCTAAAGATGTAAGATGAGTCTCTTGTAATAAGGCTAAATCTAGTATGTTATGGGCGATATAAGACAGTATATTCTTCTGTTTAATAAACTGTGTCAACCCTTGTACATTTAGGGAAACAATTTTCAAAGGTTTTAACTGAGTAGGTTGCAGGGGAAAACAAAATATTGAGATGGGAACAGTAGAAAATGGGAAGGGTTAAATGGATGTGCATTAATATAATGTTAAAAGGAGCATGCAATTATTTTGGAGCAACATAAATCAATGCTGAAGTGATTCCAAAAGTAGATAGGGTGTACAGTTTATACAATACCATAAAAAGAAATATAAACACAGTGATCGAAATTAAGTCCAACAAAAAGTGTTCAGACTAAGTGGCATAAGCTTCGAACTTTGTAAACTTGTAAAACTTTTAACTGGGGTAGAACGCTTAAGGTGAAGTGAGAGTGTAAATAAACAAGACCAACATTCCACATCTGAACAAATACAATAAACACATATTAATGTTCATATATTAATTAGAAGTATAAGGCAAACCAATTACATTCAGATCTTATAAGTTCGACGTTAATAAAATAATGATGCTATGTATGTCAAATACAATGAGCGCAAAACATAAGATATTGAGCACCAGAAAAGGGAAACAGGAAAAAAGATAGAAGAAGAAAAAAAAAAGAATAGCATGAGAAAAGGCAAAAAGATTAAGGAAGAGGATGAGGAGAAAAAGGAGAACAATATTGTGATCCAGTTAAGAGGAGTAATATTATGTAGAAAGAAAGAGAATATCAAATAGGAAAACAGTCAGGTCTTCAATGGTGATCTCGATTTGTTTCTTTGTTGTGAGCCCCTCCCAATTTTAAATTTACTACCAGAAGGCCATTTAAGAGAAACAGTTTCCCAGCCACCAAAATCGTGTGAGTCCGGAGAGTCCACTGCTCAGTTGCTGAGTTGTTGCTGAGGGTGTAGACTTAAGATCCACTCCTGAGTCGTCATCTTCTAGATCGTTCAGAAAAGATTTCAAGTTATAAGGATAAAAATATTTCTTAGTCTGTCCTTGATATGTTCCGATTATAGTCGCAGGTGCCAAAAGACCATATTTGATGTATCTTTTCTTTAACCTTTGACATAACGCCAAGAATTGTTGCCTCTTGAGATTGGTGGGAGCAGAGAAGTCAGCAGTAATGATGATCTGGACACCATCATAACTGTATGGACCATGTTTCCATGCAGCCCTTATGATTTGACGAGTCTGCTGATGACGAAGGCAAAAAGCCAGAATATGACAACGTTGAGAAGTGCAAGCAGAGTTCTTTCCGCACACACGATACGCACACTGAAATTCGAGCTGTGGGATGAAAGTAAGCTTTGCCAGATTGGGAATCAAATTAATGAAAAATTGCATCATATTATTCTTCTCCAACTGTTCTGGAAGACCAATAATTCTAATGTTGTCCCTTCTACTGCAGTCTTCCAAATCAATTGACTTTTGCTGGAGGTAATGTAGTTTACCAAGGTATGATCCAACCTCAGTTAGGTGGCTTTCAACTAGTTGCATAATTGAATGAAATTGAGCAAACTTACCCCTAAGAGAGTGTACTTCCTGAGTAGTTGCTGACACTGCATTATTAACGGCAGATTTTTAATTTTTCATGTCCAAAAGTTCTTTAAGTAGAGTATTTTTTGCTGTTGCCCGATATCTGGAGAGGCTACCATAGTGGGAGGAGAGATCGTATTGTAGATGTAGTTAGAGCCTCACTATATAAGAGATGTCGGATATGCTTGAATTTCAACAGAGATTTAGTCAGCCTCAGGTAAAACACAGAGCTGACTCATTCAAACTGGACTCAGGCTAGACGACGGCCTGCCAGAGAGATGCAGTACACATAATGCAATAAAGTAGACCCAATGGAGCAGTAAGTAGCTTCACCAACTCAATGAGCGGAGATGAAGAATGATATCCAGATGAAATTCTTTTCCCTCAAAGCATTTTACCACCATTCCTCCATACCAAGGCAGCAAAAGGTTCTATTCCGCTTCAATATTTCAGAGAACAGCAAGATCATGCAAGAGAAGTAACCACAATTCAAAGAAACCAGCTGGACAGGCACATCACAAATAAACTGAAAAGTAATGAGATTTCCAGATAAACTCCTCTCGCCCTAAAGCATGATTCCACCAGTCATCCATCTGCAGGCAAACAATTCCATTCCTCATTAGTATTTTAAATAGCAGCAAAAGTCATATGTAAGTTAAAACTGAAAGACCAAAAGTTTAAAGTCTCTTTTTTCTCTTTATTTTTCCTCTTCCTCCCTTCTGTCACTGAAGAGCTTGCACAAGAAGGGAAACAGTTTCTTTTATCTTGAGCAAAAATGAAGAGAAAGTCCCCAAAGGATGTCAGAGATGGGAAAAGGATGGGTAAACAGGTGTGCTCCCTCGCACATGCATCAAGTGTCTAAGGAACACAAGGAGGAGCGCTGGGTCCCAAGCAACTTAAAACAATGGAGCAAAGCTCCAATTCGTTTGTTTCAATAATTAAAGCATGTGCGTGGAAGTATTCCACAGTACCCTAAAGATCGTGCCTCACTTTGACCTATATTAAACTCCAACTTTCCTCAACAGGCACGTAGACTATGATCATCTCAGGAACGCTCACTTTGTTCTCCTCTGGGTGTGGTGCAGCGTGAAGACAAAGTCAAGATATCTTTACTTAAACCGCGTTTCCAACAAAAATGAAACGTTCCATGAGCAATGATAGCACTCTGATCAGCATATTACCCACTAAAGATGGTGATTTTCCAGTGGTAAACGGCTCCGACCTTGTTTCCTTCAACGGAGCCTCACACAAGAGCCACCATTACCCTGGGTTGCAAGCTCGGCCTCAACTGGGAACGTTTCCCTACATTTCAAGACTGTTGTTAGTTTAATAAAGTGTATCATGCGTTTTAGAATGCTTTTTGTTAGAATCTACCATTTCAACACAAACTGCTCCTCTCTCAGGGATCCTTTGACTTTGATTGGCTAAAAGAATGTTTTATCTGTAAAATTGTTTAAACATATGTATCATTGTATCTTGTACATAAATGGCCCATGGAAACAACAGGTTTACACCCTACAGAAAACGCTAGAGAGCATGCTACATAGCATGCAGCAGGGACTCTTCCTTTGGATTTCTTTGAATGGTATATTTATCTCATTTGAAACTTAACGGCCTTAGAGGCTAGACAGACTCTGAGACGCTTGTTCCTTTTTCTATTTTATACCTTATTTCTTTTTGCTCTCTGATACATTCTCTGTTGCTGTGCCTCTATTGCTGTCTTATAAGAAAACTCTTTGAGTTACTTGATTCAATGTGCTTTTCCTGACTTAGAACAGAATTAGATTAGGGTTCAGATTCATAGGCCACGCTTTATACTTAGAACAGAATTAGATTAGGGTTCAGATTCATGGGCCACACTTTATGCTATGTTCTGTAATTTGTTTATGACTTAATAAAGACTAAAAAGAATTGAGAACTAATTATTAATAAAACTTCAAAATTTAACTACAATTCTCATTATTGTGAATTGCAGTTTCCTACCTCCTCACTCATCACTATGACCCAAGATCTGTAGATCCATCCACCATCAGAATGAGAACCTCTGTAAAGCTACCCCTTTTCTTGGATGCACTTATCTCCCATTTTCCAATCTACCCTAATCTATCCTGACTCATGCTACAATTCACTTCTCTCGATTCATGACCCTCCATGGAAGACCTGTGTGACAGAACGCATGTTCCACATGGAGGACAAAGGGTGGACAGGTATAAGGACCGAACAGTACCAAAAAAATGACTGGACAGTACTGACAAGTGGACCGGGGGAGGGGACATGGGTTGAAACCGGTCAAAAGCTAAGAGCCAGTAGCCAAATGGCCGAGACTGGAATGGTGTAGAATCGACAACTGGAACGAAGTATGAGGGGCGAGGCAGGATTCAAATATGCCAACAGGACAGGGCAGGAAGTGACCAGCAAGCAAAGGATGGTGGAGCAGAAGTGAACATTGATAAGGAACGTTAGGGTCAGACAGGTCTGACAAGTGTTGCAGGGTAAGGAATGACAAGGCAAAATTCATAGTAGGCCAAAACGAAAGAAGAGGTAGATTCACCGGCACCTCCCACATCTAGCAACTCTTGTTTTCCACGAGAAAGAGACTATGAAAAACTATTGATAAATGCTATTTAGCCCTGATGAAAACATTTAATGAAAGCAAGTCTACAAAAAGCACCACTGTGCTTACTAGTGAAGAAACAACACAGCAGCCCCAATAGGATGCAAGACGATTTACTCGTGCCAGGACTTGAAAGAAGGAAAGATTTCAGACTATGAAGAAACATTTTTTAGTTTCTATTACATACCTCATGAGGGAGTGCCGTTTAATAGGAGGAATATCCCTATAGACAAAAACAAGGAATGAAGCAGAACTTTATGAATTATGCATGTCTTAATGAAAAAACAATGGCTCAAATCAGGCACGAGTCTGCTGGGATTTCTTATGCAGAAGAGAGGGAACTAGGCCAACTGGGTGTATGTGCTAATCCAGGAATTAATGATTGGAACTGGAATCCCAGGACACTTGCACCCCTCCCCCTTTTTTTGCAGGAGAATTTGCTATTTGAAGAAACGTGCATGTGCACGAACTCAAGCACGATGGTTGCAGTTATCAGTGTGAAGTTCCAAATTATTTTTTTATCCTACCTTCCTTAATATGCAATGAAACATTTTTGTAAGGCTCAGGTAGTGACAAAAAAGGTGTAGATGTTAGGTAGATGCTGCGAGTTTGCAATGGTGGGTAGCAGCAGCGGCCTGTCCTTTAGGGCGGAGGGGCCACCCCCCACTTTTTGCCCATCATGTACAGTGCCTATCAGGTTGAGCAAAGGTCACCCTGACAGACAATCTTCATGTTCAGATCAGGCAGCTAGGAGTGAGACATGCGCGATATGCGCAGACTCCTGGCTGCCCGTGCTGAACTTTGCTGGGCAGAAGGGGTCACAGCTCCGATGGGTGTGACCTCCTCAGCTCAGCAAAGGTGCCTCGAGGCCTTCCCCTCGGTGATGAGGGGAAGAGTCACCGATTGACTTCGACCTGGTCGCTTCAGGTTTAAGCCCTGAAGCGCCCAGGGCGAGTGTCAATGAGTGACACCTCGTCACAGTGTGGGGAGGGGTCAGAAGTCTCACTTACCCCATCCCACTCTGTGACGAAGTTGGGACTGCTGCCTTCCCTCTCTGGCTAGAGAGGGATTCTGAGCTGAAGTTAAGTGTGTGTGTTTTTCAAATGAATGTTTGGTGCGTGGGTGTATGTTTGAATGTTGATGAGTGTTGTGAATGGAGGTGTGTGGTGCATGTATGCAATCTGTAAAAGCATGCATACCAAGTGATAAAAACAAACATTTAACCATGTTTTTGCAAGAAGTCATTGACACCCCACGCCTCCACCCCCTCGCAAAAAATAAACAAGCATTTGCAATGCAATAGGTCTCACATCCACTTGAGTTGGAGCTATCAGCATTGTAAATTCATAACTGTACTTTTCTTGCCACATAAATTGGTCAACCCTGCCTCAGAATTTAATCTTTTTCTGCCATATAAGTCCAATGGTCCTGCATATAACTAAAGCACTTCCATTTACCTTCTTCCTCTATCTGCACCAAAAATGAAAATGTTGCCATTTAGCATCCTAATTTAAATCTGCCATGGTAATTCCAGTAGAATACCATTTTCACCAACCCACAATCAGAGTTGCTGGCTGTCTAACCCAATTCCCCAAAAAAGACACAAGACAGCCATAGAGGAGAAATTAACTAGAAGGATGACCAAAACATATCAAGAATGTACAAACAGTCAAATTGTAATAAGGATTGTGACCACCTAGAACCACCACAGTTGGCCTGAATAATGGTCATAACTGTAGTAAGGAGAGATTATTAAAACATACAATTATCATTTAAACCTTTATCAGAATTAACCTTTAGACATTAGACCGTAATGATCAAAACAGCCTCTAGAGGGCACCATAACAAAAATATAATTTGTGAGGAACATGGCCATGTAACATCTTGTTAGTCCATAGAGGGCATAACTCCATGAAAGAAAACAGGAGAAAATAATGCAGTGTGATTATATACTTAGACCCTACAAAGTGTGTTTAAGGTTAGCAGGCCTACTACATTGATTTTACAGACAAGGCCTTTGACCCTTTAGGTGCCGTGGACAAGATGGTCTTGTCCTCGGCCACAGTCGCCGTGTGCTGGGGACGAGACCAGCTTGTCCTGCACCTGGCCCAAGGGGGGAAGCGCGCTAGCGCCGCCCCGTGGGCTCCCCACACACACCTCTGCAGTCAGGGAAGCCCTGCCACCCGACCTCCCCAGGGGCCCCCCAAACGTCTGATTATGTCAGCGTGCTGACCTCATCAGAGGTCACCACCACTGCACTGGAATTGGGGGGGGGGGAAAGGGAGGGTAAGAGGGAGGGGGAGAGGGAGGGGGAGAGAGAGAGAGAGGAAAACAAGAGAAAAAAGTGAAAGAGAGGGAGAGGGAGGGAGAGAGAGAGAGAGAGATAGTTGCAATCCTTTACAACTTTTTAAAAAACTGCCAGGGAGATTAGGGGGTGGGGGACTGTTATTCCCAAAGTGCATTTATATTTTTCCTCACCTCTGTCCCCATAGGCAGGATGCAGGACTGTAGTCAAACACAGTTTGCATTTAAACACACTATGCTCCCCAGAAACGAACGCTAGCAGCAAAAAAGATATACATTTCAAAGGATAAGCTGCACAACCTGGTGTTTATTTATCCAAATGGAGTGGTAGAGACTGGAGTAGAGTGGAGCAGAATAGTGTGTTGGAACAGAGTGGAATAGCAAAGACTAGAGTGACAGGGTTGAGTGGCGTAGAGTGGAAGACCATAGCATGGAGTGCTGTAGAGTGGCGTGGCGTAGAGTGCTGAAAAGTGTCACAGTGGAGCAGAGTGCTGTAGAGCAGAGAAGTATATAGTGTCATAGAGTTAAGTGCCATAGAGTGGTGTACAGCAGAGTAGTGGAGTGGAGTAGTGTGTCAGAGTACAGAGTAGTAAAGTGGTTTGTAGTGGCACAGAGCGGAGTAGAATGGTGTATTGTCAAGTGTAGGGGCATAGATTGCAGTAGAGTGTTGTACAGAGACATATTGTAGAAGAGTGTTGTAGAGTGGAATTGTACAGAGTAGAGTGACATGTTGTAGAGAGGAGTGGAGTGCGGTAGAGTGGGGTAAAGTGTTGTACAGTGGAGTTGAGTAAAGTGGCAGAGCGTAGAGTGCAGTACAATGGTATCTAGTGAAGTGCCATGTCATACAGCAGAGTGCCATGAAGTGGAGTAGAGTGGTGTGTCACAGCATAGTGTGTTGTAAAGTGTCATAGAATGGAGTGCTCTATCGTACAATGGAGTAGTGTGACGTGTCAGAAATTACTGTAGAGTGGAATAGAGTATTACAGTGTTGTAGAGTGGAGTGACAGAATGCACTAGAGTGTGGTAGAGGAGAGTAGCATCAAGTGATGTTGAATGGAGTGGAGTAGTGTTCCATAGAGTATAATGGAGTAAATTGAGGTGGAGTGGCATTGAAGGAGTTGCATAGCTTGTTGGAGAGCAGAGAAGAGTATATTGATGTGGTATAGACTTTACTAGGGCGTTGTACAGTGAAAAAGATTGAAATAGAGTGGTATACAGTGGAGTGGCATAGAGTGTAGTAGAGTTTGTTAGACTGAAGAGGTGTAGAGTGTCATAGACTGGATTACACTATTGTAGAGAAGAGTAGACAGCAGTGCCAGAGACTGGAGTAGTGTAATGTGCAGTGTCATACAGTGTTGTGACATAAAGTGTTCTATCACATAGTATTGTGGGGGAGAGTGTCATTGTGTACAGTGCCATGTCAGAGTGTTGTGACATCTAGTGGAGTGGTGTACATTGAAGTGGTGTAAAGTGTTGTGGCGTAGTGTGTTGTGACATACATGTATTGGTGTGGAGTGGCATAAACAAGAATAGCGTATGGTGGAGCAGCGGCATAGAATGGGGTGTTATAGAGTGTCCTGGTGTACATTGGAATAGCATACTATGGACTAGTGTATATTGGAGTGGTGTAGAGTGGAGATACATACAGTGAAAGAGCAGGCAGTGGAGTAGTGTGGACTTGATTTGTGTACAGTGGAATAGAGTTGAGTGGAGTGGTCCCAGAGTGCAGTGGCACACAGTGGAATACCATAGAGTGGAAAGGCATACAGTGGAATACCGTAAAGTGGGGTGGCGTATGCTGGAGTGGCACACAGTGGAGTGGTATACAGTTAAATAACGTGTAGTGGAGTGGCATAGATGAGTATGGTAGAAAGGCGTGGCATGTCTTAGAGTAGAGAGGTGTGGAGTGGCATGTTGCAGAAAAGAGTGGAGTGGCGTACAGTGGAGTGGATTAGACTGGAGTGTGGTTCAGAGGAGTGGAATGTCAGAGTAGATTGGCATGGAGTGGCGTGTTGTAGAGAAGAGTGGAGTACGGTAGAGTGGAGTTGTGTAGATTCTAGTAGTGTGCTGTAGAGTAGAGTGGAGTGCCATGGATTGGAACAGCATAGAGTAAAGTGGCACACTGTGGAATAGTGTATAGTGAACAGGCATAGAGTGAAGTGCTGTGGAGTGGCACATACTTAAATAGTGTACAGTGGAATGGCATAGAGCTGAGTGGCATAGAGTGGAGTGGAATACAATGCTATAGCGTAGAATAGAATAGCACAGAGCTGAGTGGCGTACAGTGACACAGCATAAAGTGGACTGGAGTGGAGTGGCATACACTATAGTGGCATGCAGCGGAGTGTCAGAGTGTAGTGGACTGCCATAGAGGGGAGTACTTGTCCTAAAGTGGAGTATTGTGTCATGTCGGACAGTGAAGTCGAGTGGTGCGCCGTACAGTGGAGTGTTGTTTCATACAGTGGAATGGAGTGGCGTGGCATGTCGTAGAGCCTTGTGTAAAGGAATTTCATGTATAAATGGCTGAATGGACTACATAACATTTTTTAGTAATGTAGAATATGGTGTGGAGACTAACACAAGCCAGCAACTTGCACTGCCTTCTGTTTCTCCATCTTTACCAAGCAACACAGGGTGACACATGGAGGCCTTACTTTACTTGGTAAATCTGTGTGATGCAAGGGTAATGCAATGCAATGCAATGATAAATCTTTTCCTTTGTGATATAATGTGCCACTGTATACTGCTGTAACTTTGTGTACACCACAGTACATGCTGGTGACAAGCAAGTATATAACTGACTTATGGCTGCCATTACAAAATTAAAAGGCGGGCATATTTATTTTATTACACTTTAGCTGTGTTGTGGGTTAGGGCCCTAAATGTAGGTAAGTAGTGGGTTATATTGTTGGTCCCTACCTAGTACCACTTTATTAAAGTGTTGATAGGTAGGGAAAATTATTTATATTTTTCTAGATTTAAAAAAAAAAAAAAAGTTTACAGAGTATGTGCTAGTACCTAGGAAGTACCATGTTTTTAATAAAAGGTACCTATTTGAAAAACGTTTAAGTTGTGCAGCATCTTTTCTGGATTTCCGTGGTACACCACACAGTTTAAAAAAAAAAAAAAATTAAATATCTAAAAAAAAAAAAATACAATGTAGTGCACTATATTTGTGAAATATTTTGTATTACAGTGTTTTTACATTTTTTCACGTATTTTATTTTTTTAACTTTTTTTTAAGTATCGCTGCAATTACTAGGTAGTCCCACAGTACTCAGTGATTTTTTAAAAAAATATATAGAAACTATATATCATTTTTTACTACCTAGTACCATTTTAATTAAGTGGTAATAGGTAAGGAAAAATTATAAAACCTAATAGTTACTTATATCTAAGTGCCTAGCCCAAAACACACGGGAATTGGCCTGAAAACAACATGATTTACGTTAACTTTTTTTTAAAGGGAGTCATTAGCCAATCACATAATGACTTTACATCGCCATGTACAGCAGTAGTTTTAAGAATTTCTGAAAAATTTTGTGAAAACACTGCGGACACCGATATTACTAAGTTTAATGCCTTAGCAAGTTAATGCTTACCCTACTTACCTGTAATACTAAAATTGATCATCTGCACACCATTATCTGCAATCCTGCCAAATTTCCTGCAAATCCGAGTGGGCATTTGGCCGCTACATGTGAGTACAAATTCTATGGAAAATGCATTGGTGTCAAAACACGTTTTAAGACCCCTCTTTTTAATTTTCACCAGCCTTGATGAATCCTCGAGAAACCTTGCTCATGCGCCAATGTAGAAAAAGAAATAGGTCTGGAAAGTTGACTGCTGAAAATGAGCATTCTGGGTGGCTCTCAGCCTTGTGGAATGTGCAAAGGGAAGCCTCTAGTGGATATTCCTATATGTAGACAACTGCGCAGGCGTCAGATATGGAAGATTTGTGCTTTAGTGTATAGCACACTAAAGTATCTTCAGTGATATATTACTTGACCCCTTCGTTTGCCTCCAGTCTTTTGATGCAAAGCCAGAACATGCTAGTTTCTTGATCAGGCGTTGACCCTAAACCTATGCTTTGTGCACTATTCTGTCCCACACTTGCCCATTTGAAATACATTACCTGGGTATTGATGTAAAGGGGTATGACACTGTGTGAGGTACAACTTCTGGTGCAAAATAGCTTGTTGCGCTTGGTTGTTGCTGCTCTTTGCACTGCTTTGCACTGTGCAAGTACCTGCACAAACTTTTAGTAAAGAGGGTTCCAAGAAGTTGCTTATCAACATATTTTGATATTTCCTACAGTTGATATGAATCAGATTTTGTAAATCTGTTTGACCAGATCATTGTTCTAATCTACAACGTAATGACATGTCATAAAATAAGTGCAGAGTTGGCTGTCCAGAGGTGTGAAGGTTTTTCCTTACTACTTCGGCTAATGAGGACTTAAGCATCTAGCCAAGACTGATGCTTACTTTAGTTGTTGTGTTCCAAGTTTTCCCGCATTTCTAGCAGTTCCCGATTAAGAACCCGTGAAAATGTCTCAGCCCCTGTTCAGGGAAGTCACAATATCATACGATCAACATAGAGTTGCAAATGATAATATACACATTTGTAATTTATCTTGTCTAATAGACAAATGCATTATGATTTCAGGATATCCCATGAACGCCAGATGTAATTTTAGACGGCAGACTGAATTTTAAATCGATCTCAAGATATTCTTTTTTTATGATTCATTTATTGAAGAATAACTACTTTTGCCTTGTCTGAACTTTCCCAGATTACACCAATCGTAATATAATACAGGGCACTTTTTTGTTTGTTTTACTAATAAGGTTTACTTATTTTGGTGAAAATCCGTTTTGAAACAGTAAATGATTATTAAATATAAAAGGTACAGGCTTTAAAAATTCTTAATTTGATAACTAAATCCTGTTGAAACTATTTTGAACACACCTGAGGAACTGCCGTTATTGATGATGAAGTGCAGACAATCACATATATCCCAGTTTAAACACCATTTATTAAAGCAGACAGGATGCTGGACTATTAAAGCCCTATATTTAAAACTGCATATTTTTAGGTATTTTTTTTTAAGTGTTTAGATTCGTTTTTACATATATTGTGCAAAATAAACATATCATGTGGTCATTCTTCAGCTGGCTACTAAAGTGCAATTTTTAGGTATAGCATGGGTGCGCAGGGCCTCTGTTTGCACACCTCTGTGTCTCTGTATGTTGGTGAGTTTAAAAGCAGGTAGCCAAGTTGTGGCAGTTTTTCCATCCCAGGAGGAAGCTCTGATTCATAACAAAGCCAAAGCAACTACTCATGACCTGGCAGCGGCTGCTTTAGTGCGAGTTTCTCCTGTAGAAGCTGAGCAGACGACCCATCCCCCAGAGCATTCTCTGTATTTCACTGCACACAAAAGGCTTTAAGAAGCAGTAATCACCCTCAGAGTTCCCATCTTAGGAAGCGAACAAAGATAACTGCTGGCGCAGCAGATCTTATTAAGTAAACTTACAAGGGGGACGCAAATAGGCGATGGACCTTTTGACTCAGTTCGAGGTTTTCCCATCATATATAGCGTACCAACACAGATCAATAACATCAATAATCAATAAGAGTCAGTAATTTCCACTCACCATGATCTTACGGTCATGAATAACCACACCTTTGTGTAAAAGTTAGGATGTTTATTTCCCTATATTAACAATGCTACTGTCACGTAACGTAATCTCAAAATTAAATGATAAACATACAGAAACAATACTGGCTGTCCAAAGCGGCAAAAAAATCGCAATCTAACCAAGGCCTGAGCTACTACACATTCCAAAGTTACAGTACAAATTAATAGCAAGAATAACTGAGCAAATGATATTACGTACATTTAGATTCAGCAAAGAAAAGACATCGACTGTTATTACATGTAGCGATCTTCATCAGTAAGAACCCTAAATAACAGCAGATTAGAATAGCATGTTTGGGCTTCATGCAAAACAATTTAGTCACACAAATTTGGAAAAACATCTACCTATGGCTCGTTCAAATTAGCAGTTGGTACCTAGAAACAAAAGCAAATAGACATAGCATTCAGTAATGTCAGTGTATACCTGTCCTCAATAAGGTTCAGCAAGCTGTGACCGTCTTCGTCAACAGGACATCAGTTCGATCAGCAATACATCAGGATTCAGCATCAAAGTTCAGAAAAAGCAAAGTCTCTCTAAGCAGTAAAGCTAAGCACGTCTCTTCTCAAGACGGTCAAGAAAATAACGGACTAGACTCTCTAGAAAAATAGGGTGAATGGCGTATCTCCTTTCGGTGCAGTCCGGCTAAGTTAGATTTCCTAAAACTACTTCCCACATCCTAATTGGTCAGGGGTTCGCATGTTTACATTTAGTCCAGTGAAACTAAACCCTCAAGTCTACAATTTTACTAGTACATGGTTCACATGTCGATGATGACGGGAGACCCGCTTTCGCTTTGAGGATTTCTGTTTAATGTAAAGCATTAACCAATTTCAAGTGTTTTAAGGAGAGGGCCACAAGAAATGACTGATTAGGTAACGATGAACAATATGACCAGTGCTCCAATACCACTGGTCAAGTTCGGGCTGTTGTGCCTGTTCATGCTGTGAGCACCATGGCTGCCATGCAGCACAAAGAGGAGGGACAGAAAAAAATAAATCCCCATGCTGAAGTATATCAGCAAACGTGCAAAAAATATTGGGTACTCTGCACAGCGTGACAAAAAAAAAAAACTACTTCAAGACGGGACAAAGGTAAAGCAATTACCAATGACAAAGTGATTTTTGAAAGGAAAGCCCACAAACAAGAGAAAGTGATGGGCATGAGGTGGGAGTGGTTAAAAGCCCACAATAGTTACATCAGGTCAAAGAGTTTGAGCGCTCAACCTACAAAACAGTAATAAATAAATTAATGGGGATGGGGGTATTTGTGGGAGCCCAATGATGATGCTGCTGAGCACCAAGCGGCTAGTATTGATTCCAATGTGTATGTGTTGTTCCTTCAACACACTTGTATCCTATCTCTCTTAACACTTGTACAGATTGGTAGAGTTCTTCTTGCTTCTCCGACCACTGCGCACATTCACGATTGGCACGAACCCACGATGGTCCCTAGCCCATCTGGCTGAGATGCCACTTTCTTTCATTGTGCCAGTTTTGCACAAACTGCTCCTGCTCTGGAATGAATACCAGAACACATCCACTCCAGTTTTATACAGCAAAAACCAGAGCACTTCACATGAGCACAAGGTTACATTGCACAAGGTCAGATTTTTTTTTTCTGGGACTCAAACCTTATTCCTCAGTTCAAAAGTTAGGCCACATAACACCGCTTTGACAGAGTAACAAAGTGATGGTTGTTTGTTTTCTACATGCCTATTTTCACTCACAAGATATACTACAGGGATTAAAAAACAAAAGACAAGCCTCAGGTTCTCCGTCTTTCATCATTTCACAATGTTGAGAGACACTGCCAGCAGTGGGGAAGCGGGTAAAAGAGATTTTTGGCCATGTCATCTCTGCTGGGTCCGTGACAATACCTGCTCTGCTAATATGTGCCAGACTGGACGTCCCGGGTAGGCGGGAGGTCAACTTGATGGGAGCAGTACGGAATTAATACTCCAGGCTAAAAAACAGAAGAATATGTCTCATTGTGGCGTTTATCTGCTTTTCCCGTTTTCTTGTATGGCTAGGCAGCATTTTTATAATATAAGGAAGCAGGAAAAATAAAACACCACACGGAAGACTGTTTTTTATTGGCGGGGGTTGCAGCGGGATTTCTTAAAATTGCGGGAATCACAGGAGTTAGCCGATTTTGCTAGAAATTTAGAAATTGTGATTCACAAAAATGCAAAAAGCTTTATGCAAGTAACACCAGGAGAAGGGTGTTGGCTCCGTCCACATGTTGGAAGCCAGGAGTTTCTATCTTGATTGAGCAGAAGTTGTGTTCTTAAACAAAAAAGTGCTTGTCCATCACGCAGCTGGGATCATTTTGTTCATTTATCCAGCTGCCAGTGCTTGAATTTTTAGGGGCAAATACAAGATTGCAATGCTATTAAAGTGTCTTTGATAACTAGGTAATGTATGGTGTTTCTCTCCAGCTTCACCACAGATAGGAGAAGGGCTGTCATTAACTTACATGGGCTTTTAGGTTTTGCTTGTCTTGCTTGACAGTGCATCCATAAGCTAGACCTATTGGCATTGCCAATGGTTGTCTATCATGTGGTCATGTTGTAGATCTCTCTACCCGTTTCACTGAGAACCACAATTAACCACAACTTGTTCAGAAAGAAGGTCACAACCTGCCTGTTCAAGTAAGATTGCTAACTCTCACCTAATTAATGCTGGTTTTATATGGCTGGCGCATTTCGGTAGCTGTGTGCACTATAATCAAGTTATATTCAAGGAGAAATTGCCCACTTGGCAGTGTTTCCAGGAAACTGTGAACATAAGCATCACAAGGGTG